>NC_091252.1:85991893-86294924 GCF_042477335.2 Ovis canadensis
GTCTGTGTGATTCTCCGGTGTACCGTCAGGCATCTGCCCCTGGAGCAAGTCTCCAGTGTCTCTGAGTGTGACAGTCTGTGCTTCCCAGGCGCTCATATTTTTCACTTCCTCTCCCAATGGACTCATGTACTTGATCTGAGCTGTACCACAGTCATAGGAGAGAAAGACCTTTTGGTCAACTTCTCCTTGAACCTCACACCATAGCTGATTATCTCTGGGCCGAGGATCGATGGTGAAATTATAGGAAAGAGAATGAGGGTCTGTGAAGGCAAAACACAGTGAGGGTGAGGTTGGGGAAAAAAACACCCTGAGGCCCCTTCCCCTAGTTATGTGAGAGCGGAGTAAAGTGCAGGGCGAGCTGACAGAGCAATGACATCCCACAACACACACCATACAGCCAGTGCCCCTCCTCTCCTTGTGGAGAAGGAGGAGTCCCCTGCCTGGCAAAGATCACACATCCTGGCTGTGTCCCCTTGTCCACCAGGTCCATTCCCAGCATCATAACCTTTCCAGAGACATGCCAGGATGCTATGCAGGAAAAGTCTAGATGACAGAGGACTGTCAGAATCTAACCACAGGTCCTGCGAGAGATGGGGAGCCTGTGGGGATGGTCCTGAGGAAGCAGGATCACAGGGAGAAGGGCAAAGAGGCGACGGGTTAGCACACAACCCCAAGTTGGAGAAGGAAGAGTTAATAATTACGGGTCACAGGACTTAGCAAGGCTGGGGAGATGCTGCTGATCTCCCAAAGGATGGGTCTCAGAAGCCTGGAGAAAGGCCTGGCCCACATGGCATGAAAGAGAAAGTCCAGAACTTCCGAGGCAGGTGGTAGAGGAGGGGATCCAAGGCTCACAGAAGTGAATCTGCCAGGGCAGACATGATATGAAAGGGCAGGAAAGTGTCCAGGCCACCAGGCACCATGGGAAAGCCTGATGGAGTCTATGGAGCTAGAGAGGAAAGCGTGCATGAAAAGCATCTCCAGCAGCTCAAGGCTGACTTTTGTGGAAATCAGGGATAGTGGTAGGAGACCGTGTTGCCATGGGCTTCCAGCAGGAACAGGATGGAAAATGGGGAAAAATCAGATTCCAGGTGGAGCGTTGTATGTCAGGAGCAAAGTTGGTACAATGGTCAAAGTGATTAGTGAAAGTCGCTAGCCATGTCTGACTCTTGTGACCCCCATGGACTATACAGTCCATGGAATTCCACAGGCCAGAATACTGTGGTGGGTAGCCTTTCCCTTCTCCAGAGGATCTTCCCAATTCAGGGACCGAACCCAGGTCTCCTGCATTGGGGGCGGATTCTTTACCAGCTGGGACACAAGGGAAGCCCAAGAATACCGGAGTGGGTAGCCTATCCCTTCTCCAGCGGATCTTCCCGACCCAGGAATCAAACTGGGGCCTCCTGTGTTGCAGGCTGATTCTTTACCAACTGAGCTATCAGGGAAGCTGAAAGTGATTGGAGAGTCCCAATGCCAGCCTGACTGCCAAGAGCACAATGCTGGCTCAGAGCACAGGGTGATCTAGAGGCAGAGAGATGGCCAGTGAACCTGGATGCAAACTGCTTGATTGAGAGAAACCAAGGAGAGACAAACACAAGACTGGATGATCAGCAGGCTGAAAGCAGCCATCCCTCCCAAACACCCTACCAAAATTCCCAGGACTGAGCTACTTCTCAGAGGCATCACCAGAGAAAGAAGCCCCGTCCCAGTGAGGAGGGCCCTTTCATCACCACAGCAAGTGCAGAAGTCCTTCCATTCTCTCCCGATGAGCCACATGGTTATTTACTGGGGTAAGTCAGTCCAATACTTTGGCCACCTGATGCAAAGAATTGACTCATTGGAAAAGACCCTGATGCTGGGAAGGATTGAAGGCCAAAGGAGAAGCGGACGACAGAGGATGAGATGGCTGGATGGCGTCACCGACATGAAGGACATGAGTTTGAGTAAGCTCTGGGAGTTGGTGATGTACAGGGAAGCTTGGCGGGCTGCAGTCCATGGGGTCGCAAAGAGTTGGACACCACTGAGCGACTGAAGTGAGCTGGAACTACTCCCACGTTCAAATGGAACCCATTGTGTTACTAACGCCATGCACAGGATTGTAGCATGATCATGGCCCACATGCTGTGAAGTGATGCTCCAAGGACCAGGCAATTAATAGACACCTGTCCCAGGTCCTGCTAACAGTGCTTATCTCTGGGTTCACAGATCCACTCAGTGTCCATTGCACATGTCCTGGACTTCTGACATGAATGGACAGTCTGTGTTGTTAGTAAACTACCATGGGTGGAGGGTACCATAGTCATGAATTCCACATTCACTCTTCTGACCCTGACTCCCCATCTCCTGATAGTATGTGTAAACAACATCATCTCCTGGAGGAAATCATGGAAACGAGTAGCAACCTACAGTCACCCTAGGCCTGCAGAGCTCTGGTCCCTATCTTATCTCCACTGAATTACCACTGAGGTCCTAGGTCTCCTCTGATGGTACATATGAAACATTTCAGGCTTCACAGACCCTAAGTCTCTGCTGCAACTGCTGTCCTGGCACAAATGTAGTCACAACTGATGAATGATGAGTGTGGCTGGACCTGCTTCTTGGGCAGATGACCCAACAGAACTGGTGATGTCATAGCTATCTGTGTTTGGAAAGGTGCTACGTGCTGTATGAGGCATTTTACTTGGAGGCTCACAACAGACTCCTAGTGTCCTGAAGAAAGGATCCACCACTTGCAGTGAGAAAGCCCATACCATTCAGTGTGGCTCCTGGTATGGTCCTGCGGCCTGGCTGAGATGAGGCCTCTGGTCATGGAATGTCAGAGTTGCCCATCATGATCTGGGTTCACCAACCCCTAACCATTAGTTCAGAAGGCCAGCCATCATAGGATAGAAGTGATTATGTGGCTTGGCATAACCAGGGCCACAGGGAACAAATAAGATGTACCAGCAGGGGACCTAGGCCTGACACCAGAGTTGATACAGGGACACTATCCCCTGATCACACCTGTGGCTTCATGCAGCGTCCCCTATGGCTCCTTGAGCCAAGGAAGCCAGTCTACAGCAGAGGGGGTGCATTTGCCCATAACAGCCAGATCCACACTCCTATCACAGTCCCACCACCAGAAGCTACAAGGCAGGACAGGGTACGTTTCTGGTTCATAAACAGACAACTGAGGCAGCTCTTGGATGATTCTCTAGGGGATGGGTCACTCATTACTGGGGTCCGAAAGCTGGACCATGGACAAGTCTGGTACTCAGTTGATTTACACATTATATTTGGCTCCTGCTGCTCCACCTACGTGGAAGCTCCTTTTCCACCCACAGACAGATACCAAATTGCCTAAAGAGACCTCGAGATTTACTTTCTTCCAGAGAAAAACATCTGTCAACACCTACCTTAATCAATAACCATTATAGGCTGCTGCTGTCCCAATTCCTAGACACTATGAATGTGGGACCAAAGGGTAGAAGGGGGGATGCCCAGCCTCACCCTCGAGCCCTGTGTCACATTCTGGGAAACCCTGTTCCCGTCCCTCCTAAGTTAGGTCCTGGGCACCAGGTCGGGGGGTTTTGCTGGGTGAGTTATCAGACAGAGGGATAAGATGCCAGTTGAGAGAGGGCATGTCTAGACTCTCTTCAAGAGACAGGAAGCTATTGGAGGCCCTGGGCTTCTTCGGGCCATGGAAAAATGGGTAATAAATGGTCTTGTAACCAAAAGGGCCCTAGGGAGCCTGAGTGGGAAAGACCACCCCCATGCTATCTGTCTGCCTCTTGTTTGTAGAAAAGTTTTAGTCAGCCAGGCCTCCTGTGAGTCTCAAATGGTGGTTTAAGAGTTAAGGATTAAAACATGTGAAGATGGAGAAAGGAATACTCTTTAGGCTGGGAAACTGGTTACAATTTAGACTGTGAGCAGCCACATAGCAGTGTCATGAAATTCCCAGTTCCATGAAAGATAAAAAAGAGCTGACACAAGCCTCAAGTTGTTTCTACAGGAAGCAGACCTCCAGCACATCAAAACTGCTGGCTGCAAGCATGCAGACCCCCAGACTGGTTGAAACCATAAGCTTGGTGATGCTCAAACGTTCGCCTTGTGCCAACCAACCTGACTGTCCTCAAGATGCTGATGCACCCTGCAGCAGCCACCTCTGCCCCCTTTCTAACCTGGAAACTTGGAGGCGGTCTGAGGACATTAGGTCACTATTTTCCCGGGGCTCCTGAGCAAACCAACTTGTCCTTTTTCACCACTTGTTACCTTCACCAGTGGTACGATGTGGGTCATAACCAGCTTCAACTAGTAACAGCCTGAGCTGTCTGGGAGGAGCTTTAACTCCAGGGAGGCACTGATCAGAGGCTAGGCACTGAGCGCTTTCCTCATGATGCATATGTAATTAAAAAAAATTGAATTCTTTAATTTTTTCAAGTGTTTTAAAAAATCCATTTTATACTTAAGCCAGCCTTGAAGATAAGCACAAAATCTGTTTACTTTTTTTGTGTGTGTGTGCAACACAACTCGGGCACCCATTCTGTGCATAGCACTGTTCTAGGTGCAGTAAAAGGGATTCGTAACCTTAAACCATGATTGCACCTTCTGGAATGGTGTTATCCTCCATTTCCAGAAAGTAAAAATAAATAAAATCACCATTGTTTATTATTGACCTGCCCCAAATCCACTTCTGGCTCTCAGAACTGCTGCTGTTGCTGCTGCTGCTACTAAATAGCTTTAGTCGTGTCTGACGTTGTGCGACCCCATAGATGGCAGCCCACCAGACTCCCCCATCCTTGGGATTCTTCAGGCAAGAATACTGGAGTGGGTTGCCATGACCTTCTCCAATGCATGAAAGTGAAAAGTGAAAGTGAAGTCTCCCAGTTGTGTCCAGTTCTTAGCGATCCCGTGGACTGCAGCCTACCAGGCTCCTCCATCCATGGGATTTTCCAGGCAAGAGTACTGGAGCCGGGTGCCATATGCTAAGATCTGCCAAATTTAAGATGTTTCAATGAATTCCGCTCCTACTTTCCCCCAAGTAAGAAGGCGGAACTCTTTATTAAAAAAAAATTTTAAAGGCAATTTTTCATGAAAGAGTAGTTTCTGTTTCTGTTGTATTTTTCTGTGTTTTTCCTTCTAGCTTTTAAGTTTTCTTCCTCCAACACTGCCTTTTCCTGTACAAGGCAACAGCATTTTTTCATCTTTCTTTCCCTAAGATGAAGTATTTTATCTTATAGACAATAATTACCAAGACTAGTGATAAATATTAAAAAAGAAAAAAAAGAAGAAGAAGAAGACAAAGAAAGAAACTTAAGGGTTTCCCTGGTGGTTCAGCAGGTAATGAATCCACATGCAATGCAGGAGACCTCAGTTCAATTCCTGGGTCAGAAAGATCCCTTGGAAAATCGAGTACTCCAGTATTCTTGAGCTTCCCTGGTGCCTTAGATGGTAAAGAATCCACCTGCAATGTGGAAGACCTGGGTTCGATCCCTAGGTTGGGAAGATCCCCTAGAGAAGAGAAAGGCTACCCATTCCAGTATTCAACCCTGGAGAATTCCATGGACTGTATAGTCCACAGGGTTGCAAATAGTTGGACATGACTGAGTAACTAAGCCCGGCACATTCAAGGGTGAATCAACTACGTTACTTTGATGAAGTACAACCTAAAAGACACTTGGCACTAAGTAGTCCAAGTATTTGTGTTGAAACAGTTTTAAAAAACTATTTATTTATAACACTGTTTAAAAATTTCTTGGTCAAAAAATTTATACAAACATTTTCAGTTCAACCTAATGAAAGTGATATCTAGAAAATATTCCACATCATTAAGTCTGTCTTAGGAAGTTTAGATGCTATGGCTTTCCTAAGGCACAGTGTTCTGGAGGACAATGTGCTTTTGTGGTGCTGGGTGATATATGTGACTGGCTGGCTCCAAGAGGGCCTCAGCAGGCACCTTTCCCCTGATGTTGGGGGACTGTGAGAGGACAGTCAGACACAGGCCTCCAGGGCGGCATGGAGCTCTGTGAGACACTGGGCCAGCTGCTGGAACTGGGCTTCTCCTCCAAATCTAAGGCCCAGCACAAGCCATCACAGCAAATGGTTCATCAGGACAGTTGATTGGCTGGGATATTTGATAACCTTCCATATCTCTAAAGAGTCGACATTTGTGTAGGGTATTTGACCCAGAGCCATGAACTCCTACAGTATCACACTGAAGGCCCACACATCACTAGCACTGGAGAACTAAAATAAGTTATTTTTTTAATCTCTCTCTTTTTTTTTTGTTTTGGTTGTATTGGGTCTTAGTTGTGGCACTTGAGATCTTTTTGCAGCATGAAGACTCTTAGTTGCAACATGCTGACTTCTTAGTTGTAGCATGTGGGATCCAGTTCCCCGACCGAGGATAGAACCGGGCCCCTTCACTGGGAGTATGGCGTCTTAGCGACTGGATCACCAGGGAAGTCTGGAGACCTCATTCTTAACCAGATGTTCATGAGCCATCCATCGATCCCACTTTTTCATTGTCCCCCACACAGTAAGAGTCCATGGGGAGGGAACAAGACTCTGGAGAGGAGCTATCTGCACTCTTAACTTGAGGCTGTCATCAATGGCAGAGCTCCTAGCAGCCAGGTCTTTGTGGAGGACTTCTCTTCTGACCAGGTAATCCATTCCACAGGCAATCTGACCTTGTGGACCAGGTCCTGTTGAGAAATTGCCTGCGGATTATTGGCCTCTACTAATTTATGCTGCAGGCTCCCCTGGTGGCACAGACAGTAAAGAATCTGCCTGCAATTCAGAAGACCTGAGTTTGATCCCTGGGTCGGAAAGATCACCTGGAGAAGGGAATGGCCACCCACCCCATTATTCTTGCCCGAAGAATTCCTCGGACAGAAGAGCTTGGCAGCCTACAGTCCATGGGGTGGCAAGAGTTGGACAGGACTGACTGACTAATACACACAGACACACAATTTGCAATGCTGTGAAAACTATTTACGATTCTCCCAATTCATGTAAGGCAATATCACCTGCGGTTTTCTCTTTCTTCTATACACATAAGGGAAATAAGAGGAAGATTTCTGTGATGAAGATCTCATAGCATGCAGCATTCAGTAAGTATCATTGTCACCTGAATTTCAGAAGCATCTCTGTTTTTACAATCGATTGCTGTTCTTTATTTGGATCTTTTTCATCTACATAAATCCCATGGAAAATACGCCCTAAACTACCTTCTTGGAGTATATCCTCTCCATGGATAGAGTTATCCTCTCCTTGGACATTTCGATATCCTTCACCTTCGCTCTGGCCTCCAAAAGAGTGGCACTTCTCAAAACACTCCTCTGCCCAGCCGCAAGGTAGGATAACGGGATGGAAGTACCACTGTTGGGTGTGTCTCCTCTCAGATACTGAGTCATCTGGGACATGGCTGAGACCACCTTTGGGAACTCCTGGACACTGATGCTGTCTTGCAGTTCAATTCTTGTCATACTATGAAGGTGCAAAACAGTTAATATTATTACTACAAGAAATATAACTGCACGGCAAACCCCTGCTCTGATATAAAACACATGGGTAGAAGTAGCTGGAGCTGCATGAACAGGATCATAAACAGTTCTGCTAGTGGCATTGTCTAAGACCGAAGTTTTTTTGTAGCACATTTTCCTTCCTTTCAGATTTTTGAAGAAGGGAAGATTCTGAAGAATTTACTGTCAAGTTGAGCTGCGTTTAGTATCATAACCTCATCATCTACTTTGCAGAAAAGGAAAGCTAGAGCCAATATAGTGTGTGGAAATCCCCCCACCACGTGCCCCTCACACGCCCCAACCCTACCAAGCAGAAATGCTGACCCGGGACAGGTCCACGAAATCGTCTACTTGGAAACCTGCTTATATTCAACTTGGACTCTGCAGACCAAGGAAAGACAGGACATCTGTTTCGCTGGGTTAAAGGATAGACGTAGTGCCCAACAAGGCCACTTCTCTACTAAAAAGTTCTGCATCTAGACCACTGAGCCTAGGCACCAGGTCCCTGCTCAGGAAGAGGCTCGCACCGGCCCTGGGATCGCGGGTGAGGCCCGGGAGCTGGGGGTGGAGCGCGGGGCCAGTGGTGGAGCCAGAAGCGATGGCTGGGACAGGAGCACTCAAGCACGTTTAAGCCGGGAGTGCGCGCCGCCGCCGCTGGGCACCCGGGTCCGTTCCGCATTGATAACTTACGGCCGGGAAAGAGCGCTGGTCCTTCAAGGGCCGGGAGATGGAGGGAACAGAAGGGTCTCTGTTACACAGGTCGGGAGGGAGGGTGTGCTTTTCGGGGCGGGTCTGGGTCTCTTCTCCGCGGGATGGCCGACTGGTCCCAAACCGCCCGGCTCCACGGCTCCCACTTCCCAGGGGCGGGCTGGACCCTTGGGGGGTTTCAACCCTATATCCTGCCGCGTCCCGGCCCCCTCTTCTCCCAGCGTCACTTCCCAAATTCCCGGCATTACTACTTCATCCAAGTCACCCCTGTTCTGGCCCGGAGAGCCGGCAAGAAGCCGGGAGGAGACTCCGAGGACTAAATGGGCCAGGGAAGGGAAGGAGGTGGGGGCGGCGGCGCCACCCTGTAAAAAGTTTCGCGAAACCCTACGGACACCGCCCCCATCCCCTTCCCGGCTCATAACCCATCCAACCTCCTCGCGTTCCCCAGCCACGGCCTGCGCAGGGTCATCCCCGCACTCACCGCTGGACGTTCCGCTCAACAAGACCATCGAAAGCAAAACGAGGAAACCAAGACTGGTCTTGGAGCTATCCATCTATCCCTTTGCCACCTGGATCCCAATTTTTCAGGAGCGCGAGGCTGCCAAGGCAGAACCCGCGCTCCTCTCCCGCTAGCCCACAGCTGCACTCTGGACCTCGGCGCCTGCCAGGACTGCCTGGCCCGCCCCTCCGCCCTCAGGCCCCGCCCCAGGTTTCCTAGCAGTAACCACTAGGAACCCCCTCTCCGGGGGCTGGGCGGTGCTCTCTTAACAGCTCACTCCCTCACTAGCCAGGCTTCCCTGGGTACTCGGCCGCCCACTTGCTTACGGGTGCGCCAACTTGCAATGGTGATAGGAGACGTCTAGTTCTTGTTGCTGAAGCTGAAACGCCAATACTTTGGCCACCTGATAAGAAGAACTGACTCACTGGAAAAGACCCTGATGCTGGGAAGGATTGAAGACGGTAGAAGGGGACGAGAGAGGATGGTTGGAAGGCATCACCGACTCCATGGACATGAGTTTGAGTAAAATCCGGGAGTTGGTGATGGGCTTGCAGTCCATGGGGTCGCAAAGAGTCGGACACGACTGAGCCACTGAACTTAAGGCTCTTGTTTCTCACCTTGTCCCTTATCAGCCTTAAGTCTCTTGTTCCTTATCAGATCGGGGGCACTCAAGCCAGTCATGTGAGTTGGGAGGAGACAAGGAACAAAAGAAAATTCTTGTTCGGGCCACTGGGTCGGGTCAGTCAGCGGACAAGCTTGTCCCTAAGTACCTGAATGGTCAGGGCATCAGTCGCAGTGAGGAAATCCCACCAGAGTCGCCATCTGTTACAGAAAGGGGGACTCCTTGCAGGGTCTGAGAGTGGGCTTTTGTGTAACATTGGGAAGTTAATGGTTCCAGGAGACAGGCATGCTGACAAGGCAAGAGGCTTTTTTGGGAAGGGGCTACAGGGCGGAGAGCAGCAGGGTAAGGGAACCCAGGAGAACTGCTCTGCCACATGGCTTGTAGTCTCAGGGTCTTTGGTGATGGAGTTAGTTTCTGGGTCATCTCTGGCCAATCATTCTGATTCAGGTCGTCCCTGGTGTCAGAAATGTGCTCTGGTGAGCTTTATTGATATTTCTGAGAGTTTATTTGTATAGTGCTTACATTCCCTTAACCCAATTAAATCCAGCTCAGTTACAAATTCATTTTCATGTAAAGACAGAACCAGAGATCTCCTTGTTTACTGCTTCGGTTTTTAAAATGCTATTTTTTCCCCCTCACTCTGGGGGACCACAGATGGATCAGATGGTTCCTGAGAACCCAGGCGAAAGACTTACATTTTGGAAGGGAGAAATGGAAGCTCCCTTTTTTGTTTGCTTTGTTTTTAAAGCCTTCCAAAATGATTGTGAACAGTGACTGCAGCCATGAAATTAAAAGATGCTTGCTCCTTGGAAGAAAAGCTATGATAAAACTATACAACATATTAAAAAGCAGAGACATCACTTTCCTAACAAAAGTACCTATAGTTAAAGCAACGTGAGAATTGGCTGAGAACTGAAGAATTGATGCTTTTGAGCTGTGGTGTTGGGCAAGACTTGAGAGTCCCTTGGACAGCAAGGAAATCAAACCAATCAGTCCTAAAGGAAATCAGTCCTGAATATTCATTGGAAGGACTGATGCTGAAGTTGAAGCTCCAGTACATTGGCCACCTGATGCGAAGAGATGACTCATTGGAAAAGACCTGGGAAAGATGCTGGGGAAGATTGAAGGCAAGAGGAGGAGACGACAGGGGATGAGATGGTTGGATGACATCACTGACTCAATGGACATGAGTGTGAGCAAGCTCCAGGAGATGGTGAAGGACAAGGAAGCCTGGTTTGCTGCAGTCCATGGGGTCACAAAGAGTCAGACATGGCTGAGTGACTGAACAACAAGTAATCCATGCCCACAATTGTAGCAGAGCTTTGCAGGAGCAATTGGACAGAGAAAAGTACATAAAACAAAGATGCCTTTAAATGCATTGACTGAGAGAACCTCCCAATGACAGAAAATTAACAAATAAGAAACAAAGAGAGGGTCTTTACTGGGAAGTGGCCTCTGGGGCACTTTGTCCAGCCCAGCCCTACTCATCTCTCAACTGGCCCTTCTGCAAGGGGGCCAGTGGGAACCTCAAGCCTGAGGTGGGAACACAAAGCAAACAAGTGGTGGTGAAAAAGATGACCCAGCAGGGAGTCTCTTGGATGCAAAAGGATAGGAGTGTAGGTATGAGGACCAAGGGGGAACAAAAGGGAGGCACAGAAAAGACTGAGAAACGGAAGGGAGCCATTGTTTTTTCAGCCCCTGCACCTGCGGGTGTCTATTTATTCAGGCACCAACCTGCAGGCTTCCAGAAAGGGCCAGTGAGGGAGGGAGCACCCTGTCCACTGCCCACTGGGGTGATCAAGCCCAGAAACCAGCCCCTTGAATATCGGCTGTGGGCCTGCAGCCCAGAGGTGGGATTCTCACCCACGCGTAAACCAGCATATAGAGAAATCTGCCAGTTCACTGAGTTCCCAACGGAACTTCTCTTGGCGGCAGGAAAATAGAAGTGAGAATATCGGTATGATCAGATGTGCAGCCACTATCTAATAAGAGGTTTGAACCTCTATCATTCTCACAATCTCCTATGAGGCAGAGCCTGCTGGACCAAGACCTGCAGGGTATGAGGTGGGTCTCTCCCACCAGCTTGTCACCCATCAAAGTGAGCCATTGATCAGAGGGAGCTTTGTCTCCTAAGTTGAGAGGAGTGATGCTGTTCTTGCCGAGGTCCACTCTCTCAGAAGGATAGGGCAGAGAGAGAAAAGGAGAGAGAGAGAAGTGGAGACATAACAGATGAGGGAAAGAGACAAAGGGTGAGGGGGAGCATGGTGGCTTAATGAGGGCCCTGAGGCCCCCAGGGGCCAGGAAGTCAGACCAATCAAACTGGTGACTCTGAGCCGAGGTTCAGGTGGCCACCTGTCACCACGGGGAAATTGCACCCCGAGGTCACAGAGATGCCCAGATGCTCTGGCAGAAAGGGGACAGTAGCCCTTCGTGGTTGCCACAGAGCATGTTAGCGACCAGGCTTCTTGGCCTCCTTAATCAATCAGTTCATTCAGTTCACTTCACTCAGTCGCTCAGTCGTGTCCAACTCTTTGTGACCCCATGGACTACAGCATGCTAGGCCTTCCTGTCCATCACCAACTCCCAGTGTTTACTCAAACTCATGCCCATTGAGTCAATGATGCCACAGGGGCAGGGGCTCTGGGTTCGGCAGACTTGGGTATGGCTGGGTGCTGCAGACATGGGTATGGCATAAGTCCTCTTGGTGGAGGTCGCCATTAACCCCGCCAAAATGCTGCCAGAACATACACAGGACTGGTGAAATAAACTCTTGGAGGGCACACACAGAACCTTAATCTATAAAAGTGGATAAAAGGCCAGATAAGAAATCCAGGTGAAGCTTCCCTGGGACACGTGCTGCAGTGTGAGGGCTCAAGCACCAGCAACGGGTCTCCTTGCTCATTCCCTTGAGGGGGGGCAGTGGGGGGTGGGCTGGCCCCTTATATGGGGTGAGGGTAGGGGCAGGCCAAGGGTTAGGACCTGAGGGATGGCTTAGGTGGTCTGCCCACCGTTACGGCAGTGCCCTGTGCAGGGATCATACCGTGTACCCTGCTTTTCCAGTTGGGTTTTTTATCTTTTCATTCATAATTAACCCCAACTTGGCATGCATACAGTTATTTTCAGTCCCTTATAATGTCTTTGTATTTTGTTGCTGGAGGAGATCATTGTCCAGGTGCAAGCACTAGAGCAAAGGTCCACAGATCCCAGGTTTCAAGTCCTGGCAGATCTCACTGGTGGTGTGGACATGTTTCTCATCCGTGCTTTCCTCTCGGGCTCCGTGGAGTCCATCAGGCTCTCCCATGGAGCTGGTGGACTGCACACGTTCCTGCCCTTTCATACTGTGTCCGCCCCGGCAGATTCACTTCTCTGAACCTTGGATCCCCTCCTCTCCCACCTGCCTCAGAAGTTCTGGACTTTCTGTTTCATGCCAGGTGGGCCAGGCCTTTCTCCAGGCTTCCAAGACCCATCCTAGTGGGAGATCAGCAGCATCTCCTTGGCCTTGCTAAGTCCTGTGACCCCCTAATTGTCAACTCTCCCTTCTCCAGCTTTGGGTTCTGTTCTCATTCTCCCCCACTGTGATCCTGCTTCCTCAGGAGCAGCCCCCAAAGGCTCCCCATCACTCCTCAGGACACTCGGAGACATTCTCACAGTCCTCTGTGTTTAGGCCTCTCCTTCTGAGCTGGCCTGGCACACCTCTGGAAAAAATTGTGTCAGTTCATGCTAGGTGTGGAGCTTTTGAACAAAGTGGAGATAGGCATATCCAGGACGGTGTGGTTTTTTGCGTGATCAAGGCTTCCTCCTCTTCCTTAGCCAGTAACTGGGGTGTGTTTAGGGTGGAGGGTGGCAGGTGGGGCCGTCCTGCTCTGTCAGCCAGCCCTGCAGCCCTACTCTGCTCTCACATAACTGGGGGAGGAGGCCTATAGGTTTTTTTCTCCCAAACTTACCCTCACTATGTTTGCCTTCACACATGCTCACTCTCTTTCCTATAATTTCACCATCAGTCCTCAGCCCAGATCTGGACAGCCATGGTGTGAGGTTCAAGGCCAGGTGGATGGAAAGGTTTTTCTCTCCTATGACTGTGGTTTTGCTACCATCACGTTCATCAGTCCCCTGGGAGAATTCTGGAGTTGAGGTCCCTATCATTTTCTGAAAATCAGAGGGGAGCCTGGTTGATATATCCCCTAAAAATGTCTTAGAGATGATCGTCCTAAACAGGACTAACACTAACAACAAGGACCAAAAGGGACGATAATGACACGCTCTCTTGATTCCTGATGTCTATTTTTATCTTATGTTCTTTCTTCATTTGCATGGACCTGAACTCTTGAATTTGTATGGTTTCTGTGCTAGGGGAGTTTCCCTTTCAGTTCAGTTCAGTTCAGTCGCTCAGTCGTGTCCGATTCTTTGTGACCCCATGAATTGCAGCACGCCAAGCCTCCCTGTCCACAACCAACTCCCGGAGTTCACTCAGACTTGCATTCATCGAGTCAGTGATGCCATCCGGCCATCTCATCCTCGGTCGTCCACTTCTTCTCCTGCCCCAAAATCCCTCCCAGCATCAAAGTCTTTTCCAGTGAGTCAACTCTTCGCATGAGGTGGCTAAAGTACTGGAGTTTCAGCTTTAGCATCATTCCTTTCAAATAAATCCCAGGGTTGATCTCCAGTAGAATGGACTGGGTGGATCTCCTTGCAGTCCAAAGGACTCTCAAGAGTCTTCTCCAACACCACAGTTCAAAAGCATCAATTCTTTGCCACTCAGCCTTCTTCACAGTCCAACTCTCACATCCATATATGACTACTGGAAAAACCATAGCCTTGACTAGACAGACCTTAGTCGGCAAAGTAATGTCTCTGCTTTTGAATATGCTATCTAGTTTGGACATAACTTTTCTTCCAAGATGTAAGCATGTTTTAAGTTCATGGCTGCAATCACCATCTTCAGTGATCTTGGAGCCCCCCAAAAATAAAGTCTGACACTGTTTCCACTGTTTCTCCATCTATTTCCCATAGAGTGATTGGACCGGCTGCCATGATCTTCGTTTTCTGAATGTTGAGCTTTAAGCCAACTCTTTCACTCTCCTCTTTTACTTTCATCAAGAGGCTTTTTAGTTCATCTTCACTTTCTGCTATAAGGGTGGTGTCATCTGCATATCTGAGGTTATTGATATTTCTCCTGGCAATCTTGATTCCAGCTTGTGTTTCTCCCAGTCCAGTGTTTCTCATGATGTACTCTGCATATAAGTTAAATAAGCAGGGTGACAATATACAGCCTTGACGTACTCCTTTTCCTATTTGGAACAAGTCTGTTGTTCCATCTCTAGTTCTAACTGTTGCTTCCTGGCCTGCATAGAGATTTCTCAAGAGGCAGGTCAGGTGGTCTGGTATTCCCATCTCTTTCAGAATTTTCCACAGTCTCTTGAGATCCACACAGTCAATGGCTTTGGCATAGTCAATAAAGCAGAAATAGATGTTTATCTGGTACTCTCTTGCTTTTTCCATGATGCAGCCGATGTTGGCAATTTGATCTCTGGTTCCTCTGCCTTTTCTAAAACCAGCTTGAACATCAGGAAGTTTATGGTTCATGTATTGCTGAAGCCTGGCTTGGAGAATTTTGAGCATCACTTTAGTAGCGTGTGAGATGAGTGCAATTGTGCGGTAGTTTGAGCATTCTTTGGCATTGCCTTTCTTTGGGATTGGAATGAAAACTGACCCTTTAGAGTCCTGTGGCCACTGCTGAGTTTTCCAAATTTGCTGTCATATTGAGTGCAGCACTTTCACAGCATCATCTTTCAGGATTTGAAATAGCTCAACTGGAATTCCATCACCTCCACTAGCTTTGTTCGTTCGTAGTGATGCTTTCTAAGGTCCACTTGAGTTCGCATTCCAAGATATCTGGCTCTAGGTGAGTGATCACACCATCGTGATTATCCGGTTCATGAAGATCCTTTTTGTACAGTTCTTCTGTGTATTCTTGCCACCTCTTCATAATATCTCCTGCTTCTGTTAGGTCCATACCATTTCTGTCCTTTATCGAGTCCATCTTTGCATGAAAGCTTCCCTTGGTATCTCTAATTTTCTTGAAGAGACTTCTAGTCTTTCCCATTCTGTTGTTTTCCTCTATTTCTTTGCATTGATCAGTGAAGAAGGCTTTCTTATCTCTTCCTGCTATTTTTTAGAACTCTGCATTCAGGTGCTCATATCTTTCCTTTTCTCCTTGGCTTTTTGCTTCTCTTCTTTTCACAGCTATTTGTAAGGTCTCCCCAGACAGCCATTTTGCTTTTCTGCATTTCTTTTCCATGGGGATGGTCTTGATCCCTGTCTCCTGTACAATGTCACGAACCTCATTCCATAGTTCATCAGGCACTCTGTCTATCAGATCTAGGCCCTTAAATCTATTTCTCAATTCCACTGTGTAATAATAAGGGATTTGATTGAGGTCATACCTGAATGGTCTAGCAGTTTTTCCTGCTTTCTTCAATTTAAGTCTGAATTTGGCAATAAGGAGTTCATGATCTGAGCCACAGTCGATTCCTGGTGTTGTTTTTGTTGACTGTATAGAGCTTCTCCATCTTTGGCTGCAAAGAATATAATCAATCTTATTTCGGTGTTGACCACCTGGTGATGTCCATATATAGAGTCTTCTCTTGTGTTGTTGGAAGAGGGTGTTTGCTATGACCAGTGCATTTTCTTGGAAAAACTCTATTAGTCTTTGCCCTGCTTCATTTCGCATTCCAAGGCCAAATTTGCCTGTTACTCCAGGTCTTTCTTGACTTCCTACTTTTGCATTCCAGTCCCCTATAATGAAAAGGACATCTTTTTTGGGTGTTAGTTCTAAAAGGTCTTGTAGGTCTTCATAGAACCATTTAACTTCAGCTTCTTCAGCATTACTGGTTGGGGCATAGACTTGGATAACTGTCATATTGAATGGTTTACCTTGGAAATTAACAGAGATCATTCTGTCGTTCTTGAGATTGCATCCGAGTACTGCATTTCGGATTCTTTTGTTGACCATGATGGCTACTCCATTTCTTCTGAGGGATTCCTGCCTGCAGTAGGAGATATAATGGTCATCTGAGTTAAATTCACCCATTCCCATCCATTTTAGTTCGCTGATTCCTAGAATGTCGATGTTCACCCTTGCCATCTCTTGTTTGACCACTTCCAATTTGCCTTGATTCATGGTCCTGACATTCCAGGTTCCTATGCAATATTTCTGTTTACAGCATCGGACCTTGCTTCTATCACCAGTCACATCCACAATTGGGTATTGTTTTTGCTTTGGCTCCATCCCTTCATTCTTTCTGGAGTTATTTCTCCACTGATCTCCAGTAGCATATTGGGCACCTAATGACCTGGGGAGTTCCTCTTTCGGTATCCTATCATTTTGCCTTTTCCTACTGTTCATGGGGTTCTCAAGGCAAGAATACTGAAGTGGCTTGCCATTCCCTTCTACAGTGGACCATATTCTGTCAGACCTCTCCACCATGACCTGCCCGTCTTGAGTTGCCCCACAGGCATGGCTTGGTTTCATTGAGTTAGACAAGGCTGTGGTCCTAGTGTGATTAGATTGACTAGTTTTGTGTGAGTATGGTTTCAGTTTGTCTGCCCTCTGATGCCCTCTTGCAACACCTACCATCTTACTTGGGTTTCTCTTACCTTGGGCATGGGGTATCTTTTCACGCCTGCTCCAGCAAAGCACAGCCACTGCTCCTACCATGGACGAGAGGTATCTCCTTACCGCTGCCGTTCCTGACCTTCAACGTGGGATAGCTCCTCTAGGCCCTCCTGTGCCTGCTCATCCACCACTCTTTGGGTTGCCCCTCCCAGCCGCCGGCCCTGGCCTTGGGCTTGGGGTGGCTCCTCAGGGTCACTGCTCCTGACCTCGGACATGGGGTGTTTCCTCCTGGCCACCACTGGCCTTGGATGCTGGGTAAGGGGGCTTCCCTGGTGGTCCAGTGGTAAAGACTCCATGCTTAGACTCTAGTGGTGGGGGTTCGATCCCTGGTTAAGGAACAAGACCCTACATGCCTCATGGCAGAGCCAAAAAATAAAAATGATGCATCTTAATTTCTATCCAGGGAAACTGAATTTTAAACCTTACCCTTTAAATATAAAAACTAAAAAATTAATACAGTCCATTAAAGAAAATGCAGCAATATTCATTAAATTAGAAGTTCAAGGTGACACGGGGAAACAGAATACAGATTCAAAGGCAGAAAAGACCGTTCGTTGCTGAAGTGCACGATGAAGTGTTTGAGGCAAATGTTGTATTGTCTTCAAGTCTGAAATGCATCAAGAAATAAGATATATTGATCTTATGAAGATACAAACCCTCTAGCACCATGATCTTGGACTTCCTCCCTACAGAACTGTAGAAAAACCTATGTTTGTTGTGTAAGCCATCCAGTCTGTGGTCCTTTGTATGGCAGGACCAGCCGACTAGTATAGGCTCCTGTGCTGTGCTGTGCCTAGTTGCTCAGTCCTGTCTGACTCTTTGCGACTCCACATACTATAGCCGTCCAGGCTGCTCTGTCCACAGGGATCCTCCAGGCAAGAATACTGGAGTGAGTTGCCAGGCCCTCCTCCAAGGGATCTTCCCAACCCTAGGGTTGAACTTGAGTTTCTCACATTGCTGGTGGATACTTTTACCATCTGATCTACAAGGGAAGCCCAAGAATACTGGAGTGAGTAGTCCATCCCTTCTCAAGGGGATCTTCTCAACCCAGGAATCAAACCAGGGTCTCCTGCCTTGCAGGTGGATTCTTTACCAGCTGAGCTACTTGGGAGCAAAATATAGGCTCCTACCCTCCTACAGAGACTGGGAGATGCCAGCACGATATCCTTTAATACTTCACATTCAAAGAGATGGCTCCCAAGGCCCACACTCTAGAGGCTGCAGGCCATAACTACCGAACCCAATACTGTGACTACTGAACCCCACATGCCAAAGGCCAGTGCTCCACAGTAAGAGAAGCCACCTCAGTGAGAAGCCCATGCACCACCACTAGAGAGGAGCCCCTGCTAGCTGCAGCAGGAGAAAGCCTGCACGCAGAAACATAGACCCAGGGCAACAACAACAACAACAACCAACTCTGTAAACAGATGCCACTCCGGTATTCTTCCCTGGGAAATTTCATGGACATAGGAGCCTAGCTAGCTACAGTCCATGAAGTCTCAAAGAGTTGGACATGACTTAGGGACTAAACAGCAGCAACAGCAGCAAAGGAAGTTATACATTATTAGATAATACACAGTAGGAAAGCTCATGTCACATAGACTGGAAAGTCAGTATCCCTCACTGATTCCTTTTCCACCAGGTGTGTAGCTTCTCTTAGTTTCTCATTCTTCCTTTCATCTGGGTGGGCTTGGTCATAGAGTATGCTAGCACATTTAAGTATTAAATGGTCTTAATAAGTCACCTTAAGAGAAAGAAAGAAACAGATGGCTCCCAGGGCCTTGAGAAAAGAGTCCTGAGTTGTAAAACTGGTAAAAGAAAAAAATGACAATGACAGTATTTTGAAATAGAATGTTCTCAGAAAAAGGAAGTCAGAGGCCTAGAGCCTGGAATGAGTTCAAGCTTCATCTCATGTTTAGTGCAGCAAAAAGAAATATTAAGGTTACCCTGGTCACACTTCTCAAAATAAAGGCAATGGAAACCACACAGCAACTTGCCTAAGGAAGAAAAAGTCCTCAATAGTGAGGATAAAAGAGGTCAAACCAAAGTCTCCAGAATGTCAATAAGATACAGACTAGCAAGTGATCACGATGACGATGATGATAAAAATAAAAGGTGAGTTTCATTCTGATATTTTCACAGACAAAAAATGTGGGTTAAACTTAATTTCTGTGTTAGAATAGAGGGATATTCCTCTATTATAAAACAGTAATAATGATAGAAATATTGTAATATTCCTCTATCATAAAACAGGAATATCCTGTTCCCTGACAATATTTCAGCCCATAATTTTACCATATATTGATGATCCTGGACTGGTAACATTTTCATTAACACTAGAAAACAAGCAGTAACTGAATATGTATTCATTCAATAAATATTTATTGGACTCTTGCTGAGAAGTAGGAACTTGGCAGGCACAGAGACAGCAGCTGCCCCTGTTGACCATCTCCTCACACAGTGTGGCCAGGATCTCTCTCTGTGTCAACCACACTCTTCCTCTGAACCATGGAGCACAGTAATTGAGTTCAGTGACTCTTTCCTCAATTCATCCCACAAGGATGACATGTAACCAGAACCGTTTTTAGATGTCTGGATGAGAAGTTAATTCACTACACACTGTGAAATTAACTCCATACAGCAGTTCTTCCAATTAACTAGATTGATGAAATCAGATAGAAGGGGGTTCAGTTATTCTGAGAAGTCATTTTCTGGGTGTTGAGTATAGACCATGGGAAAGTTTATGACCGGGGAGTCCAAGCCAGAATTCCCTCTTCTCCTCCTGCTTCTGTCACACCTGAGACAGGCTGGGACCTGGACTAAGGTCTCATCAAGCATCAAAATGTAAAGATACTATAAAGGGAGCAAAAGCGCTGCATTCATGCACAGTTGGGACAGTTATGAGCAACAAGATACAAAATGATCAAGCCCCAACTGCCACTACTGAGGTGTTGGGAGGAAAGGCAAGGTAGTGAGTATAAGCCGACATGCAACAGCACCAACGGGGTGGGCAGACCACCTAAGCCACCCCTCCTGCCTCACCCACGGATCCACCCCCACCCTCACCCCACATAAGGGACCAGGGTGTCCCCCTCAGGATCAAGCGAAGGAACTTGTTTCCCTTCCCTCGAACTGTAGCAAGAATTCCAATGAAACAGAGTGGGACCCTATGGTCCTTGCCCCACCATGTCCTCAGCCTGCCTTTTGTCCATGGAAAAGCTCTAGCCACACACTAAGATTAATCAGAGAAGTGAGAAAATGAAGAAACTAAGGAAAATAGTCAAAGGAGACCAAATAAGAATAATGTAGTCATTAAGCATCGTCAAGGACTTTGAGGTCCTTCTCAAGGGCTATTGATAATATTCTGAGCTCTATCCTGTGAGCTGTCTTATAGATACATAAATTCCCACCTGTTGGAAGAAATTAGCTACATGATGACCAGACTGTAGCCATGATTTAAGCTGCCACAATTCCAAGAATTGTCCTCAAGGAGATGAGAACAAGCCAACCATGGAACCAAAAATTAATTGAACTTGAAACAATCAAGATGACTTTGGTCAGACCATCCACGACCATTTGGAGATGACTGTCAGAGCTGACTGTGCTCTTTCTGTATGAAGCCCCCTCCCTCTGTCTATAAAAGTTCTTGCCCACTGATTGTCAGTTGAGGGGAGTCAGCCTTTGGACAGATGTCCATCCTTCCCACAGCCCCCTCACCTCCATATGTTGTTTAGTCGCTAAGTGTGTGATTCTTTGTGACCCCATGGACTGTAGCCTGCCAGACTCCTCTGTCCATGGGATTTTCCAGGCAAGAATACTGGGGTGGGTTGCTATTTCCTTCTGCAACGAATTTTTCTGAGGCAGGGATTGAACCCACACCTCCTGCACTGATGGGTAAATTCTGGGCAGACTCTTTACCACCAATCCACCATGAAACTCCTCTACCCCGGTCCCCTCTGCCATTGCTGGCATCCAAAATAAGGCAAACTTTCCTTTCCATCAACATGACCTCTTTAATGGCTTTTGAGCAGGAAGCAGCCAGACCCTAGTTTCAGGAACACCAATAAAACCTAGCTTGGATTTCTCGTCTGGCCTCATCAAATTCTATTGATTAAATATCTCAGAGGAGCTACCCCACGTCCAATGTAAGGAGAGTGGCTACGCATTGCTGGAGCAGCCGTGAAGAGATACCCCGCATCCAAGGTAAGAGAAACCCAAGTGAGACAGTAGGCACTGTAAGAGGGCATCCGAGGTCAGACAGACGGAAACCACAATCAGATAACTAGCCAATCTGATCACGTGAACCACAGCCTTGTATTACTCAATGAAACCAAGCCATGCCATGTGGGACCACCCAAGACGGATGGGTCATGGTGGAGAGGTCTGACAGAATATGGTCCACTGGAGAAGGGAATGGCAAGCCACTTCAGTATTCTTGCCTTGAGAACCCCATGAACAGTATGAAAAGGCAAAAAGACAGGACACTGAAAGATGAACTCCTCAGGTTGGTAGGTGCCCGATATGCTACTGGTGATCAGTGGAGAAATAACTCCAGAAAGAATGAAGGGATGGAGACAAAGCAAAAACAACACCCAGTTGTGGATGCGACTGGTGATAGAAGCAAGGTCTGATGCTATAAAGAGCAATATTGAATAGGAACCTGGAATGTCAGGACCATGAATCAAGGCAAATTGAAGTGGTCAAACAGGAGGTGACAAGAGTGAACATCAACATTCTTGAAATCAGCGAACTAAGATGGACTGGAATGGGTGAATTTAACTCAGATGACCATTATATCTACTACTGTGGGCAGGAATCCCTCAGAAGAAATGGAGTAGCCATCATGGTCAACAAAAGAGACTGAAATGCAGTACTTGGATGCAATCTCAAAAATGACTTGGCTTCCTGGACTTACTTCTCATTGTCTGGTTCAGCGGGACTCCTGGCAGTGAGTCCGGGATGAACCTGCCATGGGGCGCATGGAAGTTGGGTGAGTTACAACCTGAATGGGGGTGGTGGTGTGCGCGGGGGCTCGTGAAACTTCTTGCAGGGAGGCGTCGCAGTCCTCTCCTCTTTCCCTTCCCCTGGGTCCTTTACTCCTCAGTGGCTCCCCTGGCCTACTTGCTGGCTCTCCAGGCCAGAACAGGGGTGCCTTGGTGAAGCAGTAGTGAGGGGAGTTTGGGAGGTGACGCTAGGAGAAGAGGGGGCCAGAACGCTACAGGAAATGCTGCTGAGGCCCCCAGGGCTCTGCCCGGCCCCGGGAAGTGGGAGTCCTGGAGCCCGGGGAAGGGACCCAGAGCCGCCCTGAAAACCTCAAGCCCATGATCTGCTCTTCTGAGCCTTCGCAGCTGCCTGGCTCCTGTCCTCTGTCTCAGCCGCTGCTCTCCAGAGCGCGGCTTCAGCAATACATGAACCATGAACTTCCAGATGTTCAAGCTGGTGTTAGGAAAGGCAGAGGACCCAGAGATTCAATTGCCAACATCCACTGCATCATCGAAAAAGCAAAAGAGTTCCAGAAAAACATCTATTTCTGCTTTATTGACTATGCCAAAGCCTTTGACTGTATGGAACACAATAAACTGTGGAAAATTCTGAAGGAGATGGGAAAGCAGACCACCTGACCTGCCTCTTGAGAAACCTATATGCAGGTCAGGAAGCAACAGTTAGAACTGGACATGGAACAACAGACTGGTTCCAAATACGAAAAGGAGTATGTCAAGGCTGTAAATCGTCACCCTGCGTATTTAACTTATATGCAGAGTACATCATGAGAAACACTGGGCTGGAGGAAGCACAAGCTGGAATCAAGATTGCCAGGAGAACTATCAATAACCTCAGATATGCAGATGACACCACCCTTATGGCAGAAAGTGAAGAAGAATTAAAGATCCTCTTTGATGAAAGTGAAAGAGGAGAGTGAAAAAGTCGGCTTAAAGCTCAACATTCAGAAAACTAAGATCATGGCATCTGGCTCCATCACTTCATGGCAAATAGATGAGGAAACAATGGAAACAGTGGCTGATTTTGTTTTTCTAGGCTCCAAAATCACTGCAGATGGTGATTGCAGCCATGAAATTAAAAGACTCCTTGGAAGGAAAGTTATGACCAACCGAGACAACATATTAAGAAGCAGAGACATTACTTTGTTAACAAAGGTCCATCTAGTCAAGGCCTTGGTTTTTCCAGTAGTCATGTATGGACATGAGAGTTGGACTATAAAGAAAGCTGAGTGGCAAAGAATTGATGCTTTTGAGCTGTGGTGTTGGAGAAGACTGTTGAGAGTCCCTTGGACTGCAAAGAGATCCAACCAGTCCATCCTAAAGGAGATCAGTCCTCGGTGTTCATCGAAAGGACTGATGTTGAAGCTGAAACTTCAATAATTTGGCCACCTGATGTGAAGAGCTGAATCGTTTGAGAAGACCCTGATGCTGAGAACGATTGAGAGCAGGAGGAGAAGGGGAGGACAGAGGATGAGATGGTTAGATGGCATCACCAACTCAATGGACATGGGTTTGGGTGAACTCAGGAGTCGGTGATGGACAGGGAGGCCTAGCGTGGTGTAGTTCATGGGGTCGCAAAGAGTCAGACACGACTGAGCGACTGAACTGAATTGATGATCTGTGCACAGAGCTCCTTGTGGTCCTTTCGTATTACTGATGAACTGAAGTAGGTTCCTTCCCTACTGCTCTCTGCCCTTAAAGGACCACCAGGTCCCTTCTCTACTGCTTTCTGGTCCCTTCTTACTAATGCTGAAGGCAAGTAGGTAATTTCCCTACTGTTCTCTGGTCCCTTCTTACTAATGCTGAAGGCAAGTAGGTAATTTCTCTACTGTTCTCTGGTCCCTTCTTACTACTGCTGAGGGAAGTAGGCCCCTTCCCTGCTTCTCTCGGCCCTTGAAGGACCAGCAAGTCACTTCCCTACTGCTCTCTGGTTCCATCTCGTTACTGCTGAAGGGAAGTAGATCCCCTCCTTTCTGATCTTTGGGCCTTTCTTACTACTGCTTAAGGGAAGTAGGTCCCTTAACCCAAATTGCTATTTCAAACTATTTCAGCATGTAATCAATATAAATATAAAATCAATATAAAATTCATAATGGGATACTGGACATTTTTTGTACCAAGTCTTCAAAATCTGGCATGCATTTTACAGTTACAATATCCCAAGTCAGACTTGCCACATTTCAAGTGCTCAAGAGCCAAATGTGGCTAGTAACTACTTACTGTTTTAGATTTTAGAACTATCAGGCAGGAATTTAAAATAGCCATACTTAGCATGTTTAAGGGTCTAAAAAAGATGGAAATTCAATGTAGCACTAGAAATTATATACACTTGATATATGGAATAACCTATGACTGTAAAACTGAGTAACTAAAATTAGGAATTCAATACATGCATCTAATAGCAGGTTATACATGGCTGAAGAGAGAATTAGTAAACTGGAAGGTAATTAAAAAGAAATGATCTGGAATGAGGTACAAAAAGTCCAAAGGGTGAAAAAATACAGAAGAAAGAGTAAGAGACATGGCAGACACAATGAAGTTTACCCCACATTTCCCTGGAATCCCAAAGGAAGAGGTAAAAGAAAACAAGGAAAAAGTCATATTTGAAGAGATGATGGCTCAGAATTTTTTTAAACTAATCTGAAGTCTGTTGTCAATTTGATTGTCTTTCCATTACAGATAGCCTATATTTTATCAATAGTCACTTTTAATTTTTTCTCCTTTTTCTCTTTTAAGATCTTAAAGATATTTTGAAATTTCACTAGGGTACATCTAGTAATTAATTTATTCATGTGTATCTTTCTTGGGGTTTGTTGTTTCCAGAAATTGAGAATTAACGTCTTTCATAAGAATCTGGGAAATTCCTAGCTCTTTGAAAATTTCCTCTCCCTCATTTTTTTCCTTTCTGCTTTTGAAAGTCCTGTTAGATGTAGGTTGGCTCTCTTATTGTATAGCTTTCTCTTATATCTCTCTCTCAGTTTCAGAATGAAACTCTCTGCTGAATTTTGATTAATTTCTTCAGATCAATCATCTAGTTCATGGATTCTTTATGCTGCTTTGTCTAAAACGCTGGTTCACCGGAGCAGGGAGTTTTAACCATATATATATAATGGTTCCTACTGAGTTGGATAGACTTGTTTCACTTACTGTGCTTTGAGTCTTGATGCAATTTCTAAGTTTAAGCCATGAGGTTTTCTTTGGCTGGCCTTTATCTATGGGTAATGTCAGCAGCCTACTTGAGACTGTGTTCTTCTGGAGGATTATTAGTTTAGTCCTGTAGACACACATGGATCTTTGCTAGCAGGAATCATTTTTATGTTAGTTTTGTGACCTGGAGATCCCTTGATGGGTCAGGCAGAGTAAATTCTAACCCTAAAACCAGGTAAAGACAGCCTATAGCTATTAATTCTCAGCAGAGGGTTTCTCGTTTGTTTTACACAGATCTCTCGGGCGAAGATAGAGAAGTATGCCTGCTGTCCCCTTTTACTGTTGTCTCTCTGTGGCCCTGAGATGTCTTTCTAAATCATCTTTTCACTCTCAGCTTTATACGGTGTCCCAGATGCAACTCCTCACCTTGATAAAGCCCATAGGCTGGTGCCTAGATAGGAGTGAAATCTAAACGCTTAGCATCCTGAGGCCAAGAACCTTCACCTCCTTTCCGTGCCCTTCCACCATCCTCTGGAAATCCCCTCCCCCCAACTTGGCTAACCACACTGTCTTTCAATTCTCTTTTCTTGTTTGGCCCTCACAAATTTCCCTCCCATGTAAACTCAGCTGTCCTTTAAGAAGGAGTTATGTGTCCCTCTTGCTTTGGAGACTCAGAACCAAAACTGTAAACTGAAAATATCTCAACTCTCAGTTAAAGGTGAATATTTCATCATGAATCTTACCCCATTAGAACACACAGGAATGGTTCTCATGTGTTCTTATTCAGCTTAAACTTCTAGAGAATAAAATCTAATCTGACTTCACTGTTGCAACATAAATATTAGAAGTTTCTCTATATATTTCCATTTTCCCATCTCGCCATCTGAGCAAGTAGTTTTCTGGGTTCTTTCCCTCCAGGGAGATTCACAGCAACGTGAAAAAGACTCCCTTCCCTCCACCCCAACCCCCACCCCTACCAAAATCCTAAACCCTGAGAGAAAGTCTTAGATGGTGTCTTCAAGAACTATCAAGAGAAGGTCCCCCCCCCCCCCCAACTGGAGAGAGCCAATGGAGATGGCGATAAACCACTCAAGGAATCCTGGGCAAGTGTTCTTCACATGAGTAACAGCTGGGCACCATCTGAAACCTTCTGATGACTTAGAGCATTCTGTCTCATATTTCCTCTCCTTTTATTTTTACTTCTCCTTCTCCTCTCTTATTCCAGGGCATTACTTAACTGCTCACGCCGGGACCCAATCCATTCTCTTTCCCACCAATGGTTATGGAACAAATGAGTAAACCTGCCTTTGTGAGACAGAGAAGGCAATGGCACCCCACTCCAGTACTCTTGCCTGGAAAATCGCATGGATGGAGGAGCTTGGTAGGCTGCAGTCCATGGGGTCGCTGAGGGTCAGTCATGACTGAGGGACTTTACTTTCAACTTTCCCTTTCATGCATTGGAGAAGGAAACGGCAAGCCACTCCAGTGTTCTTGCCTGGAGAATCCCAGGGATGGGGGAGCCTGGTGGGCTGCCATCTATGGGGTCGCACAGAGTCGGACACGACTGAAGCGACTTAGAAGCAGCCAAAGCCTTTGTGAGAAAATGAGCATGACTTGCTGTAAATTCAGCCAAGGAGTGCCAGTGACCAAATTCATGTTCTCCACGAGAAGCAGAGAAGCTAAGTACTATCTCGCAAAGACGAATCTTATGGCTCAGAAGGGAGACCAAAGGAGTCCTTTCCAAAAGAGAGAGAAATGAAGGAGAATTCAAATTACCGTGGGTAGATAGGAGCTTTTCAAAGGAGTCTTTGAGAAATCAAGCACACTCCTTTGAGATAAGCTTTACTTTTATGAAAAGACAAAAAATATTTTGATAGCAATTAAAATGGATGGCATCCTGACAGGAACAAATTTCAGGCATTCAATATTGTGGGGAAAAAATAAGAGAAAATGTCTTACATAATACACAAAAACATCAGAAAAAATGGAAAACAAAATTACTATCTGATTTGTTAAATATTAAAATAAGTGCAATTACATGTTTAGCACATACCTGCTAATAAGGCAAAACATGTTCATGAAAAGCATATGTCACTAGCTTTCCATTTTATACCTTTTTTCCCTGGATAAATATTACTGTCTCCCACTGACAATTTTCATTCATTATTGTAGAAATCAGTTTAAACAACATTTAAATGTTGTTCATCTTTGTTGCTATTCCTTGTTCCTTGTTTGTTAGTTCATCATGGGGAAGATGGGCTTCAGCCAAAATGTTTTGTAAAAGATGATCTGAAACTGATTGTAGCAGAAAAAATAACATGTGCTTTTCTCACTTCTGCTATTGCATCACGTGGTATCTGGTAGCTAAAACTGACAGCTAATTATGTAGTTTCAAGGTAAAAAGAAAAAAAAATTCTCATATTACAAGGAAATGTCTAACCATCCAATGAAGTAACTGTGTAGTATGGATTTTCACTGCTCGCTTGTATTCATAGAGGCACAATTCTCCCAATTCATCTTTTCCTATTGTGCAACTCTATGTTAAATGCAAAACTAATGATTTCTCCTCAACAGCAAAGTGTTACTATAATTCACGCTGTTTAGATATATTCTAAATTGTATTTTAAATTATTTCAAACTATTCATTAAGCTTCTCTGAGAGTCTTCAAACTATCTAGTGTATCTGATTTAATTTGGTTGAGTTCAGTTTTTAAAGGGTGCTGTATTCTACAATGTGACTTTTTAAATTTTTTTTTGTTTTTTTTAGTAATCTATTTTTTCTTCCATTTTTGAGATATAATTGATGTACAAAAACATATAAGATTAAGGTATACAAGATAATGCTTTGACTTATATACACCGTAAAATGATTACCACAAGTTTTGTAAATATCCATCACTTCATTTAGATACAAAAGAAAAAAAACGTTTTTTACTTGTGATGAGAATTCTTAAGATTTACCCACTTAAGAAATTTAACATGTAACATTGTTGTTCAGTCGCTAAGTCATGTCTGACTCTTTGAGACCCCATGTACTGCAGCCCATCAGGCTTCCCTGTCCTTCACTATCTCCCGAAGTTTGCTCAAGTTCATGTCCATTGAGTCAGTGATACCATCCAACCATCTCATCCTCTGATGAGATATATCATACATACAGCAGTGTTAATTTCATTTACTATACTGTATATTACACCCCTAGTGATTACTTATCTTATAATTGGAAGTTTGTACCTTTTGGCTAACTTCATTCAATTCCCCCTCTCCCAGCACTTCCACCTCGACCCCGCCTTTGGTAAACACAAACCTAATCTCTTTTTCTGAGGTTGTTATTTGTGTTTGAAATATAACTGACATACAACACTATGTTAGTTCCTGGCATACAGCATAGTGATTAAATTTTTCTATATATTTCAAAATGATCACCGTAAGTCAGTAAATCGAGCTACTTTCTGTCACCATGCACAGATGTTAAACTTGACTGACTATGTTCCCCACATTGTACTTTTCATGCCCTTGCCTCATTTATTTTGTAACTGCAGGTCTGTTCCTCTTAATCTCCATCCCCTACTTCTTTCTCCCTCCACCCACCCTGACAACCACTTGTTTGTTCTTTGTATCTATGATTCTGTTCATTTGTTTTGTTTTTTAGGTTCCACATGCAAAGGCATACAATATTTGTCTTTCTCTGTCTGACTTATTCCCCTTAGCTTCCCTGATAGCTCAGTTGGTGAAGAATCCGTCTGCAATGCAGGAGACCCCAGTTCGAGTCCTGGGTCCGGAAGATTCACTGGAGAAGGGATAGGCTACCCACTCCAGTATTCTTGGACCACCCTAATGGCTCAGCTGGTAAAGAATCCACCTGCAATGCGGGAGACCTGGGTTCAATCCCTGGGTTGGGAAGATCCCCTGGAGAAGGGAAAGGCTACACGCTCCAGTATTCTGGCCTGGAGAATTCCATGGACTATATGGTTCAGACACGACCGAGCAAAGAGTCAGACACGACCGAGCGACTTTCACTTTCACTTTCATGGTCCATCCATGTTGTCACCAACGGCTGTGGCTTTTTTAGGGGGTGGGGGCCCACACCATGCAGCATGTAGTACTTGCCTCGCCAGGGACCGAACCCATGCCCCTGCATTGGAAACATGGAGTCTTAATCCCTGGACCACCAAGGAAGTCCATATTTTTTTAAGTCTATAATCAACATAAGTGTTTCCAGTGACTAAAAGTGAGTGGGCAGTTCATTAAAATATCTATCATACTTGTAATAAATATAGTATTATGTGGACTAATTTTATGAAGCTCATAAACTATAAACACCATAGTAAGTGGAAGTGACTTCTAGTTCTGGCATGCACTTAAAAGATGCTTACTCCTGGGAAGGAAAGCTATGACCAACCTAGATAGCATATTAAAAAGCAGAGACATCACTTTGCCAACAAAGGTCTGTCTAGTCAAGGCTATGGTTTTTCCAGTGATCATGTATGGATGTTAGAGTTGGACTGTGAAGAAAGCTGAGCACTGAAGAATTGATGCTTTTGAACTGTGGTGTTGGAATTGACTCTGGAGAGTCCCTTGGACAGCAAGGAGATCCAACCAGTCCATTCTAAAGGAGATAAGTCCTGGATGTTCTTTGGAAGGAATGATGCTAAAGCTGAAACTCCAATACTTTGGCCACCTCGTGCAAAGAGTTGACTCGTTGGAAAAGTCTCTGATGCTGGGAGGAATTTGGGGCAGGAGGAGAAGGGGACGACAGAGGATGAGATGGCTGGATTGCATCACCGACTCGATGGACATGCGTTTGAGTGAAGTCTGGGAGTTGGTGATGGACAAGGAGGCCTGGTGTGCTACAATTCATGCGGTCACAAACAGTCGGACACGACTGAGCGACTGAACTGAACTGAACTGAACTGAAGCACTATATAAATAAACTGTCAGAAATATCAATAAAACTCACCAGAACACATTTCTGACACCAGGAAGGTCCCTGAGTAAGAATGATTAGCCAGAGATGACCCAGAAACTAACTCCATCACCAGAGAACCTGAGTCTACAAGCCATGTGGCAGAGCAGTTCTCCTGGGTTCCCTTACCCTGCTGCTCTCCACCTTGTAGCCCCTTCCCAAAAAAGCCCCTTGCTTTGTCAGCATGGAACAATTCACTTCTCAGTGTTAGACAAAAGCCCATTCTCAGACCCTGCAAGGAGTCTCCCTTTCTGTAACAGATGGCAACTCTGGTGGGGTTTCTTCACTATGACCGATGCCCTGATCATTCAGGTACTTAGGGACAAGCTTGTCCACTGACTGACCCGACCCAGTGGCCTAAACAAGTATTTTCTTTTCTCCTTTGTCTCCCCCCAACTCCGACGACTGGTCTGAGTGCCCCGATCTGATAAGGAACAAGTTAAGGAAGAAGGATCATTGAAAAAGCAAGAGAGTTCCAGAAAAACATCTACTTCTGCTTTATTGACTACGCCAAAGCCTTTGACTCTATGGATCACAACAAACTGTGGAAAATTCTTCAAGAGGTGGGAATACCAGAGCACCTGACCTGCCTCTTGAGAAATCTGTATGGAGGTCAGGAAGAAACAGTTAGAACTGGACATGGAACAACAGAGTGGTTCCAGTTTGGGAAAGGAGTAAATCAAGGCTATATATTATGACCCTGCTTATTTATCTTATATGCAGAGTATATCATGAGAAATGCTGGGCTGGAGGAAGCACAAACTGGAATCAAGATTGCTGGGAGAAATATCAATAACCTCAGATATGCAGATGACACCACCCTTATGGCAGAAAGTGAAGAAGAACTCTTGATGAAAGTGAAAGAAGAGAGTGAACAAGTTGGCTTAAAGCTCAACATGGCATCTGGTCCCATCACTTCATGCAAATGGATGGGGAAACATTGGAAACAGTAAGAGACTTTATATTCTTGGACTCCAGAAATTACTGCAGATGGTGACTGCAGCCATGAAATTAAAAAAACTCTTGCTCCTTGGAAGAAAAGTTACAACCAACCTAGACAGCATATTAAAAACCAGAGACATTACTTTGCCAACAAACATCTGTCTAGTCAAAGCTATGATTTTTCCAATAGTCATGTATGGATGTGAGAGTTGAACTGTAAAGAAAGCTGAGTGCCATAGAATTGATGCTTTTGATCTGCGGTGTTGAACAAGACTCTTGGTGCAAGGAGATCCAACCAGTCCATCCTAGAGGAAATCAGTCCTGAATATTCGTTGGAAGGACTGATGTTGAAGCTGAAACTCCAATCCTTTGGCCACCTGATGCAAAGAATCGATTCATTGGAAAAGACCCTGATGCTGGGAAAGACTGAAGGCGGCAGGAGAAGGGGACAACAGAGGATGAGATGGTTGCATGGCATCAGCGACTCAGTGGACATGAGTTTGAGTAAACTGCAGGAGGTGGTGATGGACAGGGAGGCCTGGCGAGCTGCAGTCCATCGGGTCGCAAAGAGTTGGACACGACTGAGCGACTGAACTGAATTGAAGGAACAAGGGCGTGGAGGTCTCCTGTAACCAGTGCACGTTGGCGCCCAGGGTAAACAGGCGGGTAGGCTGGTTTACAGGAAGGCAAGCCTGTGAGTGAGGGAGCTGACGAGAGTGCCCAGCCCAGACCCTGGCGAGAAGCCTCCATGGAGAAACCTGGGCGGGGCCTGTCGGCGGAGGGACCGCCCAGGCAGTCAGCGCAGAGGCTCAGGTCCAGACCGCAGCTGCCGCCTAGCGGAAGAAGATCACAGGTTCTGACTTGGCAGCCTCGCACTCTTGCAAAATTGGGATCCAGGTGGCAAAGGGAGAGATGGGTGATTCCAAGAGCAGTCTTGTCTTCCTCGTTTTGCTTCTGATTGTATTGTTCAGCGGGACGTCCAGCGGTGAGTTCCGGGATGAACCTGCAGGGGAACGCGAGGAGGTTGCATGGGTTCTGACCCGGAAAGGGGATGGGGATGGTGTCCGCGGGGGTTCGCGAAACTTCTTGCATGGTGTCGCCGCCGCTGCCTCCTCTTCCCTTCCCTCGGCCCCTTTTCTCCTCGGAGGCTCCTCCCGGCTTCTTGCCGGCTCTAAGGGCCAGAACAGGGGTGCCTTGGGTGAAATAGTAATGCAGGGAGTTTGGAAGGTGACTCTGGGAGAAGCGGGCGGCCGGGACGCGGCAGGAAATGCGGTGAACCGCCCCCCACCCCCACCCCCACCCCCACCCCCACCCCCACCCCCACCCCCACCCCCACCCCCACCCCCAAGGGTCCAGCCCGCCCCTGCAAAGTGGGAGCCCTGGAGCCGGGCGGTTTGGGACCAGTCGGCCTTCCCGGGGAGAAGGGACCCAGATCCACCCCACAAAGCACGCCCTCCCGCCCCGACCTGTGCAACAGAGACCCTTCTGGTCCCTCCATCTGCCGGCCCTTGAAGGACCCGCGCTCTTTCCCGGGGGTAAGTTATAAACGCAGAGCGGACCCGGGTGCCCAGGCGGCGGCGGTGGCCGCGCGCTCCTGGCTTAAACGTGCTTGAGTTGCTCTTGTCCAAGCCGCAGCTGCTGGCTCCACCCTGGTCTCTGGGCTCCATGGCGAGGCTCCAACCGTGTTCCCTGGGGTCCACCCCCGGCCCCAGGGCTCCACCCCTGGACCCCGAGGCTCCGCTGCGCTACCCCCCGGGTAATCCCCGGGCTCCAAGGCGCAGCTCCTTCCCCGTTCCTGGGCTCCCCTGCTCGGCTCCACCCCGGACCCGGTCGGTGCGAGCCTCTTCCTGTGCAGGGATCATGTGCGCTGGCCCATTGGTCTAGATGCAGAACTTTTTTAATAATAGCCAGGACATGAAAACAACCTAGATGTGCATCAGCAGATGAATGGATAAGAAAGCAGTGGTACATATACACAATGGAGTATTATTCAGCCATTAAAAAGAATACATTTGAATCAGTTCTAATGAGATGGATGAAACTGGAGCCGATTATACAGAGTGAAGTAAGCCAGAAAGAAAAACACCAATACAGTATACTGACACATATACATGGAATTTAGAAAGATGGTAATGATGGCCCTGTATGCGAGACAGCAAAAGAGACACAGATGTATAGAACGGACTTTTAGACTCTGAGGGAGAGGGAGAGGGTGGGATGATTTGGGAGAATGGCATTGAAACATGTATACAATCATGTAAGAAACGAAGCACCAGCCTATGTTCGATACATGATACAGGATGCTTGGGGCTGGTGCATGAGGATGATCCAGAGAGATGATATGAGGTGGGAGGTGGGAGGGGGATTCAGGATTGTGAGCTCATATACACCCGTGGTGGATTCATGTCAATGTATGGCTAAACCAATACCGTATTGTAAAGTAAAATAAAATAAAAATAAATTTAAAAAAAGAGAGAGAGAGAATTGATCTTGTTGGGCACTACGTCTATCCTTTAACCTGTTCTTACCCAGAGAAACAGATGTCCTGCCTTTCACGTGGCCTGCAGAGTCCAAGTTGAATATAAGCAGGTTTCCAAGTAGACAATTTCGTGGACCTTCCCCAGGCCAGCATTTCTGCTTGGGGGTGGGGGTGCGAGGGGCACGGGGTGGGGGGATTTCCAGGCCCTGTATCAGTGATTTGGCTCTAGCTTTCCTTCTCTGCAAAGTAGATGATGAGGTTCTGATACTAAATGCAGTGCTGCACTGACAGGATTAGTCTGTCAACTGTCAGTATTAGTATTGACAGTAAGTTCTTCAAAAACTTCCCTGCTTCAAAAATTTGAAAGGAAGGAAAATGTGCTACGAAATGTGATGGCTTGTGCTGGGCCTTAGATTCGGAGGAGAAGCCCAGTTCCAGCAGCTGGCCCAGTGTCTCACAGGGCTCCATGCAGCCCTGGGGGCCTGTGTCTGACTGTCCTCTCACAGTCCCCCAGCGTCAGGGGGAAGGTGCCTGCTGAGGTCCCCTTGGAGCCAGGCAGCCACATACATCACCCAGCACCACAGAAGCACACTGTCTTCCAGAACACTGTGCCTTAGGAAAGCCATAGCATCTGAACTTTCTAAGACAGACTTAGTGACGTGGAATATTTTCTAGATATCACATTCATTAGGTTAATCTGAAAATGTTTGTATAACTTTTGTGACCAAGAAATTTTTAAACAATGTTATAAAATAAATAGTTTTTAAGATTGTTAGAACTGGACATGGAACAACAGACTGGTTCCAAATAGGAAAAGGAGTACGTCAAGGCTGTATATTGTCATCCTGCTTATTTAACTTCTATGCAGAGTACATCATGAGAAACGCTGGGCTGGAAGAAGCACAAGCTGGAATCAAGATTGCTGGGAGAAATATCAATAACCTCAGATGTGCAGATGATACCACCCTTACGGCAGAAAGTGAAGAGGAACTAAAAAGCCTCTTGATGAATGTGAAAGAAGAGAGTGCAAAGTTGGCTTAAAGCTCAACATTCAGAAAAGGAAGATCATGGCATCTGGTCCCATCACTTCATGGGAAATAGATGGGGAAACAGTGGAAACAGTGTCAGACTTTATTTTTGGGGGGCTCCAAAATCACTGCAGATGGTGATTGCAGCCATGAAATTAAAAGACGCTTACTCCTTGGAAGAAAAGTTATGACCAACCTAGATGCTGCTGCTAAATCACTTCAGTCATGTCCAACTCTATGCGACCCCATAGACGGCAGCCCACCACGCTCCCCCGTCCCTGGGACTCTCCAGGCAAGAACACTGTAGTGGGTTGCCATTTCTTTCTCCAACGCATGAAAGTGAAAAGTGAAACGGAAGTCGCTCGGTCATGTCCGACTCTTCGCGACCCCGTGGACTGTAGCCTACCAGGCTCCTCCATCCATGGGATTTTCCAGGCAAGAGTACTGGAGTGGTGTGCCATCGCCTTCTCCAATGACCAACCTAGATAGCATATTGAAAAGCAGAGACATTACTTTGCCAACAAAGGTCCGTCTTGTCAAGGCTATGGTTTATCCAGTAGTCATGTATGGATGTGAGAGTTGGACTGTGAAGAAGGCTGAGCGCTGAAGAATTGATGCTTTTGAACTGTGGTGTTGGAGAAGACTCTTGAGAGTCCCTTGGACTGCAAGGAGATCCAACCAATCCATTCTGAAGGAGATCAGCCCTGGGATTTCTTTGGAAGGAAGGATGCTAAAGCTGAAACTCCAGTACTTTGGCCACCTCATGCGAAGAGTTGACTCATTGGAAAAGACTCTGATGCTGGGAGGGAGTGGGGGCAGGAGGAGAAGGGGACGACCGAGGATGAGATGGCTGGATGGCATCACTGACTTGATGGGCGTGAGTCTGAGTGAACTCTGGGAGTTGGTGATGGACAGGGAGGCCTGGCGTGCTGTCATTCATGGGGTCGCAAGGAGTCGGACATGACTGAGCGACTGAACTGAACTGAAGATTGTTTCAACCCAAATACTTGGAGTAGCTTAGGGCCAAGTGCTTTTTAGTTTCTACTTCATCGGAGTAATGTAGTTGATTCATCCTTGAATGTGCCGTGAGTAGTTGCTGACTCCTGTCTGACTCTTTGCGACCCCATGGACTTAAACAGTCCATGGAATTCTCCAGGATTGAATACTGGAGTGGATAGTCTTTCCCGTCTCTAGGGGATCTTCCCAACCCAGGGACCGAACCCAGGTCTCCCACATTGCAGGTGGATTCTTTACCATCTAAGGCACCAGGGAATCTCAAGAGTACCACAGTGGGTAGCCTCTCCATTTTCCAGGGGATCTTTCTGACCCAGGAATTGAGCTGGGGTCTCCTGCATTGCAGGTGGATTCATTACCTACTGAGCCACCAGGGAAACCCTTAAGTTTCTTCTCTTCCTTTCTTTTTTTAAAAAATATTTATCACTAATCTTGGGAATTATTTGTCTATAAGATGAAATACTTTGTCTTAGGAAAAAAAAATGAAAAGATGCTCTCGCCTTGTACAAGAAAAAGCAGTGTTGGAGGAAGAAAACTTAAAAGCCAGAAGGAAAAAAAAGAAAAATACAATAGAAACATAAACTACTCTTTCATGGAAAGTTGCCTTTTAAAATTTTTTTTAATGCAGAGGAGTTCTGCCTTCTTACTTTGGGGAAAGTAGGAGAGGAATTTACTGAAACATCTTAAATTTGGCAGATCCTATCATTTCTCAGTGCCAGAAGTGGTTTTGGGTCAGGTCAATAGTAAATAATCCCTTTTACTATGCACAGAATGGGTGCCTGAGTTGTGTTGTGTAGAAAAAAAAAAGTAAACAGATTTTGTGCTTATCTTCAAGGCTGGCTTAAGTATAAAATGGATTTTTTTAAACATTTGAAAAAATTAAAGAATTCAATTTATTTTTTAAAAAAAATTACATATGCATCATGAGGAAGGCGCTCAATGCCTAGCCACTGATCAGCGCCTCCCTGGAGTCAAAGCTCCTCCCAGACAGCTCAGGCTGTTACTAGTTGAAGCTGGTTATGACCCAGATCCAACCACCTATGAAAGTAACAAGTTGTTGAAAAGGACAAGCTGGTTTGTCCAGGAGCCCTGGGAAAATAGTGGCCTAATGTCTTCAGACCGCCTCCAAGTTTCCAGGTTAGAAAGGGGGCAGAGGTGGCTGCTGCAGGGCGCATCAGCGTCTTGAGCACAGTCAGGGTGGTTGGCAAAAGGCGAACGTTTGAGCACCACCAAGCTTATGGTTTCAACCAGTCTGGGGGTCTGCATGCTTGCAGCCAGCAGTTTTGATGTGCTGGGGGTCTGCTTCCTGTAGAAACAACTTGAGGCTTGTGTCAGCTCTTTGTAATCTTTCAGGGAACTGGGAATTTCATGACACTGCTCTGTGGCTGCCCACAGTCTAAATTGTTATCAGTTTCCCAGCCTGAGGAGTATTCCTTTCTCCATCTTCACATGTTCTAACCCTTAGCTCTGAAATCACCATTTGAGATTCACAGGAGGCCTGGCTGACTAAAACTTTTCTACAAACAGGAGGCAGACAGATACCATGGGGGCGGGTCTTTCCCACTGAGGTGCCCTAGGGCCCTTTTGGTTACAAGACCATTTATTACCCATTTTTCCATGATCCCAAGAAGCTCAGGGCCTCCAACAGCTTCCTATCTCTTCAAGAGAATCTAAACATGCCCTCTCTCAACTGGCATCTTATCCCTTTTTCTGATAACTCACACAGCAAAACCCCTGACCTGGCCCCCAGGACCTAACTTAGGAGGGACGGGAACAGGGTTTCCCAGAGTGTGACACAGGGCTCGAGGGTGAGGCTGGGCATCCCCCCTTCTACCCTTTGGTCCCACATTCATAGTGTCTAGGAATTGGGACAGCAGCAGCCTATAATGGTTATTGATTAAAGTAGGAGTTGACAAATTTTTTTTCTACAGAAGAAAGTAAATCTCAAGGTCTCTTTAGGCAATTTGGTATCTGTATCTGGGTGCAAAAGGAGCTTCCACGTTTGTGCAACAGCAGAAGCCAAATATAATGTGTACATCAACTGAGAACCAGACTTGTCCACTGTCCTGGTTTCTGACCCCAATAATGAGTGATCCATTCCCTAGAGAATCATCCAAGAGCTTCCTCAGTTGTCTGTTTACGAACCAGAAACTTACCCTGTCCTGCCTTGTAGCTTCTGGTGGTGGGACTGTGATAGGAGTGTGGATCTGGCTGTTATGGACTAATGCACCCCCTTGCTGTAGATGGCTTCCTTGGTTTAAGGAGCCATAGGGGACACTGCATGAAGCCACAGATGTGATCAGGGGATAGTGGCCCTGTATCAACGCTGGTGTCAGGCCTAGGTCCCCTGCTGGTGCATCTTATTTGTTCCCTGTGGCCCTGGTTATGCCAAGCCACATAATCACTTCTATCCTATGACGGCTGGCCTATCTGAACTAATGGTTAGGGGTTGATGAACCCAGATCATGATGGGCAACTCTGACATTCCATGACCAGAGGCCTCTTCTCTGCCAGGCCGCAGGACCATACCAGGAGCCACACTGAATGGTATGGGCTTTCTCACTGCAAGTGGTGTGTCCTTTCTTCAGGACACTAGGAGTCTGTTGTGCGCCTCCAAGTAAAATGCCACATACACCATGTAGCACCTTTCTGAACACAGATAGCTATGATGTCACCGGTTCTGTTGGGTCATCTGCCCAAGAAGCAGGTCCAGCCACACTCATCATTCATCAATTGTGACTGCTTTTGTGCCAGGACAGCAGTTGCAGCAGAGACCTAGTGTCTGCAAAGCCTGAAATGTTTCATATGTACCACTAGAGGAAACCTAGGACCTCAGTGGTAATTCAGTGGAGATAAGATAGGGACCACAGCTCTGCAGGCCTAGGGTGACTGTAGGTTGCTACTTGTTTCCATGATTTCCTCCAGGAGATGATGTTGTTTACACATACTATCAGGGGATGGGGAGTCAGGGTCAGAAGAATGAATGTGGAATTCACGACTATGGTACCCTCCCCCATGGTAGTTTACTAACAACACAGACTGTCCATTCATGTCAGAAGTCCAGGACATGTGCAATGGACACTGAGTGGATCTGTGGGCCAGAGATAAGCACTGTTAGCAGGACCTGGGACAGGTGTCTATGAAATGCCTGGTCCTCGGAGCATCACTTCACAGCATGGGGGCCATGATCATGCTACCGTTCCTGTGCATGATGTTAGCAACACACTGGGTCCCATATGAATGTGGGAGTAGTTCCAGCTCACTTCACTCACTCAGCCATGTCTGACTCTTTTTGACCCCATGGACTGCAGCCTTCCAGTCTTCCTTGTCCATCACCAACTCCCAGAGCTTACTCAAACTCATGTCCATCATGTTGGTGATGCCATCCAACCATCTCATCCTCTGTCGTCCACTTCTCCTCCGGCCTTTAATCTTTCCCAGCATCAGGGTCTTTTCTGATGAGTCAGTTCTTCGCATCAGGTGGCCAAAGTACTGGACTTACTTACCCCAGTAAATAACCATGTGGCTCATCGGGAGAGAATGGAAGGACTTCTGCACTTGCTGTGGTGATGAAAGGGCCCTCCTCACTGGGACGTGGCTTCTTACTCTGGTGATGCCTTCTGAGAAGTAGCTCAGTTCTGGAAATTTTGCTAGGGGTGTTTGGAAGGGATGGCTGCTTTCAGCCTGCTGATCATCCAGTCTTGTTTTTGTCTTCGCTTGTTTTCTGTCAATCAAGCAGTTTGCATCCAGGTTCACTGGCCATCTCTGTGCCTCTAGATGACCCTGTACTCTGAGCCAGCATTGTGCTCTCAGCAGTCAGGCCCTGGCTGGCATTGGGACTCTCTAGTCACTTTCAGCTTCCCTGATAGCCCAGTTGGTAAATAATCCACCTGCAACACAGGAGACCCCAGTTTGATTCCTGGGTTGGGAAGATCCGCTGGAGAAGGGATAGGCTACCCACTCCTGTATTCTTGGGCTTCCCTTGTGGCTCAGCTGGTAAAATCCACCTGCCATGCGGGAGACCTGGGTTCGATCCCTGAATTGGGAAGATCCTCTGGAGAAGGGAAAGGCTACCGACCACAATATTCTGGCCTAGAGAATTCCATGGACTGTAAAGTCCATGGGGGTCACAAGAGTCAGACACGACTAGCGACTTTCACTAATCATTTTGACCATTGTACCAACTTTGCTCCTAACATACAACACTCCACCTGGAATCTGATTTTTCCCCATTTTCCATCCTGTTCCTGCTGGAAGCCCACGGGAACACGGTCTCCTACCACTAACCATGATTTCCACAAAAGTCAACTTTGAGCTGTTGGAGATGCTTCTCATGCACGCTTTCTTCTCTAGCTCCATAGACTCCATCAGGCTTTCCCATGGTGCCTGGTGGCCTGGACACTTTCCTGCCCTTTCATTCTATGTCTGCCCTGGCAGATTCACTTCTCTGAGCCTTCATTCCCCTCCTCTACCACCTGCCTCAGAAGTTCTGGACTTTCTCTTTCATACCATGTGGGCCAGGCTTTTCTCCAGGCTTCCCAGACCCATCCTAGTGGGAGATCAGCAGTGTCTCCCCAGCCTTGCTAAGTCCTGTGACCCCTAATTGTGAACTCTTCCTTCTCCAACTTGGGGTTCTGTGCTCACCTGTCACCTCTTTGCCCCTCTCCCTGTGATCCTGCTTCCTCCGGGGCATCCCCACAGGCTCCCCATCTCTCACAGGACCCGGGGTTAGATTCTGACAGTCCTCTGTCATCTAGGCTTTTCCTGCATAGCAGCCTGGCACGTCTCTGAAAGGTTATGATGCTGGGAATGGACCTGGTGGACAAGGGGACACACCCAGGCTGTGTGAAATTTGCCAGGCAGGGGACTCCTCCTTCTCCACAAGGAGAGGAGGGGCACTGGCTGTATGGTGTGTGTTGTGGGGTGTCATTGCTCTGTCCGCCCAGCCCTGCACTTTACTCTGCTCTCACATAACTGGGGGAAGGGGCCTCAGGGTCTTTTTTCCCCAACCTCACCCTCACTGTGTTTTGCCTTCACAGATGCTCATTATCTTTCCTATAATTTCACCATTGATCCACAGCCCAGAGATGATCAGCCATGGTGTGAGGTTCAAGGAGAAGTTGATCAAAAGGTCTTTCTCTCCTATGACTGTGGTACAGCTAAGATCAACTACCTTAGTCCATTGGGAGAGGAAGTGAAAAGAATGAGCGCCTGGGAGACACAGACTCACACACTCAGAGACACTGGAGACCTGCTCCAGGAGCAGATGCCTGATGTTACACCGGAGAAACACACAGACAAGGGTGAGCTGGAAAATCCAAATGCAGGAGCAGTAGACTGGGGGCTTATCTGCATCCACTGTTTTCCGGTTAAAAAAAAAAGAATTGAATATTGTCCTTCCCTAGTAGTCCAGTGGAAAGAGCAGCTGTTGCAGGAGAGACCAGGGCCAGATTAGCTGGGCCCAGGGGAGGTGGACCCAGGTGGGTAAAAATCTGTCAAGCCCAGAGGCTGAGCTCTTTCTTTCCTTCCGTGGATCAGGCCCTCTGACCCTGCAGGCCAGGATGACATGCTGGCATGAAGACAATGGACACACCAGTGCATTCTGGGAGTCTGGCTTCAATGGACAACTGTGCCTCCTCTTTGATTTGGAAAATGGACACTGGACAATGGTTCATCCTGGAGGGAGACAGATGAGAGAGAAGTGGGAGAATGACAGGGCTGTGATGGACTTCTTCAAGAAGGTCTCCATGGGAGAATGTCGGGCCTGGCTTCAGGCTTTCTTGGTGCGCTGGGAGAAAATGCTGAAGACCTCAGGTAAGTGAGAAGAGTAGGAGAAAGTGGTCGTCCTCTCATGGTGACATGGACCCACTCCCGTGTGGGGTGTGTGTCTGTGTGTGTATGTGTGTGTGTGTGTGTGTGTGTGTGTGTTAGAATGTGATCTGTCTGAGGTGAGTTGTTCCTGGGGGAGCAATGGCCCGGGGACGCTCTGTCATCCTTCTTCTTCCACTCCTGATGTCTCTCCTAAGAGCATAGGTCTTTGGAAGACTGAACAGGAATTTTTGCTCATCCCAAACCTGTAGACATCTTTTGGATTTCTGGAATTTATTTCTCACTGTACCCTCTTTCCATAATCTTCTTTCAAATGTCACCAGTCCTTCTTCTGGAAATCTGTCAATACTGCCTCTGCTGTCAGCTCCTGAGGACTGCATCCTCAGGTCACCATCTCTGATGTCACAGCGGGACTGAGTGGCTGTGTTGGAAACCTTGCTCCCCCATTAGCTGTCAGAGCCCCCTGAGGACTGGGCTCCTCCCTTCCCCCGGTCTCGCCTGAGGATCTATCACAGGGGCCTCCATGTGAGGGGTGCCAGCTGTCTGCATAGTAGGTGTACTGAGTCAGGGGGGTGAGGAGGCATCTGCTGAGTTTAGGGTCTGGACAAGGGCTTCACTCTTACTCTCCTTGCAGCACCACCGACCACAGTCCCCGCTACAGTGCAGCCCACGGCCCCAGCCAGCAACCGCATAACCGAGATCGTCCTTGTGGTTCTCGCCATATTTGTCATACTAAGCATCATAGCCTGGATCCTTTTCAAGAAGAGGTACTGAGGGCAAAATTCAGAGGGAAAGCAGGAGCACGGGGCCTGGTGTGAGGACAGGGAGGGAAATCCCAGCCAAGCCCTGCCCCTCACCGAACCTCCTCATCCTGTAAATGAGCAGGTGAACAAGGCCTCATATAACCTGAGAGCAAGAACTCAGACAAGCTCAGGCCTCAGTTCTGAAAGGTCCTCACTGTCAGAGGACAGTGGGAAGTAGGGGGGCAGCTGAGGGCCTGTTGGAAGTTAAAAGGGTTTAGCCAAGTCCCCTGAATGAGCACAGACTGCTGGCTGGCAGGGCCCAGGGTAGGTGGTGTGAGAACAGCAGGCACTCAGGGGGAGGGCAGGACTCCCGGGGGCTGAGAGCAGCGTGGGGGCTCCACTTGATGTGTCAGCGGGGAGGGGACCCACCCAGGGGCCAAGATGAGAGGGGCTGGGCTCTCATCCCAGGAGGAAGGGGTGGGAAGGCCTTTGCAGACCCAACTCCAAAGGCCTGTTCTCACAGGAAATGGCATGGGTCAAGCAGGCAAGGCAGGAGCCCCACAGCAGAGACTGGGTGAAGGGGTGAGGCCAGGCCTGTGCTCCTGGAGCAGCTGCAGTTGTGACTCAGCCTGCACGTCAGCAGCCTCCTCTGGGGACCCAGAGCCCCATCACTGAGCAGCCCTGCCTCGAGCAGAGGTGACAGGATGGGTGGGCCTGAGCTGGGGTGGAGGCGCCCAGCCTGGGGGACCAGGAAGAGATGGGGGCAGGGACCCTGGTCCTGAGAACTGTGTGTGCTGCTGGCTCCGAGGCTGGAGGCGAGCAAAGGAAGGAGATTTGCCTGCAGCCCCCCAAGGCTGTCAGGAAGCAAGGGCCCTTCTCTAGGGACCTGCTCCCTGGTCCTTTAGGCCCCCCTCGGGGAGGATCCGGACCTGAGTAAAGGGATTAATTCCTCACTGGCTCCAGTCCTGAGCCTGAGCAGGGGGTGTCAGGGCCTGGGGTGACTGTGATGCAGGAAGGAAGGAGGAGGTGACAAGAAGCTGCTGGGCCTGGGGTGGGGGTGGGGGTGGAGGACATAGGAGCCCCTCAGTGAGGGCGGGGCTGGAGTGGGGGGTGTGGAGGGGCAGTCCCAGGAAAGTGACAGGAGTTCCTCAGCCCCCTGGACCAAGGCCTCTTTCTTTTCTGCAGGAGACAGTGCTTCCAGGAAGCCTGAGAGGTGCTCTCTCTGCCTTTCTCCTGCTCTTCACTTTACATCCAGGACATCAGACCCCATGAATCCTCAGTGTTTTCCAGTTACGATGACACAGTAGATGAATCATCTCATGGGCTTTATCACATTTGACGAAATCCTACACAGCATCTTTAAAAAAAAAAAAAAACAGGAATAATTTATTTCGCCACTTTCTCCTGGTGCTAAGTGATGGAATTTCTACACTGAAATGTTCAAGTACTCGAAGAAATCTCCACAAACAGGACATTTTTCATCGTCTTCTAGTTTGTGGATAATTAGACTCTGCCTTGTGACCTCGTTCTTGCAGATGATATTGCAAGAAAAATACCGTAAGCTATTACAAGACTCAGGGATTCTTTCTGTGTCTGGAGAAATCACCTCAGCCTATTTTCAATAGAAGAGAGTTTTATTCATGACTATTTCACTTAATAATCTATTATGCTGAAAGTGAAAGTGTTAGTCGGTCAGTTGTGTCTGACTCTTTGTGACCCCGTGGACTATAGTTCGCCAGGCTCCTCTGTCCATGGGATTCTCCAGGCAAGAACACTGAAGTGGGTTGCTGTTTCCTTCTCCATGGGACCTCTCTAACTCAGGGATTGAACCCGCGTCTCCTGTGTCTGCTACGTTGACAGGTGGATTCTTTACCATCTGAGCCACTGGGAAACCTGTTTATTATGCTAGTGCTATTTAAATCAGCATCTCAGGACTCCAGAAAACTTGAAGTATGTAAGAGTTTTGTTTTCTAACCCACGAGAGAGGTCATGATGTCTCACCATTTCTCCGTCTTATGGGATTCAGTGCACCTGGTGATTCTGAGGAAACAGGGTCTGAGAGGACACACGCAGCTCTTCTCACAGCAGCCGGAACCTAGAAGCCACCTAAACATCCACCCACAGGTGAATGGATAAAGAAGATGTGGGACATATACACAGGGCAGTATTACTCAGCCATCAGAAAGAAAGAAAGAATGCCATATGCAGCAATGTGGATGGACCTGGAGATTGTCATATTGAACAACATAAGTCAGACAGAGAGGCAGAGGCACCTGTTGACATCCTTTATACTCAGAATCAAAAAAGTGATACAAGTGCTCTTACTTACAAAACAGAAAGAGACTCACAGACTTAAAGAATGAATTTATGGTTGCCAGCGGGAAAGGATGAGGGGAAAGGAATAGTTAGAGAGTCTGGGATCAACATGTACACACTGGTTTATTTAAAATGGATAACCAGGAAGGACCCACTGTATAGCACATAGAACTCTGCTCAGTGTTACGTGGCAGCCTGGGTGGGGATGGGAGGGGAGCTGGGGAAGAATAGACGCATGTATGGAAGTGAAAGTGAAAGAAGGTTAGTTACACAGTCATGCCCGACTCTTTGCAACCCCATGAATCGCAGCACACCAGGCCTCCCTGTCCATCACCAACTCCCAGAGTTCACTCAGACTCCCGTCCATCGAGTCCGTGATGCCATCCAGCCATCTCATCCTCGGTTGTCCCCTTCTCCTCCTGCCCCCAATCCCTCCCAGCATCAGAGTCTTTTCAAATGAGTCAACTCTTCACATGAGGTGGCCAAAGTACTGGAGCTTCAGCTTTAGCATCATTCCTTCCAAAGAAATCCCAGGGCTGATCTTCAGAATGGACTGGTTGGATCTCCTTGCAGTCCAAGGGACTCTCAAGAGTCTTCTCCAACACCACAGTTCAAAAGCATCAATTCTTCGGCGCTCAGCCTTCTTCACAGTCCAACTCTCATATCCATACATGACCACAGGGAATAGTGTCTAGAATTCCTCATTTTACACCAAGCTCCCCAGGTTCAATTCCTGGGCAGGAAACTAAGATCCCTCTTTAGCACCGCTCACTGCTGTCCCTCTAGATCAATAATAAGGAAATATACATCTTATATTACTACACCTTATATTAAGGTGTAAATATGCACCTTAAATATACAGGTAGAGGGGCTTCACAATTTTGTCATGGGAGATTTCGCCTCTGCCAAGAGTTAAAAAAAAAAAAAGAGAAAGTCCTTCCAAAGTTAACCCGGTTCCTTCCCTTTCTGGGCCCTTTAATGGCTATTGTTGTTCTTTCCTTTCTAGTCCTTGTTTATTTAACCTTTTGATTGACTTTGTGTCTGTAGGATCTACCGGTTTGAAATAACACTCCTGGTGGCTCAAGGACTACAGCCCCTTCCAGTGGAGGGTGGCCCCGATCCACGTAGGTCCTTGTGAGGGACTTCTGCACCTTGAGGGGAGGCTCAGTTCAGTGGTCCCTGTCCAGCAGGGAGAAGTTTTGATAGAAGAAAGCTTCAGCCCCTTAACCCTTAAGAATAAGGGTGTAGACCCCTCAGTGGTTAATGAGACAGGTTGGGACAGTTTGCTGCAGTGAGTGTACCGGGACCAAAGTCACATTAAGCATCAAAACACAAAGAAATTGTAAGGGGCTAAAAATAATTGCATGCATGTATAATTGGGGAAAATAATCAACAACAAGATACAAAAAGACTAAAAACCGAAGGCGATTTCAGAGCAACCAGGAGCAAAAGCAGGGTACTGGTCACGATTCCTGCACACAGCACCACCAAAGGGGAACAAATCACCCAGCTCACCCCCTCTGGCCTGGACCCAGGACCTACCCCCATCCTCATCTCATTTGCGGGACCAGCTCCCCTACCCTCTGGAGCCAGCAAGGGAACATGTTATTTGTTTTTGCTCCCTCATGAGTCCCAATAAAGCTTTTCTCCCGCTGAATTTGTGTCTGGCCTTTTACCAACTTCTATTGATTGAGTCCAGGAGCCCTAGTCGGGGCTAGGGAGGGCTTTTGCTGAAGGTCAGGATGCTGCTCGGAGATGGTGTCTCCAGTGGGCTTCCAGCAGAAACAGGGGTTGAACGCATGCAGATCCCAGGTGGGGATGCACCATGTCAGGAACAAAGCAGGCGCAATGGTTGATATGAGTAGAGAGATGGGACGGCTGCCAGGTCCTGACTGCAGAGTATGATGCTGGTTCCCAGCACAGGGCGATCGTAGAGGCAAACACCCAGATGGGCGGCCAACCTAGACACAAACTGCACGACTGAAAGGAATGAGACAGGGAACGCCCTGGGGCTCCACTGGTCAGGACTCCAGGCTTTCACTGCCAGGTGCCCGGTTTGATCACTGGTCAGGGAGCTAAGATCCCAAAAGCCAGGCAGCTGACCAAAAAACAAAAAACCCAAGAAATGAAAAGAAAATAGAACACAAGCTGGATGATCAGGATGCTGAAAACAGCCATCGCAACAGCTTGTCTGGATACTTTGCCCGGTTTCTGAGCCAGTTATCAGAACCGAGAACCCGTTATCTGAGAGAGATGCAGTTTCCAGCAGGCGGGCCCTCATCACCATGGCAAGCACAGTGCAGCAGTCCTCTGGCCTTCCCGATCCCTGGGAGCCATGTGGCCATTGACCCAGGTAAGTGCCCACTGGGAAGCAGAAGCCACCCCACATTCCTATGGACCCAGGGCGTGACTCACATCATGTCCAGGGACCTGAAGCATCATCACAGCCCCGCTGTTATTAATGTGATGCATGAGATGCAGGGTGCTGAATACATAACCGCCCTGCATCGTGCTTACAGGGGTCTCACGGTGTGTGAAGACCCACACAGTGCTTATTTCACATTCTCCAGATTTGAACCAGTGATGGAAAAGTCTCTGAGGTTAGGAATGGGGTGAAGGCTGCCATAGTTGAGAAGTATGAGTACATTCTCATATTGCCTTTCCTTTGCTACAAACAGAATGTTGCAAGAACACCTTTTTCTTGGTAAAATGACAGAGATTAGTGAACAATCGTAACCCGAAAGCATGCAGGGCTCTGATCCCTTCACATCTCCTTTTTATATCTGCCTGGTCTAAAGCATTTCTACCAATGTCTGGACACTAAATATTTCAGGATTTGCAGACCAGAGGCCTCTGCAACTGCTGAACTCAGCTGTGGAAGGTGTTCATGGAAAGGACATGAAGGAAGGAGTGTGGCGGGATCTGCCACTGGGACCCTAGGACCCTGCGGCACCCGTGACACAGAAGTCCATCAGTGGGGAAATCGTGCCAGGGGTAACCTGCCTGCCTGCTAAGCCACTTCAGTCATGTCTGACTCTTTGCGACCCTATGGACTGTAGCCCACCAGGTCCCTCTGTCCATGGGATTCTCCAGGCAAGAATACCAGTGTGGGTTGCCATGCCCTCACCCAGGGACAGCTTGTGACATCCTAATCTGACCATCACAACCCAGCCCCTCAGGGTCAGAGGCACGACCACTCCACTTGAGTGAGGAAAGCCTAACATTTAAACATGGCTACTGATATGGTCCTGAGTCTGGTAGAGAAGGGACCTCCGGTCTTGATGAACTGGGCTCATCCACTTGGTAGTTATTACCGAGAGGCCAGCTGTCATAGGATAGAACTGATCATGTGGTTTGGCATAAGCAGGGCCACAAGGAGCAAAAAGATGACCAGCAGGGGACCAAGACCTGACACCAGAACTGTTGTACCTCCCAATCCTTTGCTCACCTCTGTGGTTACACAGGGTCCCCGTGGCCCCTTGGACCCAGGAAGCCACTCTAGAGCAAAGGAGGGGGACATTAGCCTGTAACTGCAGGACACACCCTCCTATCACATTCCCACCACCAGAGGCTACAAGGCAGGACAGGGCAGGGTTGGGATTTATAAACAGGCAGCCACGGCAGCCGCTGGATAATTCCCCAGGTGATGAGTCGCCCAGTGCTGGGGTTCGAAAACCAGGGCAGTGGTCAGAGGGGTTCCTTTGGTTTTTCACGTTGTCTTTGCCTGTTGTCGCACCACAAACCTGGAGGTGCACAGAGACAGACACCAAAAGGCCTGAAGAGACAGATTTGTCTTCTGTAGAAGAGTTCCCCAGCTCCTGTCTTAATCAATAACCATTACAGGCTGCCATCTGCACAGCCTGTGGTCAATATGAATGTGGGACCAAAAGGCAGAAGTGGGGGTGCCCTTCTTCACCCTCAGGCCCCATGTCACACTTTGGAAGAATGGGCTCCCATCCCTCTTGGGGACCAGGCTGGGAGGCTTTTGTTGGGGTGAGTCCTCAGGCAAGGGGATAAGACGTCAGTGGTGGAGAGTGTGATTCGGGTCCCTTCACATGTGGGAAGGCATTGGAGGCCCTGGGCTTCTCGGGATGCAGAGATGTGGAATGAACTTAGTGAGCTGCAGAGGAGAAGCCGTGGCCCCTAAGGGGATGTGTCTGGGGAAGGGAGAGCCCGGGCGGCACGGGTGGTTCATGGCTGGTAAAGTGGCCTGGGAGTCAAGGGCAGGGGGTCGTGTGGAGGAGAAGGGTTTGTGTGGACAGATGATATCAGTGGTGTGCGCTTTACAGGGGGTGTCCAGGTTCCTCCCCACAGGAAGGTCGCCTGTCCCAGCCCTACCATGTGGGCTCCCACTCTTGGAGGCATGGCTGAGGGGCTGGGAGCTTAGGGATAGTAGTGTTTCCTGCCATGCTCTCCTTGTCCTCTCGCCTCCCCACCTCCCATTGTCTGAGCATCACTGTTTCAACCAGTTTGCCCTTTTGCTGGCCTGAAAGTGGCCAATCAGCCCAGCAGCTGCCAACAAGGAAAGGAACTCACCTAAGGACTGAGGAGGAGGAGGCAGAGGCAACCCCATGCCCGTGGGCTCTCTAACCAAGGCAGCTCGGGTCCCGCTCTCTGGTTATAATGCATCATCCCCACCCTCTTCCAGCAGGTTCACCGGGAGCTCCCCACCTTGTGCTTTGTGGACACAGTTGGGCAGCAGAAGCAGGACCAGGAAACACAACTGAAGTTGGTGCCTACAGCCCTTGCCACCTGGAGCCCCGGGGTGACCCACCCTTGGGGAGGAGCCTGGTTGGCCAGTGGAGAAGGGAATGAGTCCCCAGAGTCCTCCCACTGGAGTCTCTCCTGGGGGCTCCCACCAGGCTCCCCACACCCTCTGTGGGACTGATGTTCCTCAAAATTTCATTGATCTGTCCTTCCCCTTTCTTCTATCCATCCCCTTCTCTGGATCCCTGTGTTCCTTGTGTTTTTTTTAGCAGCACTAACACCTGATAAGGGGCTTCCCAGGTGGCTGAGTGGTAAAGAATCCACCTGGCAATGTGGGAGATGTCTGTTCCATCCCTGGATGGAGAAGATTCCCTGGAGGAGGAAATGGCAACACACTCCAATATTCTTGCCTGAGGAAATCCCATGGACAGAGGAGGCTACAGTCATACAGTCCACAGGATCACAGAGATACGACTTAGTGACTAAACAATAACAATTCCTGAGACAGGGTTTGGCGAGTCTTCAGCATATACACACTTGGGGCCACCTGCATGATCTCCTCAGGTCCTAAATGAATGTTCAGCCTCTATTCATTCCCATAGGTAGCGTTTCCCATTTACAAATGTGTAAGTTGAGGCATGGCAAGATGAAGAAACTAGCACAGTCAGAATTTTGTCCAGATTCCTGTTTCTGGAGGTATCTATAGTCCACATCCATGAGCCTGCCTCAGGTATTAATTGCAACCTCCCCAGCCCTCCACCTCTGACCTCAAGCCTGGGGATCTGGAGTGAGCCCTGGGGTCAGGGGCAGGCATGGGGTGAGTCTGGGTGCCCAGGTCCCTAGGGCCTGTGCTCCTCACACGGGGCCAACCCAACCCATCTCTGGCGGCAGCCTCTGACTTCCTCCTGTTCTTCCAGTCCTTCCTCCCTGTGGTCTGAGTCTACCAGGGGCTTCCGGGTTGCCTCCTCCAGTTGACTCAACCCAGGCTACCAGCCCTTCATAAGGGAGTCTCTCGCCATGCAGCTCACCTGGCCCCACCAAGCTCTTACCCCACCAAACCCAGAGTCCTGCCCACCCTTGTGGGTCTCTTGTCCACCAACCAGCCTCCCAGAACAGGTCCATCCCACACAGAGACTCTAGTGGGTCAGTTGAGAACCTTCTTGTTTCCTTTGCACCTGTTGATTCACAGAGTTTGCTGCTCTCTGTGGGCGGCAGCTGGGTGACCCCAAAGTAGAGCATGGTGCCGGACTGGGTGTGAGTCAGGGCTTCTTCCAGATAAGCCTGAGTGTGGCAATGCGGTCACACAACTCATCAGGATCCCAGGGACCTGCAGTGATTGTCTTAGCCTGGGCTGGTGTCACATGGAGCTGGGGCAGAGCTGAGAGATTGACTAGAGCCAAGCTTTGGCTTCTCCCTATACCCCACGCCCAAGGTAAGAGAAACACAAGATGGTAGGTGTTGTAAGAGGGTATCAGAGGACAAACACACTAAAACCATATTCACAGAAAACAAGTCAATCTAATCACACTAGGACCACAGCCTTGTCTAACTCAATGAAACTAAGCCATGCCCACGGGGCAACCCAAAACGGGTGGGTAATGGTGGAGAGGTCTGACAGAATGCGGTCCACTGGAGAAGGGAATGGCAAGCCACTTCAGTATTCTTGCCTTGAGAACCCCATGAACAGTATCAAAAGGCAAAATGATAGGATACCGAAAGAGGAACTCCCCAGGTCATTAGGTGCCCAATATGCTACTGGAGATCAGTGGAGAAATAACTCCAGAAAGAATGAAGGGATGGAGCCAAAGCAAAAACAATACCCAGCTGTGGATGTGACTGGTGATAGAAGCAAGGTCCGATGCTGTTAAGAGCAATATTGCAAGGGAACCTGGAATGTCAGGTCCATGAATCAAGGCAAATTGGAAGAGGTCAGACAAGAGATGGCAAGAGTGAACGTCGACATTCTAAGAATCAGCGAACTAAAATGGACTGGAATGGGTGAATTTAACTCAGATGACCACTATATCTACTACCGTGGGCAGGAATCTCTCAGAAGAAGTGGAGTAGCCATCATGGTCAACAAAAGAGTCCGAAATGCAGTACTTGGATGTAATCTCAAAAACGATAGAATGATCTCTGTTCATTTCCAAGGCAAACCATTCAATATCACAGTAATCCAAGTCTATGCCCCAAACAGTAACGCTGAAGAAGCTGAAGTTGAACGGTTTTATGAAGACGTACAAGATCTTTTAGAACTAACACCCAAAAAAGATGTCCTTTTCATTATAGGGGACTGGAATGCAAAAGTAGGAAGTCAAGAAACACCCGGAGTAACAGGCAAATTTGGCCTTGGAATGCAGAATGAAGCAGAGCAAAGACTAATAGAGTTTTGCCAAGAGAATGCACTGGTCATAGCAAACACCCTCTTCCAACAACACAAGAGAAGACTCTACACATGGACATCACTAGATGGTCAACACCGAAATCAGATTGATTATATTCTATGCAGCCAAAGATGGAGAAGCTCTATACAATCAACAAAAACAAGACCAGGAGCTGACTGTGGCTCAGATCATGAACTCCTTATTGCCAAATTCAGACTTAAATTGAAGAAAGTAGGGAAAATCGCTGGAACATTCAGGTATGACCTAAATCAAATCCCTTATGATTATACAGTGGAAGTGAGAAATAGGTTTAAGGGCCTAGATCTGATAGATAGAGTGCCTGATGAACTATGGAATGAGGTTCGTGACGTTGTACAGGAGACAAGGATCAAGACCATCCCCGTGGAAAAGAAATGCAAAAAAGCAAAATGGCTGTCTGGGAAGGCCTTACAAATAGCTGTGAAAAGAAGAGAGGCGAAAAACAAAGGAGAAAAGGAAAGATATGAGCATCTGAATGCAGAGTTTCAAAGAATAGCAAGAAGAGATAAGAAAGCTTTCCTCAGCGATCAATGCAAAGAAATAAAGGAAAAGAACAGAATGGGAAAGACTAGAGATCTCTTCAAGAAAATGAGAGATACCAAGGGAACATTTCATGCAAAGATGGGCTCGATAAAGGACAGAAATGGCTGGACCTAACAGAAGCAGAAGATATTAAGAAGAGGTGGCAAGAATACATAGAAAAACTATACAAAAAAGATCTTCACGACCTGGATAATTACAGTGGTGTGATCACTCACCTTGAGCCAGACATCCTGGAATGGGAAGTCAAGTGGGCCTTAGGAAGCATCACTACAAACAAAGCTAGTGCAGGTGATGGAATTCCAGTGGAGCTCTTTCAAATCCTGAAAGATGATGCTGTGAAAGTGCTGCACTCAATATGCCAGCAAATTTGGAATACTCAGCAGTGGCCACAGGACTGGAAAGGTCAGTTTTCATTCCAATCCCAAAGAAAGGCAATGCCAAAGAATGCTCAAACTACCACACAATTGCACTCATCACACATGCTAGTAAAGTAATGCTCAAAATTCTCCAAGCCAGGCTTCAGCAATATATGAACCGTGAACTTCCAGATGTTCAAGCTGGATTTAGAAAAGGCAGAGGAACCAGAGATCAAATTGCCAACATCTGCTGGATCATGGAAAAAGCAAGAGAGTTCCAGAAAAACATCTGTTTCTTCTTTCTTGACTATGCCAAAGCCTTTGACTGTGTGGATCACAATAAACTGTGGAAAATTCTGAAAGAGATGGGAATACCAGACCACCTGACCTGCCTCTTGAGAAACCTATATGCAGGTCAGGAAGCAACAGTTAGAACTGGACATGGAACAACAGACTGGTTCCAAATACGAAAAGGAGTCCATCAAGGCTGTATATTGTCACCCTGCTTATTTAACTGATATGCAGAGTACATCATGAGAAACACTGGACTGGAAGAAGCACAGCGGGAATCAAGATTGCAGGGAGAAATATCAATAACCTCAGATATGCAGATGACACCTCCCTTATGGCAAAAAGTGAAGAGGAACTACAAAGCCTCTTGATGACAGTGAAAGAGGAGACTGAAAAAGTTGGCTTAAAGCTCAACATTCAGAAAATGAAGATCATGGCATCCAGTCCCATCACTTCATGGAAAATAGATAGGGAAATAGTGGAAATAGTGTCAGACTTTATTTCTGGGAGCTCCAAAATCACTTCACATGGTGACTGCAGCCATGAAATTCCAAGACGCTTACTCCTTGGAAGAAAAGTTATGACCAACCTAGACAGCATATTCAAAAGCAGGGACATTACTTTGCCGACTAAGGTCCGTCTAGTCAAGGCTATGATTTTTCCATTAGTCATGTATGGATGTGAGAGTTGGACTGTGAAGAAGGCTGAGCGCCGAAGAATTGATGCTTTTGAACTGTGGTATTGCAGAAGAGTCTTGAGAGTCCCTTGGACTGCAAGGAGATCCAACCAGTCCATTCTGAAGATCAGCCCTGGGATTTCTTTGGAAGGAATGATGCTAAAGCTGAAGCTCCAGCACTTTGCCCACCTCATGCAAAGAGTTGACTTATTGGAAAAGACTCTGATGCTAGGAGGGTTTGGGGGCAGGAGGAGAAGGGGACGACAGAGGATGAGATGGCTGGATGGCATCACTGACTCGATGGCTGTGAGTCTGAGTGAACTCCGGGGTTTGGTGATGGACAGGAAGACCTGGCGTGCTGCGATTCATGGGGTCGCAAAGATTCGGACATGACTGAGTGACTGAACTGAACTGAACTGAACAGAGGGGACCAGATGCCATGATCTTCGTTTTCTGAATATGATCTTTAAGCCAACTATTTTCACTCTCCTCTTTCACTGTCATCAAGAGGCTTTGTAGTTCCTCTTCACTTTCTTCCATAAGAGTGGTGTCATCTGAATATCTGAGGTTATTGATATTTCTCCCGGCAATCTTGATTCCAGCTTGTGCTTTTTCCAGCCCAGTGTTTCTCATGATGTACTCTGCAAAGAAGTTCAATAAGCAGAGTGACAATTTACAGCCTTGACGGACTTCTTTTCCTATTTGGAACCAGTCTGTTGTCCATGTCCAGATCTAACTGTTGCTTCCTGACCTCTATATAGGTTTCTCAAGAGGCAGGTCAGGTGGTCTGGTATTCCCATCTCTTTCAGAATTTTCCACAGTTTATTGTGATCCACACAGTCAAAGGCTTTGGCATAGTCAAGAAAGAAGAAATAGATGTTTTCCTGGAACTCTCTTGCTTTTTCCATGATCCAGCAGATGTTGGCAAATTGATCTCTGGTTCCTCTGCTTTTTCTAAAACCAGCTTGAACATCTGGAAGTTCATGGTTTATGTATTCCTGAAGCCTGGCTCAGGAGCTGGGCGGCTGCCACAGGGGACAGGAGCCAGGCGGCTGCGACGGTGCAGATGGGCAGATCATGGGATTCTGGTTTTCAGGGCGGCTCTGGGTCCCCTCCCACTTTCCAGGGCCGGGCTGAGCCCTGGGGGCCTCAACAGCATTTCCTGTAGCGTTCTGGCCCCTGCTTCTACTGTCACCTCCCAAACTCTGGCGTTACTGCTTCACCAAGGCACCCCTGTTCTGGCCCGGAGAGCCCGCAAGTAGCCCGGGGGAGCCACAGGGGAGTAAAGGACCCAGGGGAGGGAAAAGAGGAGAGGGCGGCTGCGCAACCCCGGAGGACGTTTGGAACCCCCGCGCACCCAACTTCCCCGCGCCCCCCAGCAGCTTCATTCCGGAACTCACCACTGGGAGTCCCGCTGAACCAGACAATGAGAAGCAAGTCCAGGAAGCCAAAACGGGTCTCAGGGCTACCAATCTCTCCCTTTGCCTCTGGATCTCGATTTTGCAGGCGTGGAGGATGCCAGGTCAGAGGTCTGCCTCTGGGGAGGCAGACACTGCACTTCTGGCACTGCCGCCATTGCTCCACCGGGACTCCCCGCCCCAGATAAGGCTGTGCAGTCATTAACCTGTGGCTTCCCCAGCCTGCTAGTTGGAAGCCAGGGTGTCGCCACTTCCTCCTCTTACCACTTGTTGGAGGCGTTTCGTGGCCTGATAGCCAGAATATTCCTAGTTAGATCATTTTGTCATTTTGGTCTCTCTAATTAATAGAAATTGATCAGAGGTCAGGGAAGAATTTCTGGCAAGAAGGTCATGGAGGGGAGAGTTCAGGGCTTCCTACTTCCCCATCTTGAGCTTGCCTTGGGTGATCACTGACCTTTTCATTGTATTGAGTTTCCTTAGGGTTTTCCGTGGAGAAGGCAATGGCGCCCCACTCCAGTACTCTTGCCTGGAAAATCCCATGGACGGAGGAGCCTGGTGGGCTGCAGTCCATGGCGTCGCTAAGAGTTTTCCATACCATCTTATGAAAACTTGAAGGAACTTTTCAGCCAACCCAGCGACTGTTTCCAGTGCCAGTTCAGGGGGCAGACTTAGTTGATAAACGGCGTCTGTGTCCTGACCGGTCCACCGACCTGCCCTTCTCTCATCCCTCTCCCTCTCCTCCGGCTTCCTGAGTCCCAGAGACACAGCAGTATTGAAATTAGGCCAGCTCATCACTCTGCAAGTTTGCTTCGGTCCCATTTGTTTATTTTCCCTTCAAAATTTCAATGCCAGTGCATTTTGAAGAAGGATCCTGTGTAATTCTACAGGTTGTTTGCCCCTCCTTTTTTTTTTTTTTTTGTAGAATTGTACAACTTTGAAAATTACATAAGTTATAATGATCCAATATTATTTGTCATTCAAAAACAAAACAAAACAAAACAACTTTCTCTTACTCCCAGCAACCATCCAGGGGAATTTAAGTTCCTGAAAGAAGGCCAATTCAAGATGGCTTCTACTCCGGTAGAAACAGAAAACAAAAATGAGAAAAAGCAATAAAACAATGGATCCTCATCAAACTTATATACTTGTGCACAGCAAAGGAAACCATAAACAAAACAAAAAAAGGCAAACTACAGACTGGGAGAAAAGATTTGCAAATGATGCAGCTGACAAGGGCTTAATTTCCAAAATATATGAAAAGCTCTTACAACTCAATAATAAAAACAGGGAACCCAGTCAAAGAATGGGCAGAAGATCTAAATAGACGTTTCTCCAAAGAAGGCATACACATGGCCAATAGGCATGTGAAAAGAGGCTCAATATCAATATTTATTATTTGGAATTAATTAATTTAAAAATCTTACTTTATATTGATTGGAGTATATAGTTGATTAAAAGTGTGTGTTAGTTTCAGGTGTACAGCAAAGTGATTCAATTAAGCATGTACATGTATCTATTTTTTTACAAATTCTTTTCCCATTTATGTAATTATGGAATATTGAGCAGAGTCCCCTATGCCACACAATAAGTGCTTGTTATCTATTTTAAGTATAGTAGTGTGTATATGTCAATCCTAAACTCCCAGTTTATCTCTCTCCATCACCTATCACCTCTGGATATAAGCCCAGGAGTGGGATTGCTGTATCATATGGTAGCTCTGAACCTGCCTGCAATGCAGAAGACCTGGGTTTAATCCCTGGGTCAGGTTCTGACCCAGATGGTAGGAGCCATTTGACTTTTTAATAAGTAGGATAGGCGTGTTATAAGGAAAGTGAGTAGGGCACAAGAGACCCTGACGCAGCAGCTTAGAGATGTTGAGTTTTAATCCCTGTTGATGTATTAGGGAAATAGGATATTGAGGTTGATTGGGAAACTTTGTTGAATCTTTTAGACAAATATAAATGGGAGTATGGTGGGAGGCGATGGAGGGGTTATCAGTATCCCAGATTATAGGGTTTATAGATGAGGAAGGTAGTGGGGGAGGTGAAGAAATAGTAGGTTTGAGAAGCAGTAGCCAGGCCATCTCAGGAGAAAGATTTGGAACAGTGAGAAAAGCCTTGAATTTGGAGAGCAGATCGCTTCCAAGGATTGGAGTGGGGCAATTTGGGAGTACGAGGAAAGAATGAGAGAATGGGGTATTTTGAAGTGTGCAAGGCAGAGGCTTGGTAATCTGTGGTGTAGGCGCTAAACCGTCAGAGATCTGAAAGACTTTAGTTTTTCTGGAATAAGCAGGTGTGGCAGAACAGGTGGCCCCTGTGTTGATAAGAAAAGAGATCAGCTTCCTTGCCACTGTGAGATACCCTGGACTCCGTAAAGGTGATGAGAGTTGGGGCCTGGGGTCCTGGGTACCTTCAGACTTCAGCGGCCAGTCCGAGGAGCCTGGGCAGAGCTGGGTCTGAGGACTCCTGGTCAGGACCAGGAGATGTCTGGATCCCTAGAGAGGCATTAGGGCATTAGGGATTAGTGTCCCTTGAGAGTCCCTTGGACAGCAAGGAGATCTAACCGGTCCATCCTAAAGGAAATCAATCCTGAACACTCATTGGAAGGACTGATGCTGAAGCTGAAGCTCCAATACTTTGGTCACCTGATGCCTTTTTTAGCTTTTTTTGAATGTCTGGGGATGATTGGGAAATAAAATGGGTATTCAGGACAACAGTACCTTCTTTTGAACTTGGATCTAATTTTGTATATTTTTGTAGGGACAGAATTCTAGCTAGGTTAACAGAACAATGCCTTCTGTTAATCTAGGTAGAATTTGTGCTGCACTTTCATCTGGTCTTTGAGTTATTTCTCTGAGTTTATCAAAGTTAACAGCCTTATGTCCTGCTTTTTGGAGGGCTGTAGTAAGGCAAGTCACCATGTGATTATAGGCTGTTCACCCAAGACGCCTTGCCTGGTAGGCCCAATCAAAGTTGTCCCTGGTTGGTAGTTAGGTCTACAGGTATAGTACCATCAGTTTGATGTATTTCATGGGCATGAGCCTGAAAAGCTTGACAGACTTGTTCTTTCTCTTCTGGGAGGAGGGTAGAAGAGAGTATAATGAAAATATCATGCCAGCTCAAGTCATAAGACTGGGTGAGGTATTTAAATTATTTTAAATAAAAGTGTCCCTTGAGAGTCTCTTGGACAGCAAGGAAATCTAACCAGTTCATCCTAAAGGAAATCAATCCTGAACATTCATTGGAAGGACTGATGTTGAAGCTGAAGCTCCAATACTTTGGTCACCTGATGCAAAGAACTGACTTATTGGAAAAGACCCTGATGCTGGGAAAGATTGAAGGCAGAAGGATAAGGGGACGACAGAGGATGAGATGGTTGGATGGCATCACTGACTCGATGGACATGAGTCTGAGTGAGCTCCAGGAGTTGGTGATGGACTCCCGGATTTCCCGATGGGAAGCCAGGCGTGCTGCAGTCCATGGGGTCTCAAAGAGTCAGACATGACTGAGCGACTGAACTGAACTGAAACAAGTGTCAGGGTCAGAGGAAAAAGAACCAAGATGTTTCTTGATTTGAGATAAATCGGAGAGGGAGAATGAGACGTGTACCCAAACAATGCCTTCTGTACCAGCCACCTCTACTAAGGGAAGGAGGGGAGCAGTAGAGATTCAGGGTCCTGTTTCTTTAAGGCCCTTTGCAGCCAAGTGTGAGGAGGGGATTTAGGGAGGTCGGGATGGGACTTGAGACTCAGGTAGCAGGGTGGATCAAAGCCCCAGAGCCCCTTCCAAACAGGCTTGGAGGGAGGGTGAGAAGTGGTGGCAGCCTGCACCTGAGAGCAAGAGGAGAGGGGGAACCTAAGGTGGGGGTTGGGGAACTGGGTCTGCTACAGTGGGATTAGAGGCGATTGGAGGTGCACTGTGGTCAGAAGGCTCAAAAGAAGAGGAGGAAAAATCCGAACAGGGATCAGGAGATATAGTATTGGGGGGATGTGGCCCAGGATGGCCTAAAAGTATCTGAGGAGTACAACAGGAAGTACAGAGAGGACCAAGGGTGGAAAGCAAAGAAAGCCTGAACATAAGGGATCTCTGACCACTTGCCATTGTGGCGGCCAAAGTTATAGAGGTCCCGTAAAGTACTGGAACGGAGAGTTCCGTTTTCTGGCCATTGGAACCTAATATCCAGTTGAGATTGTGGCCAGACAGTGTTAGGGTGATAAGTGAGTTGCATTGGCCTTATCTCTCCTTGAAAACCCAAGGTTTTTAGGTTTTGGAGAAGGCAGCCTAAAGGGGTAGATTTTGTAGGTTGGGACTGAGAATTTCCCATTATAGACGAATAGGGAGGGAGGGCAAACTGGGGCGAGAGAAAAACGAGGAGAAAGGTCCCAGAGAAAAGGCATACCCACTCTCACGGGCTTCTCAGACAGCCAGACAGCGTCAGGGTCTACAGTGAAATCAGTTCAGTCACTTAGTCGTATCCGACTCTTTGCGACCTGATGGACTGCAGCACGCCAGGCTTCCCTATCCATCACCAACTCCCGGAGTTTATTCAAACTCATGTCCATCGAATCCATGATGCCATCCAACCACCTCCTCCTCTGTCATCCCCTTCTCCTCCTGCCTTTAATCTTTCCCAGCATCAGGGTATTTTCTAATGAGTCAGTTCTTCATATCAGGTGGCCAAAGGATTGGAGTTTCAGCTTCAGCATCAGTCCTTCCAATGAATATTCAGGATTGATTTCCTTTACGATGGACTGGTTAGATCTCCTTGCAGTCCAAGGGACTCTCAAGAGTCTTCTCCAACACCACACAACAGTTCAAAAGCACCAGTTCTTCAGTGCTCAGCATTTTATTTTTTTGAAATGGGCATCCCCTATTTCAAAGTGAGACCAGGTCCCAAAGGCTGAGGGGATCCTCTGCCTAGCTCTAGGGCTTCAAAAACCAGACCAGAGAAAGAGGATCCCAGAGAGCAGGAATTCACTCACTCCTGCAGCTGATGAAATTAGAGCCTGTGTGTGGATGTCAGTCCAGGAAGGCTAGTGGAGAGTCCCATCCTGGGGACTCCCTTCAGTTTCTTAGCGAGGTCCAAGGGAGGGAAGCACCAAAGGTGGGCTCAGGAGAGGAGCGCACCTAGCCGCACTGGGTCTTCCCTCCCATGTTTCAGCACCAGAAATGTAAGGCAAGTGCGATGAAAAAGAGTGAGCCAGGCATTCAAGCAGAGAAAGATTTATTATAGGAGGAAAGAAAGAAAGTGACTGGCTAGAGAGAGAAACCAGTGCTCTCTTTTTTACAGCCAACCCTTCTCATACCCCATTAATGGGAAATTGTGCCCTGGAGGAAGGGGGCCTCAGTTTGTCTTTAGCCTACAGCTGCGGTCTTATGGTCACTTAGTTGAAGGGGTCTCAGGGTCGGGTGGTCACGTAGTCTTGAGAAACTGGCACCAGCAGGGGAAAACAGGATATCGCCTTAAGGAAGGTACAGTCTGCCCCCCAGGGCAATGTGGCCACTGTGACTTCATCCCTTGATTGTCAGGTCACCACAATGGGCCATATTTTAACAATACGCTATGAGCCCCTTGCGAACTGTAACATGTGCAATGTTTTTTCTAAGTTGGATCCCACCACAGAGGCCTATAGGTACATGTTCACACTTTTTATGGGGGGCCTCCCTTTTTGACCTCCAAGAAGCCTTCCTGCACATGTGCACACAGGGAAGTCTTCCTTAACCTCAGGAGTGGGCACCTCATCTCTGCTTCAGCAGAGCTCAACTTTTGCCACTAACTTTGTCCTTGGAGTGAGGACAAAGCTTGAATGTTATTCCACCTGACAAATACCAGGTGTCCAGCCCAGGGGCCCACTGTTGCCTCCCTCACCAGAACCCGGTTTGGTGCCACTTCTGGGGATCCACCCCTAACAGAAGCACAGGACGTGGAAGGGCAGGAGGGGCTGCGGCTTCAGGCCTGGCCTCCCATCCCTGTGTCCTTAGGTGAAGCTGAGGCTCTTGCCTCTGCCTTGTCTCTGGAGCATGGCTGCACGATGCTTTTTCTCTCTCCTGGAATTGGTCATTGTTCTGCAGAGCTGGGTCCCCTCAGCCAAAGAGGAGGGAACTCTGTCTTGGTGAAGGAAGAAGATGAGTCTTTCTCATCCTTCCCTCAATCTTCTGAGCCAGGTGCTTGGGGCTTTGCCTGTTTCTTTCTTCGTGTGTGTGTCTGTCTGTCTGTCTGATTTCCAGTTGTGTTTAGAGGAGCCTGTAGATTAGCCAGGAGGTACCAGGGAAGTGTCCCCTCCCAGTGTTTGAGAGAGAGCCTAGCCCTCTGTCAACAGAAATCACCAAGAAACAATTTATAATAAGAATAGAAAAGAGTTCTGTTGGAGCCAAACGAACAACTAGCCCAGCAGCCAGCTTTCAGATTACTCTGAGAGAATGCTCCAGAGAAGCAGGGTTTTCTGCACAATCTAATATCTCGTCAGAACAAAGAACATTAAAGAAGTGAGGCTTATATTTCTCCAATGATTCAAGAAAGAACAGACCAGCATGTACACATCCAGTCGGTACAGCCTTGGCCCCTGGGAAGGGCGACTTACCCTCAAAGAAGGACGAGCATTGGAATCCCAGGAGGAAGGGCATTTAATTCTTCATTTTTAGCATGGACATTCTTTCCTTCTGGTCAGGGTGTCCTTTTCCCTAGTAATTAAAGCAGACGTACAGTGTGTGTTTGATAGGCCACAAACAGGCTGTTTTAACTAACATAAAATTCAGGTAAACTCATGTATAAGCCAGAATGACTTCCCTATATCCCAATATGTGAACATCTCTTTCATCACTGCTCTGGAATCTTGCCTCTTAGACCCCAAGGTAGACCCCTCCTGGCACTGCACCTTTCTCTGGATCTTCTGGAAAGCAGACCCTTGGTTTATAACTCCTGCCTCTAGTCTTCCTCTTCACTCTGCCTGTTGCTGTGTCCTGCCTTCTTCCCCAGGAGGCCTCTGGCCACTCTGCGCCCCGTGTTCATTTACCACGTTTTCCAGGATGTTCTGCCTCTTCACTATCTGCTGAACGTCCTGTGTGTCCAGACAGACTGTGAGCCTTTGGAGGATACATGTGTTAGTAGCTCAGGCATGTCTGATTCTTTCAACCCCACTGACTGTAGCCCAGCAGGGATTTTCCAGGTAAGAATACTCATGTGGGTTGCCATTTCCTTCTCCAGGGGATCTTCCCAACCCAGGGATCCAACTCGCGCCTCCTACATTGCAGGCAGATTCCTTATTGCTGAGCCACCTGGAAGCCCTGGCGGAGGACAGACCCTGTCTTGCACTGTCATAATTTTCTCCACACCCCACCTCATGCTCTGCTTATAGTAGCTGCTCCCCCAACGTCTGACCGTGGGAATGCACCTGGCACCCGTGAACACACAGTCAGTGATCTGCAGAATTTGCCATTTTTTGTGAACCTCAGAGAGTCAGAGGAGTTAGGGCTGAGGATTTGGGGGCTGAGACCACTGGGACCCAGAATGGAGGCCCCTCCCACTGGTGGCCCAGCCCTTCAGAGGTTTCCTTGTGGTCTCAGGGACACTGGGGACATAAAGCATCCTTTTCTCCCAACCCAGCGCTCACCTGAGTGTTCCTTTCTCAGCTGCTCACTCTCTGGACTACCTTTTCACTCTCCATACTCATTCCAAACCTGGACAGCCCTGCTTAACTTACATGTTCCCCCTTCTCTTACTTTTCTCCTGATATTCAATAAATAAGATGCATTCAGCTCATAAATCCAGACGGTAGCCCAGGTTTGAGAAGAAGATTTCAAGATGGGATTAACTTACAGGAATTTCATTGAAAAAAAAAACCCTGTGAGAGAAAAGGAGGAAGATTGAGGAGGCTGGAGAACCATTCAGATGGACGCAGTTCTGACCCAAAATGAAGGAGAGAGGGGCAGGAGGCAGGGTGGTGGCATCCCACACTGCCATGTCGTCTGGGGAAAGTTCCATAAGGCTCTCGAGAAATCCATGTCCCCCAGGAAGGGGCCTGCCTCAGCCCCCCAAGACTAGCAGGCTTACTTCTTGGCTGGGAGCAGACATGGGGAGAATGACCTTGACACAAACACGGCGATGGACTTCAGAGCTCAGCTTGGGGCTTGCGGTCAAGGAAGCACACTGTAGTTCAAGACCTAAGGTACACCTCAAGTCTGACAAGCAAAAGCCAGACAAAGCGCTCAGCTTGAGAAAGAATGAGTCTTTTGTAAATACTGGGGTGTTTCCCTGCTGGCTCAGTGGTAAAGAATCTGCCTGTCAATGCAGCAGACAGGGGTTCGTTGCCTGATCCAGGAAGGTTCCAGTGCCGCAGGGCAACTAAGCCTTTGTGCCACAACTATTGCTCTAGAGCCCGGGAACCACAACTCCTGAGACCACGTGGTTCAGCTACTGAGCCCTCGCACCTTGGAGCGGTGCACCACAGCAAGAGGAGCCACTGCAAGGAGAAGTCTGCGTACCACAACTGAAGAGTAGCCCCGGCTCTCCATCACTAGAGAAAATCTCTCCATAACTAGAGAAAAGCCTTCACAGCAACGAAGACCCAGCACAGCCACGACTAAATCAATAGATACATAAAATTATTTTATAAAATATTCGTATTGTAGGGGAGGAAAAATAATTTCCCCTCCATCCCTCTGAGTTCTAGGCTCTAATAAAAGATGGATTAACAAGAGAAAAAGAAACAAAAGTTTCAGTTCAGTTCCGTGGCTTGTGTCTGCCTCTTTGCAACCCCATGGACTGCAGCACGCCAGGCTTCCCTGTCTATCACCAACTCCCAGAATTTACTCAAACTCATGTCCATCGAGTCAGTGATGCCACCCAACCACCTCATCCTCTGTTGTCCCCTTCTCCTGCCTTCAATCTTTCCCAGCATCAGGGTCTTTTCCAATGAGTCAGTTCTTTGCATCAGGTGGCTAAGTTTATTAACATGTATACCTCATGTATATATGGGAGATACCCACGGAAAAAATGAGTATCTCCTTAGAATTCAGACTTAAATACTACCTTTAATTGTACAGCACAGGGATACAGTCAATATTTTATAACTATAAGCAGAGAATAACATGTTAACATTGTGAATCACTGTGCTGTATACCTGAAACTTATATAATAGATAGCTCAATACCACAATCCAAAAAAATTTTAATAAATAATAAAAAGCAGTTTATATCATACACACACAAAATATCACATTAATAAGGAAATGAGAGAGGAGAGGGATGTAGGCTTAGGGGAGATAAAAGATGTTTAAGAAAGTGAGAAATGGAATATATTCTGCCATATCAGCAAATGAGGATGCTATAGTCACCAGTGATTGCTCAGCCTTCCTACGAGAGCTGGTGAGCCCTAAGGGCACTCAGGAAGAACACCTATGATCTAGCAGCCCTCAGGCTGCAGCCGTTATTTAAGGGGCTAGAAAAATTCACATTGAGATATCTGACCACCAGTTATTTGGGGCAAGAATTAGACCAAGGGGCCTGACCATCTTGGCTCAGCCCCACTCTGGGGATCCCAGAGCTTTTTATATAAAACTAGATAAAATGGACAGGGAACAAAAGAGAAAAAAAATTCCAATATGCTTCCCCTGTGGCTCAGTGGTAAAGTATCTGCCTGTAATGCAGGTGACATAGGTTTGAACGCTGGGTCAGGATGATCGTCTGGAGAAGGAAATGGCAACCCACTCCAGTATCCTTGCCTGGGAAATCCATGGACAGAGGAGCCTGGTGGACTACAGTCCATGGAGTCACAAAAAGTCAGATGCGACTGAGCTACTGAACAACAATAATGATAGAAACTAAAGTTAAAAGGTATATAAGTTAATGGAATTTAGATAAGAGTATATAAAATTGGTATATCTAAATGGATTTATAGAAAATGGTTAAATCTCTTATTTAACTATACTATGAGATAGACATGTTTCACTGGAGAATAGTTCTCCTGCTTGGTATTATAAGACAAGAGATATAGATTGCCACCCAGGAGATAATAACTAAACATACTAACCAATAATGTTACCTGAGCCACACAAGAAAGGAAAAAAAAAAACAAACTGGGAACTAACATACTAGGACTAATAAAAATAGTGATTTTGCTTTGGGTGTAATTTGTAAACTCAAAAGTATCTTTGCTAAATATTTTATATAAACCTTTGAAGGCATGGTAAATTAAACTCTAAAGTTCTAAAACAGACAATTAGTAAAAGAAATTTCAGTTTTGTTAAAGATCTTGTCACTGATTTTAATATCTTTAGGTGACAGAACTGTTCTTTAGAAAACTGTAGAAGCAACTGGCTTTCTCTTAGAAATCTCTTACAAACCAAAGTGTAAATACAAGCAACAAGGACTGAGACTGAGCCTAATTAGTTCCATCGGACAAGAGTTGAAACCAAGGGGAAAAGTGGCAGCTTTAAAATTAAAAGGGCTGGGAATGTTCTGTTAACCAAACCGCACAGATAGCAAAGCCTTAGTCATCTGAGCAAACAATGTTAATGTATTTCAGCTGTTCTTTGTAAACTAATAACTTTATATTATAATACCCGATTCATGGTTAAGCTTTTAAGTGAAGCTATGAGATCGCTGGTTTTGCCTGTATATTTCTGTGTACACATTATACATGTGAGATATCTCTACTTCTAAAAAGTTTTATCAAGATTAGATTTATAAATAACTATTTAATTTTACTAAAAAGCACTTACATTTAAAAACAGTGGCTAAAGTAACTTTCAGGTTCATGTAAACTGGCAAATATTCAATATTAAGTTGATATCTGGTATTACTGTTTGTTTATCTAATTGATATAGACATCTCAAGAGTCATCAAAATTATGTAACTCCGTATTGTACCTAGATTTAATACATAAGACCTTGCTAGATCTGTTATAAGAAAAATAACTTGATATTATGAAATCTGAAAGTAAATGTAAATGAGATAAAAACATTCCGATAAACTCTTTAAAATAATTAAATTTTAGAAATGTCTACCTAAAATAATCTTTCTAGATATTTGATAACTGAGTCTGAGCAAGCTCCAGGAGTTGGTGATGGACAGGAAAGCCTGGCATGCTGCAGTCCAGGGGGTCGCAAAGAGTCGGACACAACTGAGCAACTGAAATGACTGACTGGCTGAAAGTCCTAGAACTGTGCTAATTTAAGTGATCAAAATAAAATATACTGAAACATCAATTACTAAATAGAAAAACTAAAGGTATTTAGAAATATTAAAAAATGTTGCTATCACATCAATATGTTCTCTATAAGAGAACAAAAGTTTTAAAACCTTATCACCGGTGTTTATGATAACCAATCTATAAAATGCCAATGTAAAAGACAGTTCATTGCTTAATTCTTAGCTTTTACTAAAAACTAAGGTTTTAAGTGTTCAGGATTCTAATTTAAACATGTCACTAAAGCTATAAGGAATAATACAGTAACATTTCAGTATATAGTAAGAAGTAAAATATATGTTTTCAGTTAAAAAATATATGAGAAATGAGATTATATTTTATGCAGGAAAACAATTAGCTGGTTGATCATATTTAGATGGAAAAATGAGAGACAGGATGGATACAGAAAGTGATGAGAGATTATGCAAAGGAAGCCTGAGGAGGAAAAATTTTATACATAGTTAGGATGAACAACACTTAAGTGCTAAGTGAAGTCGCTCAGTCGTGTCCGACTCTTTGCGACCCCATGGACTGTAGCCTACCAGGCTTTTCTGTCTATGGGATTTTCCAGGCAAGAATATTGGAGTGGGTTGCCATTTCCTTCTCCAGGAGATCTTCCCAACCCAGGGACTGAACCCGGGTCTCCCGGATTGTAGGCAGATGCTTAACCATCTGAGCCTTGAAGCTAACTAAATGGATTTTGTTAAGTGAGCTAATGCAAGACTGGAATTTGATTTCTCTTTCTGTTAAAAGTGCTCCTGTTTGAAAACAAATTGCATGAGTTTCTGTGCCCTTAGGCGAGCCATATTTACTGTTTTTGTGACTTTGGTGAAGTGAATAAGTACTGTTTCAGTGACCTATGATCCTGTTGTTTTTTAAAACTTTTTTTTAATATTTCTAACAAACTTCCCAAATAGTAAAATCTAACTAAAACTCCTTTAGCCTCCAGCTGACTCAGAGATGCTTCAAAAAAATCTCTGAGACATCTCAGAGAAAAATACTAAATTAAGTTTATTTTTAATTCAAAAACATTGTCAAGTTATTGAAGGTAAACTTTAGGTTGTATTGTATTGATAAATGTCATTGATATAGATATTCAAAAATTTATCCCTAACATCTGATATGTCCTGATATAATATTATCTGTCATAATTCTAGTTATTATCCTAAAAGGTTATATGTTACAGAAATATCCAAGTTTCCTGCTAATTACATTGTATTCAAAGTTTTAACTATACTATTTTAAATTTGTCCTTCATAGAGTATTATAATTTTATATTGCTTGTACAAAATAAAGATTTTCAAAAAGACTCATAAAAAGAACCTGTTTAAACAAATGTAAGTTTCTGATAGCCTTTAGGTAATGCCACTAAACTGGATAATAAATGACACACTATAATAGAAAACTTGACTAATTCATGCAGATCAATAGGAGTTAAGTACATGAGACTAAATAGATAAATATAATTTATAACTTTGATTTTATAAAACATACTAACTTGAATCTGTCTTCCAGTAAACCTTTTTCTCTGATACTGTCCCAAGTTGATATATTAAGCCTTTGTAAACAAAGATGAAACATTTAACTTTTTCTCTCTACCTGATACTGGCAAAATTTGGATTCTCCAGCTGGCTCTCCTATGGATTTGATGGTTTATTACAACTGGATTACAACTAGTGATACTAATCTTGGTTTTAATTTATTTTTCATTTCCAAATTGTTTATGCCTGTGTCTCTACTACACTATGACTCTGTCAATGTTGCTATTAACAGCTGCTGCTGCTGCTGCTGCTAAGCCACTTCAGTCGTGTCCAACTCTGTGTGACCTCACAGACGGCAGCCCACCAGGCTCCCCCGTCCCTGGGATTCTCCAGGCAAGAACACTGGAGTGGGTTGCCATTCTGCAATGTGTGAAAGTGAAGACGCTCAGTCGTATCCGACCCTCAGCGACTCCACAGACTGCAGCCTTCCAGGCTCCTCCATCCATTGGATTTTCCAGGCAAGAGTACTGGAGTGGGGTGCCATTGCCTTCTCCAGCTATTAACAGTTACATTACTTATATTCTATTTTATAAGACTGTTGTCTCTTAGAGTGTATAACCAGGCTTCCAACAAATGTAACAGTGACTTAAAACAATTAATCAAATATTTAGTTCTGTATATGATCAATAATTATAATAGTGTGACTCTAGGTATGGGAAAAGAAAAGAAGAGAACTATCTCCTGGATCACAATAGGTTAAAAGACAGAGGACCCAGGAAATCTTTCATTCTCTATCAATGGCTCTAATCCAGAAACTAACACCTGGAGCGATATATCAACGAAAACCTTCACCTGACCTGGGATGAGCCTCCCAGCACCGTGGGACCAAAATTGGTCATGAAATGTCTCCCAAATATTGGTTGAATTTCTGACCAAGGGAAAGGACTGGAAAATGGAATATTTCCTGTTATGTCAGTAAAGGATGTCACAGTCATCAGCGATTCCGGCCCTCCAGAGCACTCAGGACGGAAAAGAACACCTGTGTGATATGGCAGGAATCAGGCTGCAGCCACTTGCTACTGGGAGCCCTGAGGAACTTGGAGGGTGAAGACACAGACAAGTGGCCTCAGAGAGCTGAGATGCGTATGAAAGCAATGATTTCAGTGAGCCCAAACTCTTGCATCTTCCCATATATAGGAAAGCACTAAATTCCCTAACTTGAGATATCTGGTTTTCTTTAATTCACAAAAATACTTTTGATGTTCAGACTACCTGCCCTGTGTTGCAAACTTCTACATCACCTGAGTCCTCCCCGCTGCCTTCTTGGAAGAGTTCTCTCAAGGCTACTTGAGATGCTACCTCCGGGATTTATGTCTTAAAAAATTCCACCAAAGAAAACACAGCTCTCAACTTTTAGGTTGTGACTATTTTTTAAGTCAACAATGGTCAATTGGTTTTCAAGTCATGGGCAAAGAAGAGTGTTTTCAGCAAAAGGTGCTGGGGCAACTGGAGAGTCACATATACAAAACTAACTCAAATTGGATCATAGACATACATTGAAGAGATAAAACTATGAAAGTCTTAGAAGAAAAGATGAGTGAATTTTTGCCTTTGCATTTGACAAAACTCTTCTTAAATACAATACTAGCCACAAATGACAACAGAAAAAAAAAAAAAGACTTTTTCAAAATTTTTCTTTAAAAATTGCCTTTTAAAGGATACCATGAAGAAAGTGAAAAAATGAGAGAAGATATTTGCAAGTCATGTGTCTGGTAGGGCTTCCAGGTGGCTCATTGGTAAAGAATCTGCCTGCCAACGCAGGAGACACAAGTTCGATCCTGGATCAGGAAGATTCCCTGGAGGAGGACACAGCAACTCACTCCAGTATTCCTGCCTGGCAAATCCCATGGATAGGGGAGCCTGACAGTCTACAGTCCACAGCATCACAAAGAGTCAAACACAATCGAGCGGCTGAACACAAGAACGAGCTCACATATATCTGGTAAGTGACCGACATCAGAATAGATAAAGAACTCACTCCATAATGGGTGTGCTCTCCGAACAAGCTCCCAGGGAGGACCCATGGCAGATGATCTAAAAAGTGCTTAGGAACCACAACGGATGAAAGGACACGCTGTCACATCTTACATCATTCTAGCCTCAAAATAACTTTACCATGAAAAACTAACTTTTGTGTTTTTGTTATAAACAAGTGGACTAGCACATTTCATTTAAGTCATAAACAAGTAGTACAACTTCATTTAAGTCAAAAGCAAGTGGATTTGAAATCAGATCAAACCAATACACAACAGACATTCCGTGTGGGAGGCAGTGTGAAGTGAGGGGTGCTGGGGAAGACCGTGTCCCTCGGACCCTGGAGGTTCAAGGTGAACGTGGAACCACTGTGGGGGAGGAGCAGAGAGGGACTGTCCCTAGAAGTGGGGTGGTGCCCTGCACCCTCTAACTTGTCCCAGACTTGATCACAGACCATCTAGAAGGGCGGTGGGAGTAACTGCTGCCATGTATTTTATTTAGCTCATCTATTTCAGTTCAGTTCAGTCACTCAGTCATGTCCGACTCTTTGCGACCCCATGAACCGCAGCACACCAGGCCTCCCTGTTCATCACCAACTCCCAGAGTCCACCCAAACCATGTCCATTGAGTCGGTGATGCCATCCAACCATCTCATCCTCTGTTGTCCCCTTCTCCTCCTGCCCTCAATCTTTCCCAGCATCAGGGTCTTTTCTAATGAGCCAGCTCTTCACATCAGGTGGCCAAAATATTGGAGTTTCAGCTTCAACATCAGTCCTACCAATGAATACCCAGGACTGAACTCCTTTAGGATGGACTGGCTGGATTCCCTTGCTGTCCAAGGGACTCTCGAGACTCTTCTCCAACACCACAGTTCAAAAGCATCAATTCTTCTGCACTCAGCTTTCTTTCTAGTCCAACTCTCACATCCATACATGACCACTGGAAAAACCATAGCCTTGACTTGACTGACCTCTGTTGACAAAGTAATGTCTCTGCTTTTTAACATGCTGTCTAGGTTGGTCATAACTTTCCTTCCAAGGAGTAAGCGTCTTTTAATTTCACATCTGCAATCACCATCTGCAGTAGTTTTGGAGCCCAGAAAAATAAAGTCAGCCATTGTTTCCACTGTTTCCCTATCTATGTGCCATGAAGTGATGGGACCAGATGCCATGATCTTAGTTTTCTGAATGTCAAGCCAACTTTCTCACTCTCCTCTTTCACTTTCATCAAGAGTCTCTTTAGTTCTTCTTCACTTTCTTCCATAAAGGTGGTGTCATCTGCATATATGAGGTTATTGATATTTCTCCTGGCAATCTTGATTCCAGCTTGGGCTTCCTTCTAGCCCAGCGTTTCTCATGATGTACTCTGCATATAAGTTAAATAAGCAGGGTGACAATATACAGCCTTGATGTACTCCTTTTCCTATTTGAAACCAGTCTGTTCTATGTCCAGTTCTAATTGAGCTGCCCTTATAAGGAATGCCATCTATGAAGGACTGACTTGGGGCAGCTGGTCAGGTGGCCAGGAAACACGGGATAGGATGGTAGAGAAGAGAGGGGCGGAGCCTGAGCGCCTGGAAACTCGCCCGGGCAGGACCGAGAAGTCGCCCTTGGCTCCTTAGCCTGCCTCCGTTCCAGGTCCTGGGTCCCCGAAATCACAGCGGCGGCGCCCAACTGACAACCGGAAAGAGCCTGGTCATCACCCCCAACCCTGGGCACTTCCTTACAGAGACTCACTCACCTGCCGGGCGGGCCTCCCGGGGCTACGTCCCCAGACCGCAGCACCTGGGCTCGGGGTCCCTCTTCCGCGCCCGCCCGGGGTCCCCGCTCCAGCGACGCCTCTCCGAACGCCGCCGGCCGAGCTTCCCCCGAGCCGGGGCCACGGGGCGTCGGGCTGAGATTCGAAAGGGCGAGTCACACTGAAAACCCCAAAACGAAACCCCGAGGAGAGTTTCGGAACTTTTGTGGTTGCGAACTCCAACCTCAACCTGAGCGAAACCTGACCTTGGCTGAACCGGCAGGCGAGGACCGCGCCCCGCTGATCGCAGGAGCCGGGTGCGGAGAGTACGAACCCGTGACGGGTCCCCACAAATGTTCTGTCTTCTCTTGCCACCCTGAAGCCACCAACGTGGAGCCCGCGGGGTTGAGCCACCTGCGCGGCGGATGTCGTGCTGGAGACGGGTAGCGCAGGGGAGGGAGCTGGGAAAGGCTGGAGGGGACCGCTGCTGCTGCTTGGCTCCGGAAAATCCGTCAGTGTTTTACGGTGAGCTTGCTTCTCCGGGTCTCTAGGAGGATTTTGCCAACTTGCAGGTGAGCAAATGATAATAAATTCCCTGCTGTTCTGGAGCTCTGCTCCAACAGGCCTATTGGACCCTGTTGTACACCCTCCTCCGATATGGCAGACCTGGTGGGGTCGGCCGCTGCTAGTTTGATTAACAGAAGGGAATGACAACCCACTCCAGTATTCTTGCCTGGAGAATCCCATGGACAGAGTAGCCTGGCAGGCTCTACAGTCCATGGGGTCGCAAAGAGTCGGACACGACTGAGTGACTACCATGTAGGGAATCGTAATCATTACAGAGAAAGTTTGAGAGGTTAGGATGGGAAGTGGATGTAGGAGAAAAGAAGGGATAACTGAGCAGGAGATGGCAGCGGCAGTGGCGGTGGGGTGTAGGTAAGGGAGGAAGTGAGTTCAAAGAAAGATCAGAGCAGGAAGTGGTTCAGGGAATGAGCAGAAGAGCCAGCAAAACATGGGCTTTGCTTGCTCACACAGGAAGGGGCGTTTTGGAGGGAGGATAGTTATTCAAAGTGAATTTGGCTTTGTAATGTCATGACTATTTTTTTTAATGAGTAATTACATTTGAAACTTAAGAAATACTTCCTGGGTATAAGTGTTATTTTTCTTGTTTTTCAGCAGGGCTTCCTCAGTCTAGGACTGAAGACTTTGGGCGGTGCCAGGAGACAGAGGTATAGACACAGCCCAGGCTACCTTTTGCAGGTCACTCTCCTAAAGCTGCAGGGAGGAATGTCAGTGGCTCACACAGCAGGTCATCTTTTGCTGACACTGCTGCTGACAGAAGCCGGGAAGACTCTGGGCAGTGAGTGTCCTGGATCTGGGGCTCTGGTGGGGGAGGGGGGACATGAGAAAATGGGGAGGGAAGGGGCTCCACTCTGGTGGGCGCCTGTCCACCTGCTCTTAGGACAGGGTGTGGTTTAGCTGGACTGGCTGCCCAGGAGGGGACACCCTGCCTTCCGGGACCCCACCCAAGGCATGGTGCCTGGGCCTGTGCTCCTGTAGCAGCGTTCCCTCTCCTGGCAAGCCCCACCTCCTACTCCAGAAAGACTTTCCTGATGACCAGGGGCCCATCGTGAATGCGGCATGTGTCCTATGGCATCCTTCTCCCCATTCTGTTGAAAGTCTTGTCTTGTCAGATAGATTTGAAGTCTCTAGAAACCAGACACTGTCTTCTGTTTTTGCTGCCTCACAAGCTGGCATGTGCATACTTAGTCACTTGCTGCTGCTGCTGCTGCTGCTAAGTGGCTTCAGTCGTGTCCAACTCGGCGACCCCATAGACGGCAGCCCACCAGGCTCTCCCATCCCTGGGATTCTCTAGGCAAGAATACTGGAGTGAGTTGCCATTTCCTTCTCCAATGCATAAAAGTAAAAAGTCAAAGTAAAGTCGCTCAGTCGTGTCTGGCTCTTCGAGACCCCATGGACTGCAGCCTACCAGGCTCCTCCATCCATGGGTGTGTCCAACTCTTTGCCAGCCTATGCACTCTGTAGGCACCTCTGTCCATTCTCCAGGCAGGAATACTGGAGTGGATTGCCATTTCCTTCTCCAGGGATCAAACCTGGGTCTCCTGCATTGCAGGCAGATTATTTACTTCCTGAGCCACCATATATCAGATAAATCTTCCTGCTAATAGTATATGGACGGAAAAGATCCATGGTGGCACCAAAGTGTTTAGCTAAAGCTCAGACAGTTAAAGGAGAGGCAGGACTGAAGATGCAGCAGAGGAGGGGGTCTGGGATAGAGACCCCTCCCTCTGCAACCAGGCCCTGGAGGAGGAAACTCCCAGACACACCTGTGGTTTTCTCTCACAGATGCCCACTCTCTGTGCCTTGACCTCACTATCAAATCTCAGTCCAGACCTGGCCAGCCCTGGTGTCGAGTCCAGGGCTCCCTGGACACAAAGCCTTTCCCCAGTATGACAGTGAGAGCAACAAGGTCAAACCGTTTGGGTTTTCTGGGGAAGGAGGTAAACGACACGGAAGTGTGGACCGAATTGAGCCAAACACTGGCAGAAGCAGGAAAAGAGCTCAAGATGGTCCTGCCTGTCACCAAACTGGACAAAAAGGAGACAAGGGGTAAGTATGGGAAGGGGGTGGAGAGCTGGAGATAGCAAGAGAGAGTGCATGCAAAGTGGAGATTCCTGTGAAAGGACTGAACATGATCCAGCCTTAGAGACCCGCTGGACATGATGGGTAAGAGGGGGAGGTCATGGTCGGAAGATCACAGGCCCCTAGATGTGCAGACGCATTTGAGTGACTGGGGAGGAGGGACTGTGGAGAGTCCAGAAAGATTCATTGTGTGTGGGGGGCGCAGATCCTCCCATCCTGCAGGTAAAAATGTGCTGTCAACGCGAAGCTGAGCAATGCTCTGGTGCATCCTTGCACTTCAGCCTCAATGGATGGACAGTCCTCCTCCTTGACACCATGAGCGTAACCTGGACAGTCATCAATCCTGGAGCCACAAGCATCAAGGAGGAGTGGGAGAACAACCAGGAACTGGCAGAGTATTTCAGGAAGATCTCAACAGGAGACTGCAGCTATTGGCTTAGGGAATTCCTGGAACACGGGGAGAACATGCTGCTCCCAGAGCCCACAGGTACCTGAGCGGGGTGTGGGGGAGGTGGCAGCTCTCTTCAAAGGTGTAGAGCCTTCATGTGTGGATGTGAGCACATATGTGTGTGTAATTGAAAATATGATGGATGGATGGAGTGACTGATCTCTTGGTGGACTTCCTGTCTGGACAGTCAGTGATGGGCATAGCACAGAACTTGCCAGCATCCTCCTGTCCCAGCCCACCTCCCTCAGCACAGGAGCCCCCTTCCCCATTAACCAATGACCCAGACCCCAGGCACTGCACGATGGTCCCCAAATCTATATATGCATTATGTTTCCAGGCCTTCTCTCCCTCCTGTCATACTGGTCCTTTAACCAGCTCCAGTGTCACTTAATGAAGCCCTTATCCCTTCCCAGAGAGAATTAAGTGCCGCCAATTGTGTCCTCCTCAAAAAGAACTCCTCACAGTAAACATGTCCACCTGAAAGACAATCAGATGGACATTTGCTGTCTCAGTGACTCAGACGGTAAAGAATCTGCCTGCAAGGCAGGAGACCCAGGTTCGATCCCTGTGTTGGGAAGATCCCCTGGAGTAGGAAATGGTAACCCACTCCAGTTTTCTTGCCCAGAGAATCCCATGGACAGAGGAGCCTGGCTGGCTACAGTCCATGAGCTCTCAAAAGAGTCGGACATGACTGAGTGACTAACACAACTCAGGAGAAATGTTAGCTCCACAAAGACAGAGCACAAGCCCATTAATCTTTCCATACCTGCACCTGAAGAGTGCCTTCACATGAGTCAGTAACTATATGGGGGACAGGTGCTAAGGACAGCAGGTGCTGAGGAAGGTGTATTCTTAGATCTGACAAGGCTTTTGCTTTTTCATTTTAGAACCACTAATAATGGCCCCAGATATCAGCCAGTCTGCATCCATCTGATTGGTCACTTGCATTATCCTATTGATCATCACCCAGTTAGTTCTAATTGCTTCATCGTCATGAATCTTATGAAGAAATCAGGGACCACAGCAGGTGAGAAGCCAGCCGGCCTCTGGCTCCTAGGCAGGCATGTTCTGGTCAGGACTTGGGAGAGGTGAGCCTCGGGTCTCACCAAGCCCCTGTCCACTGGACCCATCTTTACCAAGATGATGTTCCGTCTTTGTCTTGGGCCCACGCACTTCCCTGTAGGGTCGGGAACCACCCTGTTGTTGGGGTAGAAGAGGCTGGTGTGGGCAGCAGGACCGTGCAGTGGGAGTGGGGATGAAGACAAGTGTCTTCTCTTTTGGGGGCCTCGGGTACAAGATGTCAATGTGGTGGGGTGGGGTGTTGTCCTGAGATGTTACTCAGGCTTTCCCAGCCCTTTGATGAAAAAAACCTTTTGTTCTCTGATGATAGCATTATCTAGCTGAACATTTCCCCCAATGTTTTAACAGCTATTCCATCATTTGGATGTTTCTCCTGGACTGTGAGAAGGTACAATGTTAACCCAACTCTGGGTGGCAAACACTGACCCTTGATGACAGTCTGGCTGTTGATCTAATATACTACCTTCTACTCAGAGTGGGGTTTAACAAGAAGCTAAAGAAGCTTATGCTTAAGAATTCCTTCACTTTCCATGGCTGTTGATAGGCCCCTAAGATGTATTGACTTGGTCGTTTTGAGGATTTGCAAAAGTCAAATATTTGCTCACAATCAGTTAAGACTTCCAGTTCTATTCTTTCCATCAGACTTCCCTTCATGTGGGGTGGAATTGGGACGGGGGGCAGTGTTGGAATTTTTTTAATTCTGTTACGAAGATAATGCATTAGGGATATACTTCTGTGATTTAATGAGGCATAATTTATGTGTTCACACTCACTTTCATGTATAGTTAAGTTACCACATGCTTTTATGGGCTGAATGTTCTTAATTCATGTGATAAAATCCTCACCTCCAGGAAGACTTGTTGAAACCACTCAGTCGGTGGTGTGTGGTTATAGTCTGTGTTGTGACACAATAGGAAGTATACGTTTGGTTGGAGTCCTGGTTCCTGGAGCAGAGTTTCTAAAACCCACATTTTGGTATCATATTTGGTGTTCTGAGTGTAGAAAAATAGCTTTTCTTTAGAAACCTAGCAGATTAATACATATGCAGAAACCACAGTCAAGTGCTAACTGCCTAGATGTCATGACACAAAAGTATGAGGCTACCAGTTGAATTATCATGTAGATTAATATGCATATTAAGATACTAACAGTTAATGCATAAAGATGTATCCAGGACAGAAGAAAGGATAAGGTGTGATATAGCCAGAAATGGAACACTATAACGCAATCAATAAAGAATGAATTACTGCAGTAAAAACATAGATGCCTCATAAAAAGGATTTGAGAGGCAAGTGCTGGACACAAAAGAATAGATACGCTGTGGTACTCCTATTTGTTGTGTTACATGATTGTGCAGTTTAACTGAATTATCTTTTTAAGATGTATTTATTTTTGGTCGTGCTGGGTCTTCAGTGCTGTGTGTGGGCTTTCTCTACTTGCTGCTCTCTAGTTACGGTACAAAAGCAGCTCACTGTGATGACTTTTCTTGTAGCAGAGCGCAGGCTCTAGGCTGTGGGCTTCAGTAGTTGGGGCATACAGGCTCAGCAGTTGAGGCTCCCAGGCTCCAGAGCACAGCCTCAGTATTTGTGGCCCATGAGCTTAGCTGTTTCACAGCATGTGGGATCTTCCCGGACAGGGATTGAACTCGTGTCTCTTGCATTGGCAGGCAGATTCGTTACCAATGCGCCACCAGGGAAGCCCCTAATCAAATTATTAAAAAGACATTCTAAGCTTGCTTCTAAATCACATCTCCATAATTTATGGATGAAGATTAGATGTTCCATGACTTGCAACCAGGAAATTATGCATACTGGAAAAGATATTATTTAAAGGACTATCCACAACCTAGATGGACCCTTATCAGGTGCTCTAAACCAGCTCATGCACAACAAAACTGTAGAGAATTAGCTCTTGGATGAATATTTTCCACTTAGAAAGGGCGACTGCACTGAACTGGCTAACAGAGAACACTGCTGACCTCAGAAACACCTAAAAACAATGCTCAAACACAGAGGATGTTTGAGCTCATACATTCATACCAGGATGAGAAGAAGACAACATCAGAAAAAATTTTAACCTTTCAGTTTTCACTAATGTCTAGACAAACGAAGTTTTCTCCTGTCAGGAATATATTCAGTGATGCGGAGAATTCAATTATACACTGTACCTTTTTTGCCCAATGAGAATCACATGAATGTTTATTGAAACTCCTTTGTTTTAGGGGCCCAAATGTGGTGAAGTCCTACCATTAGGTGAAGGAGACCTCACCTGGAAATAGGGTGTGTGCAGATGTAATCCAACCAAGGTGAGGTCAGCGTAGATTAGGTTGGGCTCTAATCCAAAGACTAGTGCCTTTATCAGGAGGCATGCCTTTAAAGAAATGTAGGCACACAAAGAAGAGATGTGCCGGGAGCCAGCGTGAGGAATCCTGCCCATGGCAAAGGTCATGAGAAAGGAAGCCAGACATATGGAAAGGTGTGATCTGGCTTCAGGGGTTCCCCCTAGGTTTTCCTGAACATCTACCCCCCAAAACCAGAGTCTGCCTGCCTTATTGTACTGTGCTTTCCACTCCTCTGACATATCGGAGGGCCATCCCTGATCATCTTCCTCTCAAAGGAATTAACTTAGGGCTCCAGTTAACAGTCTCCTGCATATAAAAAGAATGTCTCGGTTTAAACCCCTTTGATGGCTTTCTAACTTACCTGACCAGTCTGCCCAGACTTTTACAACTTGTGATTGTTTACGGTCCCTAACCGTGAGAGGCACAAAGCTTAAAGCATCTAAAGATACAGAGCCTTTTCTAAAGAGCTAAAAACTATATTGGTGATGGGTTTCACTGTTGAGTCAATGACAGCTGCCAGGCCTCCATATTCTTTATCTTTTAGGCACCTGAAGGATATTAATCCATGTAATTGGGATATAGAAAAAGGAATATAGTAGTTTTGATGTTAGCAACACTAGACTTTTGAGTTAATTACTTTTCTCTTTGTTATAAATCACTGTACTTCTTTCATTGTTATAAATTGTTGTGTCCTTGCTATGTAAGAATGCAACTTTATTTAGTGCTTTCTGAGAGTGGCACCAGACTTTGGGAAGAACAACACAAATAAGTCTTCTGGTTGACAGACCCTTATCAGAATAGGGCCGTAAAGTGTTAATTGGCCTTCTGGCCAGAAGATGATGTAAATCACCTAAGACTTGTGTATACAACTAGGTATACAGAGAGAAAGCCTGGTCTCGATAAGAGTCAGGGCTGCTGATGCTGCATAATTTTGTATTATCCATTGATCTCTATGTACAATCAAAAGTATAAAAGGCCTTTCCGGACAATAGAGGAGGGGCCAGTCACTGGAAAGTCTGGTTTCCCTCGTGTCTTCTTTACTCTATTTTCTGGCTGAATTCCCATCTGGGGCATGGAGGCTCGCCATGTCTACTTACTTGTCCTGGCTTCTAAGATCCACGAGAGAGGGAGCCCAAGGCGGGGTACCCTCTGCTATTCAAACGGGCGCTGGTGGCCTAACGTAGATGGTGCAAACCTCTTGTCCTGAGGTTTTATTAGTTCTCTGTGTAAACCAAGTTATTCAGCCTCTTTTCTCCACTAAATTTTCCTACTATACTATTTCTTCCTAACCTCTTTTTATATTTCTAAACAAATAAGTTTTTCCTCGCCTACTCTGTCCCTGCTTCGAATTACCCTGGATCCACCAGGGCTAGACCCCGGCAGAGATGGATATAGGAAAACAGGACACATGAGTGTCATGGAAGGACAGAAGTAGACACTGGAGTTACGCAATGCCAAGTGTTTCTGGCAACCACCAGTGCTGTGCATAGTACCTCAGTCATGTCTGACTCTTTGCGACCCCATGGACTGCAGCCCACCAGGTTCCTCTGTCCATGGGGATTGTCCAAGCAAGAATACTGAAGTGGGTTGCCATGTCCTTCTCCATGCAACCACCAGTAGTCAGGAAGAGAAAAGATGGAGCCTCCCTTAGAGCCTTCAGAGAGGGCCCTACTGACAGCTTGATTTCAGACTTCTAACCCTCACAATCTTGAAAGAATAAATTTTGGTTGTTTCAAGCCATAGAGTTTGTGGTCATTTTTATGAAGACTTCACTGTCCTGACCAGCTTGTGGGGGCTTAGGCTGCATTCCCAGCACAAAGGGAACTGGTGAGCAAGAAGGAAGGCAGGAGAGTGGTTTTAGAAAAGAGCCAAGAAACAGACCCAGGGATGTCTAGAAATGTGACACCTAGTAGACGAGGAAAGAAATACCAGCGAAGGGTATGCTGATCAATAGATGACAGTGGGAGAACAGACTAATCCTGTAGCTAAAAGAGGATTTCTATTCAGCACAACACACAAGCATTCATTTTAGGTTGACTAATGCATGAAGGTGACTGTTCGTGGGGGCTTGGGGCTATATGCCTGTTGGAGCACATTTGCTGAATAGTTTCAGATATGGGGCTGGGCCATTAAAAAGGAGATGGCACATTTCCAGGTAGGACCCAGGCAGAGACCTAAAATTCCTGCTTGGCCCTGGGGCGGAGTCCTGGCAGCCAGCCACTTCCCAGGACCACGCTGAGCTGTGTGTGGCTTTGTGGCAGCTGCAAGGCCCAGTATCTTGGGGAGAACTCGTCAGTGTGACTGTGTGTGTGTGTGAGAGAGAGAGACAGAGAGAGGGTATACGTGAGAGGAGGAGGGCAGAAGAGAAGAGTGGCTGTGTTAGTTGCTCGGTCCTGTCTGCCTCTTTGCGACCCTGTACCCTGTAGCTTATTTAACTTCTATGCAGACTACATCATGAGAAACGCTGGACTGGAAGAAGCACAGCGGGAATCAAGATTGCCGGGAGAAATATCAATAACCTCAGATATGCAGATGACACCACCCTTATGGCAGAAAGAGAAGAGGAACTAAAAAGCCTCTCAATGAAAGTAAAAGAGGAGAGTGAAAAAGTTGGCTTAAAGCTCAACATTCAGAAAATGAAGATCATGGCATCCGGTCCCATCACTCCATGGGAAATAGATGGAGAAACAGTGGAAAGAGTGTCAGACTTTATTTTTTGGGGCTCCAAAATCACTGCAGATGGTGATTGCAGCCATGAAATTAAAAAGCCCTTACTCCTTGGAAGAAAAGTTATGACCAACCTAGATAGCATATTCAAAAGCAGAGACATTACTTTGCCGACTAAGGTCCGTCTAGTCAAGGCTATGGTTTTTCCAGTGGTCATGTATGGATGTGAGAGTTGGACTGTGAAGAAGACTGAGCACTGAAGACTTGATGCTTTTGAACTGTGGTGTTGGAGAAGACTCTTGAGAGTCCCTTGGACTGCAAGGAGATCCAACCAGTCCATTCTGAAGGAGATCAGCCCCAGGATTTCTTTGGAAGGAATGATGCTAAAGCTGAAGCTCCAGTACTTTGGCCACCTCATGCGAAGAGTTGACTCATTGGAAAAGACTTTGATGCTGGGAGGGATTGGGGGCAGGAGGAGGAGGGGACGACAGAGGATGAGATGGCTGGATGGCATCACTGACTCGACGGACGCGAGTCTGAGTGAACTCCAGGAGCTGGTGATGGACAGGGAGGCCTGGCGTTCTGCGATTCATGGGATCGCAAAGAGTTGGACGTGACTGAGCAACTGAACTGAACTGGGTCCTCTGTCCATGGGATTCCCCAGGCAAGAATACTGCAGTGGGTTGCCATTTCCTACTTAGGCGTGTGTGGGGCAGTGACACTAATTGTGATAGAAAGGTGAATGTGAAGAGAGTGAGGGAATGCTGGAAAGAGTGTGTTGGATGTGTGGGCAGCAGCCACAACTAGTGTGTGAGAATATTGGGAACCTTGGTGTGTGTGTGTGTGTGTGACTGTGGACAGGCGAGCCTGGGACAGAAGGGGAGTGGACAGTATGCGTATGCAGAGGGCCCAGAGAGGGGTGCCCTGGGGGACCCAGAGAGGAGAAAGACAGTGAAGGGAAATGGCTGTGAGGGGAAAGTTTCTGGATGGCAGTGGAAGTAGATGGCAGCCTTTTGTGTGGAATTTGTGTGAAGCAGTGTGTACAGACAGTGTGAGGAAGCCAGGGTCCCTGTGGGAAGGGAACGTGGTGTGACTTTGCAGAGGGTGGAGAGCCGGTGGGTCAGGCAAGCAGGCACTTGTGTGTGAAATAATGTGTGTGGGGGTGGGGGATGGGGTGTGCACAGAGGGAAGGGGCTGTGAGGAGACCTCCATGGAAAGTTTCAGGAAGGGAGACGTGCACAAGGGTGGAAGGCGTATAAGTGAGAGGCATGGAGCCTAGGTGGGGAACACGTGTATGTGAGGGGCTGTGTGGGAGGCTGGAGAGTCAGGCTGGGCTGTGGGTGATGGAGGGCAGTGTGGACAGTGAGGGGGCTTGTGTGTGTAACTGTGGGGGCTGAAGTGTGGGAAGACAGGTGTGCATGGAGAGTGTGGGGTGAGCAGTGTGTCAGGACTGTTGCTGAAGAGGCCTCAGTGGTGACCGGCTCCCCAGGTTCTCCTTTCTCTGGGCCTGGACCCTCTGGCCTGGACCCCGAGGTTCCAAGGGAACCAAAAACTGGCAGGGACAGGGAAAAAGCTGATACCCTCTTTCATTTACTTTCTTTTTTTAGCTTGAAACACCACACAAGAATATCTGCCTTGTGACCGGTGTCAACTGGGGTCACCTGCCTTCACCAGCTGACGCCTCCCCCAGGCCCGGGGGCTGAACTGCGTTCCCACCCTCAGTTTCTAGTCAGCCTGGGGCTTCCCTGATAGCTCAGTTGGTAAAGAATCCACCTGCAATGCAGGAGACCCGGTTCGATTCCTGGGTCAGGAGGATCCCCTGGAGAAGGGAAAGGCTACCCACTCCAGTATTCTGGCCTGGAGAATTCCATGGACTGTATAGTTGGACCCGACTGAGTGCCTTTCACTTTGGAGCCTCTGAGCAATAGGATTCCCTTCAATCCCCTCCTGCCTACTAAGCTCAGGGGGAGGGACTCCTGTGGGGGGCACAACAGGTAGAGGAGGGGACCCAACCCTCTCCACTGTGCCCCTCCCAGCTCTCCAGGCCCAGACCCCTCACTGTCCCCCAACTCCTTCCTCCCCACCTCACCCTTCTCCCCACCTTCCCTCATTTCTTACGCTCATCACAGGTGTTCCCAGATCTCTCCAGCAGCTCAGGTGGGAAGCCAGGAGCCTGCATGGCAAGACCCCCGGACCCACCCTTAGACACTCACGGCCCGTGTATCCTGGACTCTGTCCAGAGGGAGCAGAAGCAGCTTCGACAGAAAAGTGGGGACTTGGGAGCCTGAGCTGTGACCTTGGAGACTACTCCCCAGCAGCTTTTAATAACAACCTACCCTCCCTCCCCTGCCCTGCTCCTCCCTCTCCCTTTCCCTCGCCAACCCAAACACACTCCATCCCACCCCTCCTGCACCACCCCTTGGCCCCCATCCAGGAAACCCTAGAGCCAATGCCCACTTGCCAACTCCTCCCTGCTGTCCTGAGGAGGTCGCCCTAATACTTACCACTACTTTCCACAGGATGGTTCGTTTTTTCAGCTAGGTTGTTAACTGCGGGATACAAACAGGGTCACATTTTTTTTTTTCACATGTCCTGCCCTTGGCACTCTCCTTTCCACATAACTGATTCCTCTCCCCAATGTGTGTTACGGCTGCTGTACTGGCATACGCATGTACCCTGGGGAAGTCCTCAGCCACAGTCTCTACACAACATCAAGGGTTAAATTGAGACACCAGTAAGTCTGGGGTCCTCTCTGCCTGTCCTGCCTTTCAGGGGACTTGAAACCCATGTCTTAGACACCAGGCTTGAAAGAGCTCCCTTCCTCCCTGTCTTAGTCCCATGGGATTGCTATAGCAAGTAACCATACACTGTGTGGCTTACAAACGACAGGAAAGTTTTCCCCATGGTTCTGGAATCTGGCAAGTCCAAGATCAAGGCACTGGAAGATGTCTGGTTCACAGAGGGCTGTCTTCTCATGGTGCACTCACCTTGTGGAAGGGTGGAGGGAACACAGGGTCATTTTCTATAATGGTTCTCACCCATTATTTTGACTGTGTGGATCACAACAAACTCTGCTAAATTCTTAAAGAGACGGGAATACCAGACCACCTTACCTGCCTCCTGAGAAATCTGTATGCAGGTCAAGAAGCAGCAGTTAGAACCAGACATGGAACAACAGACTGGTTCCAAATTGGGAAAGGAGTACATCAAAGCTGTATATTGTCACCCTGCTTATTTAACTTATATGCAGAGTACATCACGCTACGTGCTGGGCTGGATGAAGAATAAGCTGGAATCAAGACTGTCAGGAGAAATAGAACCTCAGATACACAGATAGCACCACTATTATAGTAGAAAGCAAAGAGGAACAAAAGAGCCTCTTGATGAAAGTGAAAGAGAAGAGTAAAAAAGCTGGCTCAAACCCAACATTCAGAAAATAAAGATCATGGTATCTGGTCCCATCACTTCATGGCAAATAGATGGGGAAACAATGGAAACAGTGACAGACTATTTCCTGGGCCTCCAAACTCACTGCAAATGGTGACTGTGGCCTTGAAATTAAAAGATGCTTGCTCCTTGGAAGAAAAGCTATGACCAACCTAGACAGCATATTAAACAGCAAAGACATTATTTGGTGACAAAGGTTCATCTAGTCAAAGCTATGGTTTTTCCAGTAGTCATGTATAGGTGTGAGAGTTGGACCATAAAGAAAGCTGAGTGCCAAAGAATTGATGCTTTTGAACTGTGGTGTTGGAGAAGAGTCTTGAAAGTCCCTCGGACTGCAAGAAGATCCAACCAGTCAATCCTAAAAGAAATTAGTCCTGATTATTCATTGGAAAGAATGATGCTGAAACTGAAGTTTTAATGCTTTGGCCACCTGATGTGAAGTACTGACTCACTGGAAAAGACTCTGATGCTGGGAAAGATTGAAGGCAGGAGGAGAAGCGGACGACAGAGGATGAGATGGTCAAAAAGCATCACCAACTCAATGGACATGAGTTTGACCAAGCTCCAAGAGCTGGTGATGGAAAGGGAAGCGTGGCATGCTGCAGTCCACGAGGTCACAAAGAGTCAGACATGACTGAGAGACTGAACTGAGCTGAACCGAACCCACCAATCACTTCCCACACACCCATCTTCCGATACCATCACATTCAGGGCCAAAGTTGCAACAGACGAATTTTGTGGGGCACATGAAGAGTGAGTCAGCACTCCCCATGCCAGCTGGCACCTGAGTTTCCTCACAGACCCTTAACTTGTCTACAACTTCATTGTCACTCCAGCCCTGATGTGAGGTGGAGGCTCCACGAGGGCACTGGAGAAACAGACTTTCCTTCATTATGACAGTAACAGGCCCAAACCCTTCTCTTGGAGGAGAATTAACGCCTTGAAGGCCTGCTCAGAACAGACCCAGACCCTGGGGGAGACATGAGGCAAGGACTCAGAACCTGAGGCTGTTCATCTGGAGAATTGTGGGCCCAGGGTAAGAGGTGGGAACCAGGGCCTAGACACCATCAGGGGAAGGAGAATGTGTGTGTGCTTAGTAGCTCAGTCGTGTTCAACTCTTTGCGACCCCATGGACTGTGGCCCACCAGGCTCCTCTGTCCATGGGATTATCCAGGCTGGAATACTGGAGAGGGTTGCCATGCCCTCCTCCAGGGGATCTTCCTAACACAGGGACTGAAGCCAGGTCTCCCGCATAGCAGGCAGATTCTTTACAGTCTGAGCTATTTAGACTCCACAGAAGCAACTTAAATGACAATCGACGAATGAATGGATAAAGAAGATGTGGCAGGGGCTTTCTGGTGGGCCAGTGATAGGAATTCACCTGCCAATGCAGGGGACACAGGTTTGATCCCGGGTCAGGGAAGATCCCACATGCCACAGGACGACTAAACCCATGTGCTTTGGAAGCCCAAGCAAAGTAGAACCAGTGCTTTGGGGCAAGAGAAGCCACTGCAATGAGAGGCCTATGCAACCAACCCTGCTCTGTCTCCTAAAGTCTGTCCTTGTTGCCCAGTTGGTGCCCTGGATCCTGGGGCTGAGACGCTTTAGCCTTTACTGCTCATTCTCTGACATTTATTCTCCTTCCCCCTTCAAGGAACCTCACACTGGTCAGAATGGCCATATTGAAAATCCATGAGTTTGAGTAGGCTCCAGGACTTGATGGACAGGGAAGCCTGGTGTGCTGCAGTCCATGGGCTCACAAAAATTCGGACACGACTGAGCGACTGAACTGAACTGAACTGAACAAACAATAAATGCTGGAGAGACTGTGGAGAAAAGGGAACCCTCCCACACTGTTGGTGGGAATGTAAACTGATACACGCACTGTGGAGAATGGTATGGAGATTCCTTTCAAAACTAAAAACAGAGCTACCATGTGGATGATTTAGTTGCTAAGTCGTGTCTGACTTTTTGCCACCCGAGGGACTGTTGCCTTCCAGGCTCTTCCATCCATGGAATTCTTCAGGCAAGAATCCTGGAGTGGGTTGCCATTTCCTTCTCCAGGGGATCTTCCTGACCCAGGGATTAAACCCAGGTCTCCTGCATTGCAGGCAGGTTCAGAGCTACCATATGATTCAGAAGTCCCACTCCCTGGCATATATCCAGAGGTGAAAGGTGATGGAGAGAGACAAACTGTGAGTTTAGGATTGACATATACACCCTACTGTACTTAAAATAGATAACCAGCAAGGACTTGTGTGGCATAGGGCACTCTGCTCCATATTCTGTAATAACATAAATGGGAAAAGAATGTGTGAAAAAATAGTTACATGTATATGTATAACTGAATCATTTTGCTGTACACGTGAAACTAACACACATTTTTCATCAACTGCTGCTGCTAAGTCGCTTCAGTCGTGTCCGACTCTGTGTGACCCCATAGACGGCAGCCCACCAGGCTCCCCCATCCTTGGGATTCTCCAGGCAAGAACACTGGAGTGGGTTGCCATTTCCTTCTCCAGTGCATGAAAGTGAAAAGGGAAAGTGAAGTCGCTCAGTCGTGTCTGACTCTTCTTGACCCCATGGACTGCAGCCTACCAGGCTCCTCCATCCATGGGATTTCCCAGGCAGGAGTACTGAAGTGGGGTGCCATTGCCTTCTCCGTTCATCAACTATATACTCCAATATACAATAAAAATTTGTAATTAATTAAAATAAAAATATTGATATTGAGCATCTTCTCACATGCCTATGGGCCATGTGTAAGCCTTCTTTGGAGAAATGTCTATTCAGACCTTCTGCCCATTCTTTGATTGGGTTCCCTGTCTTTATTATTGAGTTGTAACAGCTTTTCGTATATTTTGGAAATTAAGCCCTTTTCAGCTGCATCCTTTGCAAATCTTTTCTCCCAGTCTGTAGTTTGCCTTTTTGTTTTGTCTATGGTTTCCTTTGCTGTGCAAAAGTATATAAGTTTGATGAGGACCTATTTCTTTATTGCTTTCCCTCATCTTTTTGTTTTCTGTTTTATATAAATTTCAAAGGTTGTACAATTATACAGGAAAAAAAAATGAGGGGCAAGCAACCTGTAGAATTACACAGAATCCTTCTTCAAAATGCACTGGTATTGAAATTGTGGAGAAAGAAACAAATGGGACCGAAGCAAACTTGCAGAGTGATGAGCTGGCCTGATTTCAATACTGCTGTGTCTCTGGGACTCAGGAAGCCGGAGGAGAGGGAGAGGGATGAGAGAAGGGCAGGTCAGTGGAACAGTCAGAACATAGTCAGCATTTATCAACTAAGTCTGCCCCCTGAACTGGCACCGGAAACAGTAACTGGGTTGGCAGAGAAGTTCCTTCAGGTTTTCATAAGATGGTATGGAAAAGCCTAAGGAAACTCAATACAATGAAGAGGTCAGTGATCATCCAAGGCAAGCTCAAGATGGCGAAGCAGGAAGCCCTGAGCTCACCCCTCCATGACCTTCTTGCCAGAAATTCTTCCCTGACCTCTGATCAATTTCTATTAATTAGAGAGACCAAAATGACAAAATGATCTAACTAGGAATATTCTGGCTGTCAGCCCAAGCACCGCTCAAGTACAGCTCCGAGGAGTGGGAAGAGGAGGGAGTGGCAGCAGCCCTGGCTTCTGGGCAGCGTCCAGTGCCTACAGCGCAGGCAGAGCCCTAGGGCGGCGCCTCCGCGCGGGGAACGCCGGCTGCCACAGACGTGCTGAGCGTGCCTCGGAGGAAAGGACCCGCTTCTCTCACCCGGCATCCTTCCCTCCTGCAAAACTGGGATCCAGGTGGCAAAGGGAGAGATGGGTGGCCCTGAGACCCGCCTTGGCTTCCTGTTGCTGCTGCTTCTGATTGTCCGGTTCAGTTCGGGGATGAAGCTGTGGGAGGGCTCAGGGAAGTTGGATGAGTTACGACCTGAACAGGGGTGGTGGTGTGCGCGGGGGTTCGGGCCCCTTTGCTCCTCGGTAGCTCCCCCAAGCTACTTGCCTGCTCTCTTGGGCAGAACAGGGGTGCCTTGGGTGAAGCAGTAATGCGGGGAGTTTGAGAGGTCCAGAACGCTACAGAAAATGCTGCTGAGGCCCCCCAGGGCCCAGCCCGCCCCTTGGGAGTCCTGGAGCCCGGGCGGGCTGGGACCCGTCGGCCTCCCCGCGGGGAAGGGACCAAGAGCCGCCCCGAAAAGCGCAAGCTCGAGATGTGTGCGCAGAGCCCCTTCTGGTCCCTACTGCTCTCGGCCCTTAAAGGACCAGCGCTCTTTATCACCGATCAGTTAACACCTGCAGGACGGCCAGGGCGAGGAAAGCTCGGCAGCCCTCAGGGGCTCCGGCTGGGGTGGGCGGCAACGGGCAGCCGAGCTTCTCCTGGGCGCTGGAGGCGGGAGCTCCTAGCCAGACGGATGTGCTGGCCTGTCTCCCGCGGACACGAGTCCCAAAGGCCGCCGCCGGTACCGCTCGGGTCTGCTAGGCTGCCTGCGGCCCGGCGCCCCTGCCCTGGAACTCCCACGCACTGTATCAGTGTTTGGGCTCCAGCTGTCCTGTTCTGGCAAAGTAGATTCTGAAGTTATGATACTAAATGCAGCTCAACTTGACAGTAACTTCAAAAAGCTTCACATCTTAGAGTTGAAACGAAGGAAAAGTTGCCATCCAGAAATTGAGGAAAGAAAACTTCAGCATTGGACAAAACGACGAGCAGAAGAACCCATTTATGATCCTGTACAGGCAGCTCCAGCCATGTCTGCACGTGTGTTTTATATCAGCCTAGGGATCTGCTGTCCAGTTATGTTTCTTGCAGTACTAGTATTAGCTGTTTTGCATCTTCATCGTATGAAAAGGATTGAACTGGAAGATAGCATCAGCGCCAGCAGTAGTTCCCAAGGGCTGTCTCAGTCCCAGTCATTCCCAGATGTCTCAGTATGTGGGAGGCAACACACCCAACAGTACAACTCCCATCTCCAGTTATCCGACCCTCTGGGTAGAGGAGGAGGACTTGAGAAGTGTCGCTCTTTTGGAGGCCAGAGCTAAGGTGAATGATATCAAAATATCTTTCCAGAGAGGGGAACTCAAAAGATGTACTCTAAGGAGGTACCTTCTGATATACTTTCCATGGGGTTTATGTAGATGAAAAAGATTCAGATAAAGAACAACAAGCATTTGTAAAAACAGTTAGAGATCGAGCTTCTGAAATTCAGGGGACAACAATGCTTCCTGAAAGTTGTGAGCTATGAGATCTTCATCACAGAAATCTTCCTATTACCCATGTGTGAACAGAAGAATGGGAAAAGCCCGTGGTGGATTGCCTTACATGAACTGGGGGTATCTTAAATTGTTCTTATGACAGTGCAAATATGTAGAGGCCAATACTCAGCAGGAAACTTCTCAACAAAACCTAGTTCACATGGCTGCTCAGATTACCTGTGGAATGAGCTACCTGGTCAGAAAGAAGTCATCCACAAAGACCTGGCAGCTAGGAGCTCTATGATTGATGACAACTTCAAGTTAAGAGCAAAGCCAATCCCTCTCCAAGTCTTGTTCTCCATGGACTCTCACTGAGGAACAACAAAAACACAGGATCGATGGATGGCTTTTGAAATTCCGGTTAAAAATAAGTTCTCCAGCCTCCCCTGGTGATCCAGTGGCTAAGACTCCATAATTCCCAATGCAGGGGCCTGGGGTCGATCTCTGGTCAGGGAACTGAATCCTGCATGCCACAACTAAGAACTTAGCATGCTGCTACTAAAAGGGCCCATGTGTTTATGACTCTGGCCAAATGCCCTTCAGTGGACGTCTACTCATTTGATGTGGCCCAGTACCTGAAAGAGGGTTACCAAATAGCCCAGACTATCAACTGTCCTGATGAAATATTTGCTGTGATGGCTTGTGCTGGGCCTTCGATCCAGAGGAGAGGTGGAGTTCCAGCAAAGGGCATGGTGTCTCACAGGGTTCCATGAGGCCCTGGGGGCCTGTGTCTGACTCTCCTCTCAGTCCCCCAGCGTCAGGAGGAAGGTGCCTGTCAAGGCCCACTTGGAGCCAGCCAGTCACATACATCACCCAGTACCACAGAAGCACATTTATCTTCCAGAACACCATGCCTTAGGAATGCTTTAGCATCTCAACTTCCTAAGACAGACTTAATGATGTGGAATACTTTCTCAATATTACTTTTATTAGGTTTAACTGAAAAAGTTTGTGTAAATGTTTTACACATAGTTGCCTTAGAGGTATAGGTACATTTTTACAAAATAGTTTTTAAAATTGTTTAAACACACATATTTGAACTAACAATCTTACTACCAACTGCTTTTTATTTTCTTAACTTCTACAAGGTAATGCAGTTGATTCACCTTTAAAGTTTTGCTTTCTTTCACTAGTCTTGGGAATGATTTATCTTCAACATGGAGTACTTTTTCTTAGGAAAATAAAAACCGTCCTGCAGCTATGGGCTAACGCCCCCGCTCCTTTATTACAGAGTAGCTATCTTGGTCCAAAGTGCCACAGAGGAATCCACAGGTGTGAGCAGAGGATAGTGGCCATATAACAATTCTAGTGAAACATCTAGGCCAGCTGCTGGTGCATCTTATTTGTTCCTTGTGGCCCTGCTTATGCCAAAACACATAACCACTTCTATCCTATGACGGCTGGCCTAGCTGAACTAATGACTAGCAGTTGATGAGCACACACCACAGTGGGCAACCCCAGTCCATGACCAGAGGCCTCATCTCTGCCAGGCCCCAGGCCTACACCAGGAGCCACGTTTAAATGGTGTGACTTTCCCCACTGCAAGTGGCGTGGCCTAGCTTCAGGACACTCGGGGTCTGTGTTGTGAGCTTTCAGGTAGAAAATGGCACGTAGCAGCTTTCTGACCACAGATACTCTGACATCACCAGTTCTGCTGGGTCATCTGCCCAAGAAGCAGCTCCAGCCATGCTCATTCTTTGCCAATTGTGACTGCTTTTGTGCTGGGACAGCAAGTTGTAGCAGAGACCTAAGGTCTGCGAAGCCTCAAATATTTCTTCTATACCATTACAGGAAACCTAAGGCCACAGTGGCATTAAACGGAGATAGGATAGGGACCACACCCCTGCAGCCCTCGAGTGGTTGTAGACTGGTACTTGTCTCTGTATTTCCTCCAGGATATTGTGTACACATACTGTTGGCTGATGGGGAGGTAGGGTCTGAAGTTTGAATCTGGAATTCACTAATATGGTAGACTTCATCCCACAATAATTTACTAGCTACTCAGGTCTCCATGCCCGTCACAAGTCCAGGATATGTGAAATGACTGCTGTGAGGTCTGTGGACCCAGTGATAACCACTGTAAGCAGAACCTGAGACTGCTGTCCATTGATGGCCTGGTACTCCGAGCATCGCTTCAACACTTGGGGAACCATGATGATGCTACGGTTCCTGTGCACTAGAAACACACTAGTGCAATGTGAATGTGAGAGTAGTTTCTGCTTCTGCAGGTTCACTTACCCCAGTAAATAACCATGTGGCTCTTTGGGAAAGAATGGAAGGACTTTTGCACTAGATGTGGTGATGAAAGGGCCCTGCTCTTTAGAACGTGGCTTCTATCTTTGGTGGCTCAGATCCAGAAAATGGGCCTGGATCAGGATGGCTGCCTTTGGCTTTCTGATCATCCAGCCTTGTGTTCTGTCTCTCTTTAATTCTTTCAATGGTACAGTTTGTATCTAGGTTCCTGCCCATCTGTTTGCCTTTAGGATCGCCCTGTGCTATGAGCCAGCATCATATTCTCTGCAGTCAGGCCCTGGCTGGCACTGAGACTCCCTAATCACTTTGACCACTGCACCTACTTTTCTGCTGCCCTAGAGCACCCCCACCTGGAATCTGATTTTTCCACAACTTCCATCCCTGTTCCTGATAGAAGCCCACAGGAACATAGTCTCCTCCCACCATCCCTGACCTTCTGCAAAAGTCATCCTTGAGCTATTGGAGATGCTTCTCATCCGTGCTTTCCTCTCGGGCTCCATAGAGTCCATCAGGCTTTCCCATGGTGCTGGTGGATTGCACACTCTCCTGCCCTTTCATACTGTGTCTGCCCTGGCAGATTCACTTCTCTGAGCCTTGGATCCCCTCCTATACCACCTACCGAGGAAGTTCTGGATGTTCTCTCATGCCATGTGGGCCAGGCCTTTCTCCAGGCTTCCAATACCCATTCTAGTGGGAGATCAACATGTCACCCCAGCCTTGCTAAACCCGGTGACCCATAATTATAAACTCCCCCTTCCTCAGCTTTGCGTTCTGTGCTCATCCTCCCCCACTGTGATCCTGCTTCCTCGGGAGCAGCCCCCAAAGCTCCCCATTTCTTCTCAGGACACTCGGAGACATTCTCATAGTCCTCTGTGTTTAGGCCTCTCCTTCTGAGCTGGCCTGGCCCACCTCTAGAAAAAATTGTGTCAGTTCATGCTAGGTGTGGAGCTTTTGAACAGAGTGGACATAGGCATATCTAGGGCTATGTGATTTTTTTGCCTGATCAAAGCTACCTCCTCTTCCTCAGCCAGTAGCTAGGGTGTGTTTGGGGTAGGGGGCAAAGACAGGGCTGTCCTGCTCTGTCAGGCAGCCCTAGAGGTTTACTCCACTCTCAGATAACTGGGGGAGGAGGTCTATGGGTTTTTTTCTCCCAACCTCACCCTCACTGTTTTGCCTTCACACATGCTCACTCTCTTTCCTATAATTTCACCATCAGTCCTCAGCCCAGACCTGGACAGCCATGCTGTGAGGTTCAAGGCCAGGTGGACAGAGAGGTTTTTCTCTCCTATGACTGTGGTCTTGCTAACATCACGTTCATGAATCCTCTGGGAGAATTCTAGAACTGAGGTCCCTATTGTTTTCTGAAACTTAGAGGGGAGCCTGGTTGATATATCCCCTAAAAATGTATTGGAGATGATCATCCTAAACAGGACTAACACTAACAACAACAACCAAAAGGGACGGTAATGAAAGGCTGTCTTGATTCCCGATGTCTATTTTTATCTTATGTTCTTTCTTCATTTTCATCCATGGACCAGAGCTCTTCAATTTGTACTATTTATGCAGTTGGGGAGGCTCCCTTTAGTGATCATGTATCTCTTACTGAGATAAAAGGTAAATATAAAATATATTTATAATATATATATTATAAAAAATAAATAAATATATATATATATATATATATAAATGGTGGATCGAGGGGCTTCCCTGGTGGTCCAGTGGTAAAGACCCCATGCTTAGACTGCTAGGGGTAGGGGTTTCCTGGTTAAGGAACAAGACCCTACATGCCTCATGGCACAACCAAAAAATAAAAATGGTGCATCTTAATTTCTATCTGGGGAAACTAAAATTTAAACCTTAACCTTTAAATATCAAAACTAAAAAATTAATACAGTCCATTAAAGAAAATGCAGCAATATTCATTACATTAGAAGTTCAAGGTGACATGGGGAAACAGAGTACAGATTCAAAGGCAGAAAAGACCATTCGTTACTGAACTACATGATAAAGTGTTTGAGGCAAATGTTGTATTGTCTTCAAGTTTGAAATGCATCAAAAAATAAGATACATTGATCTTAGGAAGATACAAACCCTCCTGCACCATGATCTTGGACTTCCTCCCTACAGAACTGTAGAAAAACCTGTGTTTGTTGTGTAAGCCATCCAGTCTGTGGTCCTCTGTATGGCAGGACCAGCTGACTAGTATAGGCTCCTGTGCTGTGCTGTGCGTAGTTGCTCATTACTGTCTGACTCTTTGTGACTCCACATACTATAGCCCTCCAGGCTCCTCTGTCCGTAGGGATTCTCCAGGCAAGAATACTGGAGTGAGTTGCCAGGCCTTCCTCCAAGGGATCTTCCCAACCCAAGGATTGAACCTGGGTCTCTCACATTGCAGGTAGATTCTTTTACCATCTGATCCACAAGGGAAGCCCAAGAATACTGGAGTGGGTAGTCTATCCCTTCTCCCAGGGATCTTCCCAACCCAGGAATCGAACCAGGGTCTCCTACCTTGCAGGTAGATTCTTTACCAACTGAGCTACTTGGGAGCCAAATATAGGCTCCTACCCTCCTACAGAGACTGGGAGATGCCAGCACTATCTCCTTTAATACTTCAGATTCAAAGAGATGGCTCCCAAGGCCCATGCTCTAGAGCCTGCAGGCCATAACTACCAAACCCAATACCATGACCACTGAACCCCACGTGCCTAAGGCCAGTGCTCCACAGCAAGAGAACAAACCTCAGTGAGAAGCCCAAGCACCGCCACTAGAGAGGAGACCCTGCTAGCTGTAGCTGGAGAAAGCCTGCACGCAGAAACATAGGCTAGGGCAACCAAAAAAACAAACATCTGTAAACAGATGCCACTCCAATATTTTTCCCTGGGAAATCCCATGGACATAGGAGCCTGGCTGGCTACAGTCCATGTGGTCTCAAAGAGTTGGATATGACTTAGGGACCAAACAGCAGCAAGGGAAGTTATACATTTTCAGATAATACCCAGTAGGGAAGCTCATGTCACACAGACTGGCAAAGCAGTGTCCGCCACTGACTCCGTTTCCACCAGGTGTGTGGCTTGTCTTAGTCTCTCACTCTCCCTTTCATCTGGGTGGGCGTGGTCACAGAGTGTGCTGGCGCGTCTCAGTAAGCAATGGCCTTAGTAAGTCACCTTAAGAGAAAGAAGAAAGAGATGGCGCCCAGGGCCTGGAGAAAACAGGCCTGAGTTGTAAAACTGGTAAGAGCAAAAGTGACAACAAGATTTTGAAATAAAATGTTCTAAGAAAAGGGAAGTCAGAGGCCTAGAGTCTGGAATGAGCTCAAGCTTCATCTCAAGTTACAGTTCAGTTCAGTCACTCAGTTATGTGACTCTGCGACCCCATGAATCGCAACATGCCAGGCCTCCCTGTCCATCACCAACTCCCAGAGTTCACTCAAACTCATGTCCATCGAGTCAGTGATGCCATCCAGCCATCTCATCCTCTGTCGACCCCTTCTCCTCCTGCCCCGAATCCCTCCCAGCATCAGAGTCTTTTCCAATGAGTCAACTCTTCACATGAGGTGGCTAAAGTACTGGAGTTTCAGCTTTAGCATCATTCCTTTCAAAGAACACAGGACTGATCTCCTTCAGAATGGACTGGTTGGATCTCCTTGCAGTCCAAGGGACTCTCAAGAGTCTTCTCCAACACCACAGTTCAAAAGCATCAGTTCTTTGGCGCTCAGCTTTCTTCACAGTCCAGCTCTCACATCCATACATGACTACTGGAAAAACCACAGCTTTGACTAGACAGACTTTTGTTGGCAAAGTAATATCTCTGCTTTTGAATATGCTATCTAGGTTGCTCATGACTTTCCTCCCAAGGAGTAAGCATCTTTTAATACCATGTGCTTGGTTACAACACTATTTTTTCCGTATCCTTCCCCATCCCAAGAACCTCATGGCCTCCGACAACTTCCCATCTGTAAAGGGATCCTGAATCTCTCTCTGTCAACTGGCACCCTATCCTCTTGCCTGAGAATTCACCCCAGCAGAAGCCTCCCAGCCTGGCCCCCAGGACATAAAGCAGGAGAGATGGGAGAAGAGTTTCCAAAAGTGTGTGACACAGGGCATGAGGGTGAGCATGCGCACCCCCACTTCTACCCTTCGGTCCCACATTCATATTCCCTGAGACTATGGAGACAGTGGCCTAAAATAGCTATTATTTAAGACAGGAGTTGGAGAACCTTTTCTTCAAAAGACAGAGAGTAACACTGTTGGTCTCGACAGGCCATTTGGTGTCTGTGTGCATTATACATCTCCACGTTTGTGCTACAAGAGCAGGCAAAGATGACCTGAAAAAAAAAAAAAAAAAGAAGAACAATGTGACTGCCCTGGGCCACAATACGCTAACAGATGACTCATCCCCTAGGGACTAGTGCAAGGGATGCCTTAGCTGCCTGTTGGTGAACCAAAAACTTGCTCTGTCCTGCCTTGTAGGTTCTGGGTGGTGTGAATGTGAAAGGATTGTGGGTCCAGCAGATATGGGCTAATGTCCCCTGACCCCTCTGCTCTAGGGTGGTTTCCATGGTCCATGAAGACATAGGGGACATTGCACGAAGCCTCAGGCATGCGCAGAGAATAGTGTGTGCATGCCTAGTCGTTGCGGTCATGTCCAACTCTTTATGATCCTATGGACGATAGCCCACGAGGGTCCAGGCAAGAACACTGGACTAGGTTGCCATGCTCTCTTTCATGGGATCTCCTCTCACTCAGGGATAGATCCCACCTGTACTCCAGCTCCAACATTGCAAGAGGATTTCTTACCACTGAGCCACAGGGGCAGGCCCTGGCGAATAGTGCTCCTACAACAATTCTGATGTCAGGCCTAAACCACCTGATGCTCTCTCTTGTTTGTTGCCTCTGGCCCTACTTATGCCAAACCACAATATTTCTTTAATCCTCTGATGGCTGGTCTATCTGAACTAATGATTAGGGTTTGATGAGCCCAAATCATGATAGACAATGTTGACATTTCCTGACCAGAGGCCTCACCTCCACCAGCCCCCAGGACCATACCAGGAGCCACATTTAAATGGTGTAGTAGTCCTCACTGCAAATCACATCGCCTTGCTTCAGGGCATAAAGGGTCTGTGTTGTGAACCTCCAAGTAAAATGCCATATTCAGCACATAGCATCTTTCCCACCACAGATACCTCTGACGTCACAGGTTCTGCTGGCTCATCTGCCCAAGAAGCAGGTCATCATTCACCGCTCATCTGTGACTGCTTTTGTGCTAGGATAGCAGTTGTAACAGAAAACCATGGTCTGCAGAGCCTGAATATGTCATATGTACAATTATAGAAATTTATGGACACACTGGGAATTAAATGGAGATAGGATAGGGACGACACTTCTGCAGCCCTGGAGGGTTGTAGGTTGGTACTCCTCTCTGTCATTTTCTCCAGAATATGATATTGCTTGCATGTACTATTGGGGGATGAAGGTCCGTGTCAGAAGTGTGAACTTGGAAATCGCTGCTGTGGTAGCCCTCACCACATGGTAATTTACTAACTGTGAAGATTTTCCATTCATATGCAAATGCAGTGGATGTGAAATGAGCACTATGAGGACCAGTGAATGGGTGACACTCCTGTGGGCAGGACGTAGGACAGATGTGTATTCCTTACACAGATCTCAGGCACCACAGTAATAACAGGTGGGCCATTATGATGTTTCAGACTGCTGGACATGATGACAGTCCCACTCTAGGTCCTTATGAACGTGGTGGTGGCTTCTCTGCCAAGTGTACACTTACCCCAGTCAATGACCGTGTGGCTTCCAAGGCCAGAAGGACTTTTGCACTTGCTGTGGTGATAAGAGGGCCCTCCTTGCTGATGCCTGGCATCTCTGTCTCTAGGAATGGATTCTGAATATAAGACCTGACTCAGTGCTGGATACTGCACAAAGGATCTGAACATTTTGTTGGGATGTCTGCACTCAGCGTCCTGAACATCCAGCCTTGTGTTTGTCTCTGTTTTTTTATATAATTTTTCCTTTCAATCGTGTAGTTTTTAATCGGGCTCACTGCTCATCTGTCTGCCTCTAGGATCGCCCTGTGCTAGGAGCCAGCGTGGTACTCTCTGCAGTGAGGCCTGGCTACAGGGGGGCTTTCTGGTCCCCTTGGCCCCTGCATCTGCTTTGTTTCTGACATAGGACACTCCCCCTGGCATCAGCTCTTCCGCCTTCTCCATCCTCACTCCTGCTGGAAGCGCACAGGAACACCAGTCCCACCACCGACCCTGACCCTCAGCAAAAGTCACCCTGGAGCTGTTGGAGATGCTTCTCATCCATTCTTTCCTCTCGGGCTCCATAGAACCTGGGGGACTGCACACTTTCCTGCCCTTTCATACCGTGTCCACCCTGGCACTTTCACTTCTCTGAGCCTTTGATCCCCTCCTCTACCACCTGCCTTGGAAGTTCTGGATTTTCTCTTTCATGCCATGTGGGCCAGGCCTTCTCCAGGATTCCAAGACCCATCAACATGGTAGATCAGCAGCATCTCCCTGGCCTTGCTCAATCCTGTGACCCCAATTGTGAATTCTCCTTTCTAGAGCTTTGGGTTCTGTGTGGGCCTTATGAGCAGAGTAGAGATAATGTTATGTGGTTCCTCCACTTGCTCAGCCTATAGGTGGTGTTGGAGGGCAGGGGGGTCTTCCTGCTCTACCAACCCAGCCCTGCAGCTTTCCTCTGCTCTCACATAAGTGGGGGGAGGAGGTAATGGGTCTTCTTCTCCAAAGCCTGCCCTCACCTGTGTTTTCCTTCACAGATGCTCACTCCTTTTGCTACAACTTCCCCGTCGATCCTCAGCCCAGTCCTGGAGAGCCGTGGTGTGTGGTTCAAGGCCAGGTAGATGGGAATGCTTTTCTCTCCTATGACTGTGCTGGCGCCATGATCCAGTCCACAAGTCCATTGCGAGAGGAGGTGAAAACTATGAACACTTGGGAAACAGAGAAACACTCAGAGACATCGGGGACTTCCTCAAGGGGCAACTGCCTGACATTATACTGGAGAAAGACACTTCCAGAGGTGAGTTCAATTCAGTTCAGTTCAGTCGCTCAGTCGCGTCCCACTCTTTGCAACCCCATGGACTGAGCACGCCAGGCTTCCCTGTCCTTCACCATCTCCCAGAGGTTTCTCTAAGTCATTTCCATCAAGTCAAACTCATGTCCATCGAGTCCAGAGGTGAGTTAGGAAGTCCAAATACTGAAGGAACTGCATCCATTGTTTATAGATACAAAATTCAATTGGGTATTGGTCCTTCCCTAGTAGTCCAGTGGAAGGAGCAGGCCTTGGAGGAGAGAACAGGGCCAGATTACATGGGCCCAGGAGAGGTGGACATGGTGAGGCAAAGAATTCGTCAAGTCCAGAGCCTGAGCTCTTTCATTTTCTTGGTGGGGTCAGACCCTCTGACCCTGCAGGGCAGGATGACGTGCTGGTGTGAAGAGGATGGACGCACCAGTGGATCCTGGCATTTTGGCTTCAGTGGAGAAATGTGCCTCCGCTTTGATTCAGAGAATGGGCACTGGACAGTGGATCATTCTGGAGGGAGGTGGATTAAAGAGAAGTGGGAGAAGGACAGAGCTGTGACCGACTTCTTCAAGAAGGTCTCCATGGAGACTGTCGGGCCTGGCTTCGGGAGTTTATGGTGCGCTGGGAGAAAATATTGAAGACCTTGGGTAAGTGAGACGAGTATAAAGAAATGGTAGTCCACTCAAGGTGATATGGACCCACCCTGTGTGTGTGCATGTGTGTGTCTGTGTGTGTGTATGTTTTGGCAAAGTGATCCATCCTAGCTGTCCCTGAAATGGATGGCCCTATAGAGTGTCATACTGAGTGATCTAAGTCAGAAAGAGAAGGAGAAATACCATACGACATGCCTTATATGTGGAATCTAAACAGAAATAGTACAAGAAAACTTACAAAACAGAAAGAGACTCACAGTCTTAGAAAACAAGCTTATGGTTACCCAGGGGAAGGGATAGTTAGGGACTCTGGGAAGGTCATGTACACACCGCTATATGTAAATGGATAACCAACAAGCTCCCATGGTATAGCACATGGAACTCTCCTCAGTGGTATGTGCCAGCCTGGATGGGAGAGGGGTTTAGGGGAGAAGGGGTACATGTATATCTATGGCTGAATCCCTTCGCTGTTCACCTGAAACTATCATAACATTGTTAATGGCTATTCCCCAATTAACAATGTTTTTGGAGTGAATAAAAATAAAAATTGAATGTAAAAAAATAAATTTAAAAAGTGGGTTGTTCCTGGGAGAACAATGATCCGGGATGCTCTGTCATCCTCCTTCCTCTTCTACCTCCTGACGTCTCTCCTGACAGCACAGGCGTTTGGAAGACTGAATGTAGATTTTTGCTGATTCAAATCCTGTAGACAACTTTTTGATTTCTGGGATTTATTTCTCACTGTACCCTCTTTCCAGAATCTTCTTCTAAATGTCACCAGTCCTTCTTCTGGAAATCTGCCAATACCACATCTGCTGAGTCAGGTCACCGTCTCTTATGTCGCAGCAGGACTGAGTGGCTGTGTTGGAAACCTTGCTCCCCCATTAGCTGTCAGAACCCCGTGAGGACTGGGCTCCTCCCTCCCCCACCGCCCCCCGTCCGGCCTGAGGATCTATCACAGGGGCCTCCATGTGATGGGTGCCAGCTGTCTGCACAGTAGGGGTACTGAGTCAGGGGGGTGAGGAGGCATCTGCCGAGTTTGCGGTCTGGACAAGGGCTTCACTCTTACTCTCCTTGCAACACCACCGACCACAGTCCACACTACAGTGCAGTCCACGGCCGCAGCCATCAAGCACATCACCTGGATCCTCCCTGTAGTCCTCACCAGTTTCATCATAACTGTCTTCCTGGGCTGAGTCCTTTCCAGGAACAGGTACTGAGGGCAAAATTCAGAGGGAAGGCAGGGGCACAGGGTCTGGTGTGAGGCCAGGAAAGGTGAATCCCAGCCAAGCCCTGCCCCTCACTGAACCACCTCATCCTGGAAATGAGCCAGTGAATAAGACCCCATATCACGTGAGAGCAGAACTCAGACAAGCTCAGCCCTGAGTTCTGAGAGGTCCCCACTGTCAGGTGACATTGTGAAAAGGGAGGGGCCTTCACTAGGCTGAGGGCCCACTGATGCTTAAAGGGTTTAGCCAAGTCCCCTGACTGAGCACAGACTGTTGGCTGGCAGGGCCCAGGGTAGGTGGTGTGAGAACAGCAGGCACTCAGGCTGAGGGCAGGACTCCCGGGGGCTGAGAGCAGCATGGGGGCTCCACCTGATGTGTCAGTGGGGAGGGGACCCACCCAGGGGCCAAGATGAGAGGGGCCAGGCTCTCATCCCAGGAGGAAGGGGTGGGAAGGCCTTTGCAGACCCAACTCCAAAGGCCTGTTCTCACAGGAAGTGGCTTGGGTCAAGCAGGCAAGGCAGGAGCCCCACAGCACAGACTGGGGCAAGGGTTGAGGCCAGGCCTGTGCTCCTGGAGCAGCTGCAGTTGTGACTTAGCCTGCATGTCAGCAGCCTCCTGGGGACCCAGAGCCTCCATCACTGAGCGGCCCTGCCTTGAGCAGAGATGCCTGGGGATGGTGGGCCTGAGCTGGGGTGGAGGCACCCAGCTGGGAGGACCAGGAAGAGAACTGAGAACTGTGTGTGCTGCTCGGAGGCTGGAGGGGTGCGAAGGAAGGAGTTTGCCTGCAGTCCCCCAAGGCTGTCAGGAAGCAAGGCCCCTCCTCTGGGGACCTGCTCCCTGGTCCTTTAGGCCCCGCTCAGAGGGGATCCAGACCTGAGTAAAGGGAGCAGATTGATTCCTCACTGGCTCCAGTCCTGAGCCTGAGCAGGGAGTGTCTGGGCCTGCCCTGACTCTGTGATGCAGGAAGGAAGGAGGAGGTGACAAGGAGCTGCTGGGCCTGAGGTGGGGGTTGGGTGGAGACATAAAAGCCCCTCAGTGAGGGCGGAGCTGGAGGAGGGGCTGGTGAGGGGCAGCCCCAGGAAATGACAGGAGTTCCTCAGCCTCCTGGACCAACACCTCTTTCTTTTCTGCAGAAGATGGTGCTCCCAGGAAGCCACTGTTTCCCCTGTTTCACCATCTATTTCCCATGAAGTGACGTGGCTAGCTGCTATGATTTTCATTTTCTGAATGTTGAGCTTTAAGCCAACTTTTTCACTCTTCCTTCACTTTCATCAAGAGGCTTTTTAATTCCTCTTCACTTTCTGCCATAACGGTGGTGTCATCTGCATATCTGAGGTTATTAATATTTTTCCCGGCAGTCTTGATTCCAGCTTGCGCTTCTTTCAGCCCAGAGTTTCTCATAATGTTCTCTGCATAGAAGTCAAACAAGCAGAGTGACAATTTACAGCCTTGACGTACTCCTTTTCTTATTTGGAACCAGTCTGTTGTTCCATGTCCAGTTCTCACTGTTGCTTCCTGACCTGCATACAGATTTCTCAAGAGACAGGTCAGGTGGTCTGGTATTCCCATCTCTCTCAGAATTTTCCAGAGTTTATTATGATCCACACAGTCAAAGGCTTTGGCATAGTCAATAAATCAGAAATTGATGTTTTTCTGAAACTCTCTTGCTTTTTCAGTGATACAGCGGATGTTGGCAATTTAATCTATGGTTCCTCTGCCTTTTCTAAAACCAGCTTGAGCATCTGGAAGTTCATGGTTCATGTATTGCTGAAGCCTGGCTTGGAGAATTTTGAGCATTACTTTACTAGCATGTGAGATGAGTGCAATTGTGTGGTAGTTTGAGCATTCTTTGGCATTGCCTTTCTTTGTGACTGGAATGAAAACTGACCTTTTCCAGTCCTGTGGCCACTGCTGAGTTTTCCAAATTTGCTGGCATATTGAGTGCAGCACTTTCACAGCATCACCTTTCAGGATTTGAAACAGCTCAACTGGAATTCCATCACCTCCACTAGCTTTGTTCGTAGTGATGCTTTCTAAGGCCCACTTGACTTCACATTCCAGGATGTCTGGCTCTAGGTGAGTGATCACACCATCGGGATTATCTTGGTCATGAAGATCTCTTTTGTACAGTTCTTCTGTGTATTCTTGCCACCTCTTCTTAATATCTTCTGCTTTTGTTAGGTCCATAACAGTTCTGTCTTTTATTGTGCCCATCTTTGCATGAAATGTTCCCTTGGTATCTGTAATTTTCTTGAAGATATCTCTAGTCTTTCCCATTCTGTTCTGTTCCTCTATTTCTTTCTTTGCATTGATTGTTTTCTTATCTCTTCTTGTTATTCTTTGGAACTCTGCATTCAGATGCTTATATCTTTCCTTTTCTCTTTTGCTTTTTGCTTCTCTTCTTTTGGCAGCTATTTGTAAGGCCTCCTCAGACAGCCATTTTGCTTTTTTGCATTTCTTTTCCATGAGGATGCTCTTGATCCCTATCTCCTGTACAATGTCATGAACCTCTGTCCATAGTTCATCAGGCACTCTATCAGATCTAATCCCTTAAATCTATTTCTCACTTCCACTGTATAATCATACGGGATTTGATGTAGTGTATAGCATGGTTTATAATACTGTTCAGTTGACCCTTGAACAACACTGGTTTGAACTCTGTGGGTCCACTTGAACTCAGATTATTTTCAATAAATGCAGTACTACCCAATCTGTCATTGGTTGATTCTGGAGTTGGTTGAATTCTCCAATGGGGACCCATGGATACAGAGGGCTGCCTACGGGACCCAGGCATCAGAGGACTGAGGTATCCTAAGTGGCTCTGGAACCAATCCCCAGCAGACACCTAGGGACAACTGGAATGTATCAATATATTGGAAAATTGCTAAGAGTGTAGATCTTAGACGTTTCCACCAAAAGGATAAAAAATATTGTAACTATGGGTGTGGTGATGGTTGTTACCTAGACGGTTATGGTTTTCAACTTCACAATATATACAAATACCAAATCATTATATAACATGGAGGGAGAATGAGAGCAGAAGTCCTGACGTGCAAGATTTCTCATGTGCGCCTGTCACCTCAGTCATTTCCAGCTCTTTGCAACCCTTCGGGCTGTAACCTGCCAGCTCCTCTGTCCATGGGGTTCTCCAGGCAAGAACACTGGAGTGGGTTGCCATTTCCTCCCCCAAGGGATCTTCCTGACCCAGGGATCAAACCCACATCTCTTAGGTCTCCTGCATGGGCAGGTGGGTTCTTCACCACGAGCACCACCTGGGAAGCCCAAGATTTCTCATGGAAACAAACGATTTAAGGAAAAGTTAGATCAGCTTTTCCCCAGACTGGAACTCTCAGACACTCCTCACAAACTCTTGGTATTTATAGGCTAAATGTCCCTTTGTCATGAGGAAGACATGGCAGCCCACTCCACTCCATGGGGCCTCAAAGAGTCGGACACCACTGAAGCAACTTAGTACCCTCTGCCATGGTGACTTCACACATTCTCAGGACAAGCACCCAGTGGTGCCCCAGGACAGATGATCTGGAAAGTGATTATGAGCCACAACAGAGGAAATGGCACTCTGACACATCTTACATGAACCAAAACCACAAGAGAGAGAGTGTGGGAGGCAGTGTGAAGTGAGGGGTGCGTGTAGGCTGGGGAAGACCTGTATGCCTGGGACCCTGGAGGCTCAAGGTGAATAAGGGGGCAACTCTGGGTGAGGGGCAGTGAGGGACTGTGGCTAGAGAGGCTGGGTGGTGCCCTTTGCCCTCTGACTTGTCCCAGCCTTGATGATAGACCTCCGAGAAGGTTGGTGAGATTAGTGAGATGGGAGGTGGGGAGGACAGTTGGAGAGTAAACTAGCTGTCCGGGGTCGTGTACTTATGTGTGTGTTTCATCTGTTTATTTAGCTGGACTTATCATAACCCCATCAAAGAGGGACTGCAGTGTGGCTGCAGTAAAAATGTCTGTTTAGTGTTTAGGAAGCATGGGTGCGGGGAGGGGTTAGGGGGGCAAATTCCTAAAATAGCAGAGTAGAAGTAGTTGGGGAGAAGAAGCTGGAATTCTAGGAAATAGGGGGCACAAGCGACTGGGATACACGCTAGGCTTCTGAGTCCTGACACAGACGATTGGCAAGGCACAGTGTAAGCTCCTTGGGACCACCCTCTAAGTGTTAGCAGGGAATTAACTACTCCTTCAGGTACACATCTTCAGGTACAGACAAAAAAAGAGAGAGAGAGAGAACAGTCTCCAGTCGCGTACGCGAAGTCCGGTCCGTCCAGTTTCGCCAGAGGCCAGAACCGCGTGGTCACCACGCATGCGGCGCTGCTGGGCTGAGACCTCGCTCGCGGGGCTCCGCAGCCTGGGTGCTCCCGCCTCTTCCCGGGGCTGTCTGTTCCCCGCCCCGGGGCCCCTCTTTGTCACCGACTGGACGCAGCCAACAGAGCCCCTGCGGAGTCAGGGCTCCGCGTCGCGACGGGCGAGAGTGATTCAAGCTGGAATCTCCGTTCCGGATTTCTCTTGGGATTTCGAACACCGACCATCTCAACCTGCCACCTCGGACGGAGCGGGCAGGCGAGGACCGCGCCCCGCCGATCACAGGCGTTCTACCCGGGAGCCGGGTGAGGAGGGAGGAGTGGGCGACGAGTGAGACCCCAGGGCGGGCCTTCCCACCGAGGGCTCCGTCTTCTCCCGCCACCCGGAAGGCACCACCCCTGAGACCGCGGAGTTGAGCCACTTGCGCGGTGGATGCTCGGGGCCACGGGAGGGGGTGGGGACGAAGAGGGCTGCGGGGGGAGATGCGAAGGCTGGGGGGAACTATCTGGAAGGAGAGTTTTCGGACTGCTGGTTGATAAGAAAGGACTGAGATTCCCACAGCTCCGCTTTCAGCTTTCAGCTTGCTGCTCAAGTGGTCTTAGGAGTTGGCAGAATGCCAAGTTAGGGCACTTCATTTATTGCTATAGTTATTTAGTTACAGCGTCCAGGCCTTTCTGGAGTTTTGGCTCCAACTCCTTGTACACACGCCTTCCATTGATCACATGCGGTCGCCTGCGGCCAGTCTGATTAACGCTGGAGTGCACTGGGTGAGAGTGAATTTTGATCACTGAAGAAAATGTCCGCCAGGTTAGGATGGAGAAGGAAGTTGGGGGGCGGGGGGAGGGATGCAGAATGACTGAGCAGAAGATGGAAAAAGAAGCAAAAGAGGCAGCTGGGGGTCGGGGGTCGGGGGTCGGGTGGGGCAGCTGTTATTGGAAGGAGGGGAGAAGCCAACACTACCCGGAGCATTTTGTTCACAAAAGTTAAGGGGTCTTCAAGGGTGGGGTATTAAAGTGAATTTTGCTTTTTAATGTCGCCGCTGTTTTTTCTGGTTGTTTTTGCTGTTTTTAATGAATTTGAATACTTGCAAGATACTTCCTCGGTATACTTGTTCTTTGCATTGTTTTTCAACAAGGCTTCCTCAGTCTCGGACTGAAGACTTTGGGCAGCGGGCAGAGGTATAGACACCCTCCAGGCTACAATTTGCCCCTTACTCTCCTAAAACTGCTGGAAGGACTGTCTCTAGCTCACACTGCAGGCCGTCTTTTACTGATACTGCTGCTGATAGAACCCAGGAAGACTGGGCAGTGAGTGTCCTGGGACCTGGGGTTCTGGCAGGGGAAGTGGAGCATGGGAGGAGGGGAAAGGAAGGGGCTCCACCCTGGTGGGGGCCTGTCCCCCTGCTCTTAGGATGGTGAGGGTGTGGTTTAGCTGGACTGGCTGCCCAGGAGGTGACACCCAGTGTGCAGGGACTCCAGCCCAAGACTCCTGTAGCAGCTTTCCCTCTCCTGGCAAACCCCACCTCCTACTGCAGTAAAACCTTCCTGATGACCAGGGGCCCATCATGAATGTAGCCTGTGTTCTGGGGCCTTTTTTTTTTTCCATTCCTGTTGAAAGTCCTGTTTGTTCAGATGGATTTTTAAGTCACTAGAAGGCAGAGATTGTCTTGTTTTTGCTGCCTCAGATGTTGGTACATGATGGTAAAAATATGTCAGATAAATCTTCCTGCTAACAATATTGGACCCAAGGGATCCAGGTGGCATCAAAGAGATTAAACCTCAGACAGTTAAAGGTGAGGCAGGACTGAGAATGCAGCAGAGGGAGGGGGTCTGGGATAGAGACCCCTGCCTCTGCAACCAGGCCCTGGAGGGGAATCTCCCAGCCATACCTGTGGTTTTCTCTCACAGACGCCCACCCTCTGTGCCTTGACCTCACTGTCAAATCTCAGTCCAGACCTGGCCAGCTCTGGTGCCAAGTCCAGGGCTCTGTGGACACAAAGCCTTTCCTCCAGTATGACAGTGACAGCAACAAGGTCAAACCTTTGGGTTTCCTGGGGAAGGAGGTAAACGACACGAAAGTGTGGACTGAATTGAGCGAAACACTGGCAGAAGCAGGAAAAGAGCTCAGGACGGTCCTGCCTGTCACCAAACTGAACAAAAAGGAGATGAATGGTAAGTATGGGAAGGGGGTGGGGAGCTGGAGACAGCAAGAGAAAGAGTGCACGCAAGGAGGAGATTCCTGTGAAAGGACTGAACACGATCCAGCTTTAGAGACCCGGTGGACCTGATGGGTAAGAGGGGGAAGTCATGGTCGGAAGATCACAGGTCCCTAGATGTGCAGACACACTTGAGTGACTGGGGAGGAGGGACTGTGGAGAGTCCAGGATGATTACTTGTGTGTGTGGGGTGCAGGTCCTCCCTCCCTGCAGGTCAGCCTGTGTTGTCAGTGTGAAGCCGAGCAATGCTCTGGTGCATCCTTGCACTTCAGCCTCAATGGATGGACAGCCCTCCTCCTTGACACCATGAGCATAACCTGGACAGTCATCGATGCTGGCGCCACAGGCATCAAGGAGGAGTGGGAGAACAACCAGGAACTGGCAGAGTATTTCAGGACCATCTCAACAGGAGACTGCAGCTACTGGCTTAGGGAATTCCTGAAACACTGGGAGAACATGCTGCTCCCAGAGCCCACAGGTACCTGAGCGGGGTGTGGGGGAGGTGGCAGCTCTCTTCAAAGGTCTAGAGCCTTTATGTGTGGATGTGAGCACATATGTGTGTGTAATTGAAAATATGATGGATGGATGGAGTGACTGATCTCTTGGTGGACTTCCTGTCTGGAGAGTCAGTGATGGGCATAGCACAGAACTTGCCAGCATCCTCCTGTCCCAGCCCACCTCCCTCAGCACAGGAGCCCCCTTCCTCATTAACCAATGACCCAGTTCCCTAGCCGTGCTAAATGGCCCCCAGATTTATATACATATTGTGTTTCCATACCTTCTCTCCTTCTTGTTGTCCTGATCCTTTAACCTGCTCAAATGTCACTTAGAGAAGCCCTCACCCCTCCCCAGACCTAATTAAGCACTTCTCCAGCTGTGTTCTCCCTAAAAAGGACTCCCCACAGTAAACGTGTCCACCTGCAAGATTATCAAATAGTCTCCCTCAGTAGAAATATGAGCTCTGTTATGAGGACAGAGCCCAACTCCATTCCTCTTTCTAGCCCAATGGCTTCACATAATAAGCCAGCATCTATGTTACGTGGACAGGTGCTGTCTGGGGACAGCAGATGCTGAGGAAAGTGGATTCTTAGATATGACAAAGCTTGTGCTTTTTTGTTTTACAACCGCTCACAAAGGCCCCCAATAACCAGCCTGCATCTATCCCGTTAACTAAATACATCCTCCTATGGATCATCATCTTCACCTGCCTAATTGTCATCATCATCAAGAAATGTATGAAGAAATCAGGGACCACGGCAGGTGAGAATCAGGCTGGCCTCTGGTTCCTGGGCAGGTTTGTTCTGGTCAGGACTTGGGAGAGGTGAGCCACAGGTCTCACCCAAGCCCCTGTCTACTGGCACCTAGAAGGATGCTCTTTCGTAGTCAGGGGCCCCCACACTTCCTGGTAGGTCTAAAATTACTCAGTTGTTGTGGTAGAAGAGGCTGTGCAGGCAGCAAATCCAGTTTCCCTCTTGTGGCAGGGAGGGGAGAGGCAGGGTCTAAACTTCAAAAGGCTGGGGTGGGGTGTTGTCTTCTTGAGATCACACCTACCGTTTCCCCAGTTCTTTCATGAAAAAAATGTTTCCTTTCTGACAATACCATGATTCAGTTCAACAGTTTACCTAATGTTCTAACAGCTCTTCATTCCATCATCTGATGTTTCTTCCATTGACCATGAGAAGGTGGAAATGTTAGATGAGCCCTTGGATGAAGAAACTGATCCTTATGGACAGTCTGGCTGCCAATCTAGTATATTCTCTTCTACTCGGAGGTGTTTTTACCAAGAAGCTAAAGAACTCCTGACTTTCCATGGCTGTTGATTGGCCCTTACCATGTATTGACTTAGTCATGTTGAAGAATTTGCTAAATAAGATGCTTGCTCATAATCAGAGTATCAGCTTTACCTGATGCTTTTCCATGAGTTCCCTCCATGTTAGGCGGAATTGGAGTGTTTGTTGGCACTTTTAAACTCCATTAAGAGGAAAATGCGGAGAAGGCAGTGGCACCCCACTGCAGTACTCTTGCCTGGAAAATCCCGTGGACGGAGGAGCCTGGTAGGCTGCAGTCCGTGGGGTAGCGAAGAGTCGGACACGACCGAGCGACTTCACTTTCACTTTCCACTTTCATGCATTGGAGAAGGAAATGGCAACCCACTCCTGTGTTCTTGCCTGGAGAATCCCAGGGACGGGGGAGCCTGGTGGGCTGCCGTCTATGGGGTCGCATAGAGTCGGACACGACTGACGCGACTTAGTAGCAACAGCAGCAGCAAGAGGAAAATGAGTTAGGAATAAATATGTGTGGTTTAATGAGATATACGTTATGTGTTCTCACTTTTATGTATAGTTAAGTTACTTCATGCTTTTATGGCCAAAATTGTATTCCCCTGAATTCATGTGTTAAAACCCTAAACCCCCAGGACCTCAGAATATGACCATATTTAATAACAAGGCCTTTATATAAATAATGTTAAAATTAGGCCATTAGGGTCTACCCCTAATCCAATCTGATTGGTATTCTTGTAAGAAAATGGAGCAGACCTGGTATGTTACATGGAGGGTCATGTGAAGACACAGGGAAGAGAGGTTCATCTTCAAGCTGAGAGAGTCAATTCCTAGGCAGGTTGATAAGAATTCCAGGGTCCCCGAGGAGGAAAAAGGGGTCTGGAGCTCTAAAGAAGGAGATAGGGGTCTGGAATTCCCAAGGAGGAGGAAAGGACAATTTTTTTTTTTTCTACATTCCTTAATAAGGACAGAGGATGAGATGGTTGGATGGCATCACTGACTCAATTCAGGAGTTGGTGATGGACAGGGGTATCTCCTCACAGCCGCTTCAGTGCCTATCGTCTTACTGGGGTTTCTCTGACCTTGTGCATGGGGTATCTCCACACGGCCAGTCCAGCAAAGCGCAGCCACCGCTCCTGACCTTGGACATGGAGTACCTATTCACGGCTGCTCCAGCACCAAGCAGCCACCACTCACCCAACATTGCTGGGAGAAATATCAATAACCTCAGATATGCAGATGACACCACCCTTATGGAAGAAAGTGAAGAAGAACTAAAGAGCCTCTTGATGAAAGTGAAAGAGGAGAGTGAAATGGTTGGCTTAAAGCTCAATGTTCAGGAAACAAAGATCACAGCATTGCGGTCCCATCACTTCATGGGAAATAGATGGGGAAACAGTGGCAGACTTTATTTTAAGGTGCTCCAAAATCACTGCAGCCATGAAATAAAAAGACTCTTACTTCACTCCTTGGAAGAAAAGTTATGACCAACCTAGACAGCATGTTAAAAAGTAGAGACGTTACCTTGCCAACAAAGGTCTGTCTAGTCAAGGCTATGGTTTTTCCAGTGGTCATGTATGGATGTGAGAGTTGAACTATAAAGAAAGCAGAGCACCGAAGAATTGATGCTTTTGAACTGTGGTGCTGGAGAGGAATCTTGAGAGTCCCTTGGACTGCAAGGAGATCTGACCAGTCCATCCTAAAGGAGACCAGTCCTGGGTGTTCATTGGAAGGACTGATGTTGAAGCTGAAACTCCAATCCTTTGGCCACCTGATGCGAAGAGCTGACTCATTTGAAAGACCCTGATGCTGGGAAAGATTGAAGGCAGGAGGAGAAGGGGACGACAGAGGATGACATGGTTGGATGGCATCACCGACTCAATGGACATGAGTTTGAGTAAACTCTGGGAGTTGGTGATGGACAGGGAGGCTTGGCGTGCTGCAGTTCATGGGGTCACAAAGAGTTGGACACGACTGAGCAACTGAACTGACTGACTGGCCATTTGTTGAGATTTGTGCACTAAACTATAGGGGTGTCACATTTCAACAAAAAATTAATATCTCAGTTTTCACTAATATCTAGACAAATTGGAAGTTTTCTCCTGTCTGGAATAAAATCAGTTAAATCGGTTATAAAGATGTTGTACATTTTTCTTTTCTGATGAGAATCACAAATTTTTATTAAAACTCCTGTATATCAAGGATACAAATTATTTCAGACTTCTATTTCCCACAGCTGCAAAAGAATAAATTTTGATTGTTTTAAGCTGTTGAGTCTGGTAATTTTTATGAAAGGACTTAACTTCCAACCCAGCCAGCATTGGCTTGAGCTACATCCCTAACACCAAAGGTAGTTGGTGAGTCATAATGCAGACAGGAGACCAGTTTTAGAAAAGAGCAAAGAAATAGACCCAGGGATGTCTAGAAACTTGACGTCTAGTAGGTGTGGCAAGAAATGCCAGTGAAGGGTGTGCTGATCAGTACACAGGAAAGGGATAACTGGTTGATGATGTAAATAAGAAGGAATTTCTATTTGACACAATATACAAAAACTAATTTTAGGTTGATTAATACATGAATATGACTATTCGTGGGGTCTCAGGGCTGTACGCTAGTAGGAGTGTATTTGGTGAGTTCCTTTAGGTGTGGGGCTAGAGCAGCAAAAGAGAGAAAGCACTGTTTTGGGTAGGATCCAGGTTGTTGTTGAGTCACTTAGTCCTGTCTGACTCTTTGTGACCCCATGGACTGCAGCACGCCAGCCTTCCCTGCCCTCTGCTATCTTCTAGAGTTTGCTCAAACTCAGGTCCATTGAGTCAGTGATGCCATCCAACCATCTCATCCTCTGTTGCCCCACCCTCAATCTTTCCCAGCATCAGGGTCTTTTGCAATGAGTCAGTTCTTTGTATCAGGTGGCCAAAGTATTGGAGCTTCAGCTTCAGCGTCAGTCCTTCCAATGAATATCCAGGGTTGATTTAGTTTAGGACTGACTGATAGAGACCTAAAATTCCTGGCTCAGCCCTGGGACAGAGTCCTGGCAGCCAGCTTTCTCCCCAGAACCACCCCGAGCTCTGTGTGGGCTCTGAGACTGCTGCAGGGCCCCCTGTCTTGGGGGAGGACTCATCAGACTATGAGTGTGTGTGTGTGTGTGTGTGTGTGTGTGTGTGTGTGTGTGAGATAGAAAGGGGGTTGTGCCTGAGAGAAGGGCAGAAGAGAGGAGTGTGTGTGGCAGTGACACACTTATTTGTGATGAGGAGGGTAAGTGTGAGGAGAGTGAGGGGCCACTGGGGAGAGTGTGTTGGGTGTGAGGGGAGCAACTACAACTCATTAGTATGTCAGGACGTTGGGTGTTTGATGGTGTGTGTGTGTGTGTGTGTGTGTGTGTGTGACTGTGGACAGCTGAGCCTGGGACAGAAGGGGAGTGGACAGTATGTGTATGCAGAGGGCCCGGAGGGGGGTGCCCTGGGGGCCCCAGAGAGGAGAGAGACAGTGAAGGGAAATGCCCTGTGAGGGGGAATTTTCTGGATGGCAGTGGATGTAGATGGGAGCCTTCTGTGTGGAATTTGTGTGAAGCAGTGTGTACAGACAGTGTGAGGAAGCCAGGGTCCCTGTGGGAGGGGAGCCCAGCGTGTCTTGGGAGAGAGTGGAGAGTGTGGAGGGCAGGCAAGCAGGCACTTGTGTGTGAAAGAGAGTGTGTGGTGGAGGGTGGGGGTGTGCAAAGCGGGGAGAGGGTGTGAGGAGACCTGCCTGGAAAATTTCTCGAGGGCTTCTGTGCACAAGGGTGGAAGGAGTATAAGTGAGAAGCACGGAGTGTATGAGGGGTGTGTGAGTGGGTGGAGCTGGAGAGTCAGGGTGGAGTGTGGGTGACGGAGGGCAGTGTGCAGTATGAGGGGGCTGGTGTCTGTGAGGGTGGGGGCTGGGAGAAGAAACATGGATGGGGAGTATGGGGCCAAGGTGGGTGATGGCTGTTGTTGGAGCGGTTGCCATAACGACTGACTTCCTATGACTGGCCTTTCCTTGGCCTGGACTTTGGAATAAATTAACAGGCTTATTCCTGGCCTGGACCTGGAACTGAAGTTGTAGGGAGCCAAAATGGGCAGGGATAGTAAAGAAACTGACACCCCCTTGTCACTTCCTTTCAATCTTTTTTTCTTTTAGCTTGGAAATGCCACACAAGAATAGCTGCCTGGGGACAGGTGTCAGCTGGGGTCATCAGCCTTCACCTGCTGACGCCTCCCCCAGGCCCAGGGGCTGAGCTGCATTCCCTCCTTCAGGTTCCAATCAGCCTGGAGCCTCTGCGCAACTGTCTTCCCTTCAGTCCCCTCCTGCCTACAAAGCTCACGGGGAGGGACTCCTGGGGGTGCAACAGGTGGGAGTGGGGACACCAAGGGAAGTGGAGTTTTGTGTGTGAAGAGAAGAGTGTGAGACACTGAATGGAGGTGGGGAAGAGGTCAAGAGGTGTTGGTGACAAGGGATGGGCAGTGTGGGGCAAAGACTGGAGGTGGAAATGACCCAGAAGGAAGAGGGGGTAGTGGGGAGGGGCGGGGCGCGAACCCTCTACCACTAGCACTTTGCTGTGCCCCTCTCCAGGCTGGGTCCCCCTCACTGTCCCCTAATCGCTCCCTAGTCCTTTCTTCTCCCTTCACCTTCCTCCTCCCCTTCCTGTCTTTCCTCTTACCACCCCCCACCCCATCGCAGATTGTCCCAGCTTTCCCCCAGGTCTGTCCAGCAGCTCAGGCAGGAAGCTAGGAACCTGCACAGAGAGACCCACCTCCCTCACCGGGCCCACCCTTAGATACCCACGGCCACATGTGTCCTGGACTCTTTCTAGCAGCAGGAGAAGCAGTTTCAGGGGAAACAGGGCTCAGGAGCCTGAGCCAAGTTCCTGGGAAACACTCCACCCCACCCACAGCATTGACTCCAGGAATTCTCTACTTCCAGAGTCTTCTACTCCTGGCATCCTCCCAGGCCCCATACAAGGACTTTATCTTGACAAGAGGCCACCCTACAACTGATCATATCATGTTTACTTCCCACCAGAAGGTTTTTGTTTTTTCAGCTCAGTGGTTAACTGCGGGACTCAGGAGGGGCTTTCTGTCTCTTGAGTCACTTGGCACTCTCCTCTTCACACGGCTGACCCCTCCCCAATATGTGTTAAGGCTACTGTAGTGGCATCAGCATGTTCCCTGGGGAAGTCCTCAGCCATCCATGTGGAGGTGTCTACAGCACATCAGGGGTTAAATGGAGACACCAGTGAGGATGGGGGAAGGGGAGGGAGGCTGTAAGAGAACCAAAAAAGGGCAGGGACAGGGAAGAAACTGACACCCCCCTGACATTGCCTGTCAAACTTTTTTTCTTTTAGCCTGGAAATGCCACACAATAGCTGCCTGGGGACAGGTGCCAGCTGGGGTCACCTGCCTTTACCTACTGATGCCTCCCCCAGGCCCAGGGGCTGAACTGCTTTCCCTCCCTCAGTTTCTAGTCAGAAAATAGTGGCTACGTGTGGTAGAGGAGCAGAACATTTGCAAAGAACTAATATTTTTATTAATACCTGATGCTGGGAAAGATGGAGGGCAGAAACAGAAGAAGGCATCAGAGGATGAGATGGCTGGATGGCACCATCAATGCAATGGACATGAACTTCGGCAAACTTCAGGAGATGGTGAGGGACAGGGAGGCCTGGCTGCAGCCCATGGGGTCACAAAGAGTCAGTCATGACTGAGTGACTAAACAACAACAGTATTTTTATTGGTGGTTTGGCAGTAAAGAATCTGCCTACTATGCAGGAGACATGTATATGAGACACTGGTTTGATCCCTGGGTCAGGAAGTTCCCCTGGAGAAGGAAATGTCAACCCACTGCAGTATTCTTGCTGGGAAATCCCATGGACAGAGGAACCTGGTGGACTGTAGTCCTTGGGGTCACAAAGAGTTAGACACCACTTAGTGGCTAAACAACAACAAAATATTTTTATTAAACTGAAGACAACAGCATCTAGGAACAACATCTGCTCAGAATAGAGGTAAAGACGAGGATTTTTATCTTCTATTTCTTTTTCAACAATATCACACACCTCCACCATCCACTTTATGGTGGAGTCATAAACTCCACTGGGTCATCGCAGCAAGCATCTCTCACCTGATTTCAATTTGGTCACAGTCATTATTAGGAGGGCAGCCGGTACGCTGGGTAAAGACAGGAGAGGCAAGGGAGGGACCCCTGCCTGCTGGAGAGTATGGCCTCATTTAAGAATCAAGACTTTCTTTTTTTCCTTTCTCTAGATTGGGCTGGTTGGCTCCTGTTATCTGACAGTTGATTCCATTCATTCCATCTTCTTAATTCTTTTACACCTGGAGATCTTCACCTTTCTCTAAGCTCTTCTACCTAGGTTCTTAAGCCTGAACTCTTCCTACCATCTAGCTCACAGGTTTTTTCTCTGTCTGCTTCAACTCCACAACATGAGTGTAGACCCAGCCTGCTTGGCCCCAAAGCATCCAATTCCAGGGACTCTTCACCAATGTCTGAAATTTCTGGGCCTGAAGGAAACCAGGTGTCCTTGCAAGAGTCATCTGCTGAGACCCTTGACAAGGAGACTGGACAGTCCTGATTCTTCCACAAGCTCCAGAGTAAAACTATTGCCCATACCTGCCGAGAAAAGTGCACTGAAGAAGGAAGAGAAGGTCCCAGGTAAGAAAGAGAAGATCAGAACCATGTTCAATCAGACCCAGGTGTCTGTGCTCAACGACAGACTTCAGAGGCAGGAATCAGCCTCCAGCAGATGCAAGAACTTTCCAATATCCTGAAACTTAGCTACAACAGGTGAAGCCCTGATTCCAGAACCAGAAAAACAACTGACCGAGTAAAAGTGACTCTGTGACTCAGGGCCACAGAATTCCTGGGTTTCTGTTTCTGGCACAGGCCTGCTTGGTGACCTCTTCTGGAAACCTGCCTATACGGAGTGAACGGACCTAGGATATCCCACCTGGGAGCAGCCAAAGCTGAAACAGTTGGTCTTGAAGCAACCACCCCAGAAAGAGTCAGAGCTGGTATCCCCAAGCCTGGAAGAGCCAGACTTGGAACAATCAATTCAACAAACATATCGAGGAATTCCTGCCGCCCCAGATCCAGGGCCAGCAAAACTGTCCTGTCAGCGATTTGGAAGGCACTTTGGAGACTGCTGGAGAAAGCTATAATGTAACATAGCAAACTGCTAAGCATATGAGTTCCCAGCAGCAAATCATGGATTTATCCCAAAATTACTCTATAAATGCAGAGTGATGGTTTTTATAGATAGCTATATTATTCTATCTTTAATATGAGCAGTGACTGTATTCTCTAGAATTTTTCTTCTTTTAGAATTTTGTACCTTTCTACCTTGGAGCTTCCCAGGTGACTCAGTGGTAAAGAACCCATCTGCCAGTGCAGGAGACACCAGTTCAAGCCCTCAGTTGGGAAGAGAGGAATGGAAACCCACTCCAGTAATCTTGCCTGGAAAATCCCATGGACAGAAGAGCCTACCAGACTACAGTCCATGCAGTCGCAAAAGAGTTGGACAGGACTTAATAATTAACGTGCACAAGAGACAACTCTACACATGGACATCACCAGATGGTCAATACCAAAATCAGATTGATTATATTCTTTGCAGCTGAAGATGGAGAAGCTCTATACAGTCAGCAAAAACAACACCAGGAGCTGATTGTCGCTCAGATCATGAACTTCTTACTGCAAAATTCAGACTGAAACTGAAGAAAGTAGGAAAAACCACTAGACCATTCAGGGATGACCTAAATCAAATCCCTTACGATCACACAGTGGAGGTGGCAAATAGATTCAAGGGATTAGATCTGATAGAGTGCCTGAAGAACTGTGGACGGAAGTTCAACATATTGTATAGGAGGCAGGGATCAAAATCATCCCCAAGAAGAAGAAATCCAAAAAGGCAAAATGGTTGTCTGAGGAGGCCTTACAAATAGCTGAGGAAAGAAATGAAAGGCAAAGAAGAAAAGAAAAGATATATCCACCTGAGTGCAGAGTTCCAAAAAATAGCAAGGAGAGATAAGAAAGCCTTCATAACTGATCAATGCAAAGAAATAGAGGAAAACAATAGAATGGGAAAGACTAGAGGTCTCTTTAAGAAAATTAGAGATACCAAGGAAACATTTCATGTAAAGATAGGCACAATAAAGTACAGAAATGGTATGGACCTAACAGAAGCAGAAGATATTAAGGAGAGGTGGCAAGAATACACAGAAGAAATATACAAAAAAGTCTTCACGACCCAGATAACCACGATGGTGTGATCACTCACCTAGAGCCAGACATCCTGGAATGTGAAGTCAAGTGGGCCTTAGGAAGCATCGCTACAAACAAAGCTAGTGGAGGTGACAGAATTCCAGATGAGATATTTCAAATCTAAAAGAGGATGTTGTCAAAGTCAGCTCAGTTCAGCTCAGTCACGCAGTCATGTCCAACTCTTTGCAACCCCATGGACCACAGCACTCCAGGCCTCCCTGCTGCTGCTAAGTCATTTCAGTCATGTCCAACTCTGTGTGACCCCATAGACGGCAGCCCACCAGGCTCCCCCATCCCTGGGATTCTCCAGGCAAGAATACTGGAGTGGGTTGCCATTTCCTTCTCCAACGGATGAAAGTGAAAAGTGAAAGGGAAGTCACTCAGTCGTGTCTGACTCTTAGCGACCCCATGGACTGCAGCCTACCAGGCTCCTCCATCCATGGGATTTTCTAGGCAAGAGTACTGGAGTGGGATGATATTGCCTTCTCTGCCAGGCCTCCCTATCCATCACCAACTCCCAGAGTTTACTCCAACTCATGTCCATTGAGTCAGTGATGCCATTCAACCATCTCATCCTCTGTCATCCCCTTCTCCTCCTGCCTTCAATCTTTCCCAGCATCAGGGTCTTTTCCAATGAGTCAGTTCTTTGCATCAGGTGGCCAAATTATTGGAGTTGTCAAAGTACTGAACTCAATATGCCAGCAATTTGGGAAACTCAGCCATGGCCACACTGGAAAAGGTCAGTTTTCATTCCAATCCCAAAGAAAGGAAATGCTAAAGAATATTCAAACTATCACACCATTGCACTCATTTCACACACTAGCAAAGTAATGCTCAAAATTCTCCAAGCCAGGCTTCAATGGTACGTGAACTGTGAACTCCCAGATGTTCAAACTGGATTTAGAAAAGGCAGAGGAACCAGAGATTAAATTGCCAACATCTGCTGGATTATAGAAAAATGAAGAAAATTCCAGAAAAACATCTACTTGTGCTTCACTGACTATACCAAAGCCTTTGACTGTGTGGATCACAACAAACTGTGGAAAATTTTTAAACAGATGGGAATACCAGACCACTTGACCTGCCTCCTGAGAAATCTGTATGTAGGTCAAGAAGAAACAGTTAGAACCAGACATGGAACAATCGACTGGTTCCAGATTGGGAAAGGAGTTAGTCAAGGATGTATATTGTCACCCTGCTTATTTAACTTCTATGCAGAGTACATCATGCAAAATACTGGGCTCAGTGAAGCACAAGCTGGAATCAAGATTTCCGGGAGAAATAACAATCACCTCAGATATGCAGATGACACCACCCTTATGGCAGAAAGTGAAGAACTAAAAAGCCTCTTGATGAAAGTGAAAGAGGAGAGTGAAAAAGCTGTCTTAAAACTAAGCATTCAGAAAACGAAGATCATGGCATCTGGTCCCATCACTTCATGGCAAATAGATGGGGAGGCAATGGAAACAGTATCAGACTTTATTTTTCTGGGCTCCAAAATCACTGCAGATGGTGATTGCAGCCATGAAGTTAAAAGATTGAAGAAAAGCTCCTTGAAGAAAAGCTATAACCAACTTAGACAGCATATTAAAATGCAGAGACATTACTTTGCCAACAAAGGTCCATCTAGTCAAAGCTATGGTTTTTCTAGTAGTCATGTATGGATGTGGAAGTTGGACTATGAAGAAGGCTGAGCAGTGAAGAATTGATGCTTTTGAACTGTGGTGTTGGAGAAGACTCTTGAGAGTCCCTTGGACTGCAAGGAGATCAAACCACTCAATCCTGAAGGAAATCAGTCCTGAATATTCATTGGAAGGACTGATGGTGAAGCTGAAGCTCCAGCACTTTGTCCACCTGATTCAAAGAACTGATTCATTGGAAAAGACCCTGATGCTGGGAAAGACTGAACGCAGGAGGAAAAGGGGATGACAGAGGATGAGATGATTGGATGGCTTTACCGACTCAGTAGACATGAGTTTGGGCAAGCTCTGGGAGTTGGTGATGGACAGGGAAGCCTGGCATGCTGCAGTCCATGGGGTCGCAAAGAGTCGGACGTGACTGAGCGACTGAACTGAACTGAGCCAGCAAGTAAACAAAAACAACCTCTCTACCTTGTGTGCCAATTGTGTGCCTTTTGTATCAATTTGGGAGGGGTGGGAATTGTGGGGAGGGTATGACTGGAGTCCAATCAAAGGGATTTCAGAAGCTTTCAGACATGATAAAAAGTGTCTGGCTATGGATAGCTAAATTATAACACCATCTTTGGGTATCTCTAGGATCTAGAATCTAACCTCAAGAACAGGGAGCAAAAGAACAAAGATGTGTGACAAAGGATTATTCATATTTTCTGAGAGTGAGAGGCTTTCCTTGTTAAGAATTTCAGTTGTTAAGATGAAGGGCTAAGATACCATGTACTTCACTGTTGTTTCCTCTGTCCTGTTTGGCTATTTTACTACAACCTCTTATTTGTTCATTACTAATTTTTATAGAAAGAAGTTTTGTATTTTGCCACATCATAATAGATGTTTGACTAAAGAGGAAGTCAGGGATTGTTAATTTGTGCCAAGACCTAAGTTCAAAGCAATATTCATTTGACTGGCAGATACATGGATTTTGTGCCAAGCATCATGCTTAATGAAGCAGATAATCGAAACAGAAAGCACTGATTGATAGTACCACATGAAATCACTGAGCCAGCACTGTTTAGTCTTGTAATTCAAGCAGATTTGAGTGTGACTTTAAAAAAATCAGAATATCGTTGCTACCACCTGGCTTTTCATTTATACTTTAGATGCATGAGTAAAAGGAAAAATTCTTAGAAGAGATTAAAGTAGAATTTTTTAAAAGATAACATGTCTGATGTTTACAAAATTTTTGGCTCTAAACAACTGCATGTGATGAATTGACAATGAATTTGAGGAAATAATTAAATGGTGAACGAGAGCCTGAAAACTTTTGGGAAAATAGCCACATAAAGTGGTAAAACCCAGGAAACTCCAAATTTAGCTCTCCAGCACTGAGCTGCGCCCAGTTACCATTTCCTACAACCTTGTCATTGCTTTGGGTTAAGTTCAGCTGTGAGACATGGGAAGAGGCAAGGGACAGCTAATTCCGGAAGATGCGTTAGGGGCAGGAAGGACAGGAGCACCTCGTCTAAAGTGTCAAGCGAGATGTGTGGTGTGCTGTCACCAGTCGCGTCTGACTCTTTCGACCCCGTGGACTGTAGCCCACCAGACTCCTCTGTCCAGGGGTTTCTCCAGGTAAGAATACTGCAGTGGGTTGCCATTTCCTTCTCTAGGGTCATGCTAGATACTGGAGAAGCAAGAAACAAGTAAGAGGAGGGAGAAAGGAGGGGGGGAATAGAAAATAAAGCAGAAGAGAGACAGATTTCTGATATTCATCACTTGATTTGCTTTTGGAAATAAGTCATTTACAGCAATGCCATTTGTCTCTGATGTCTGTGCCCAATCAGTATCAAAAGATAAAAAATTAAGGCAGAGGATAGTAAAAATCCACAACCACCAAGGAATCAAAGGAAGTCTTTAAAACCGTAATGTCTTTTTTTTAAAAGACCAGAAATTTTGATTGCCAAATTAAAAGAATTTTATTTTTAAACCTAGTGTAAGCAATAGAGAAATACATAATGAAGTGAGTATATTAAATAGTGAACAATTTAGTATATACTCCTGCAAGTGTTTCAATATGTGTAATATGGGTGGTATTTGTATGTCAATTTTAATGGAGTATTAATACACTGTAACAGGATTATACCTACATTCTCTTCTGAACCTTTTATCCACTTGCCATTACATTTTTCAGCCTCTTTGCACATCAAAATTTAGAAACAACTATTCAAGAACATTCCGATTCCCTATTTTCCTTATGAAATGTATTAGCCAAGATTGAGATGGTTTCTTCCTCAAATATTCTCTGTCAAAACATTTCTGATAATGAAGAATAGAGTGAAATTCAAGTAATTGAACCAGGGAAAGATCAAGTTTTTTGTTTTTTTTTCTAACACCTCAATAAACTGAGGAAAATTCTGAAAGAGATGGGAATACCAGAGCACCTGACCTGCCTCTTGAGAAACCTGTATGCAGGTCAGGAAGCAACAGTTAGAACTGAACATGGAACAACAGACTGGTTCCAAATAGGAAAAGGAGTACATCAAGGCTGTATATTGTCACCCTGCTTATTTAACTTCTATGCAGAGTACATCATGAGAAATGCTGGGCTGGAGGAAGCACAAGCTGGAATCAAGATTGCCAGGAGAAATATCAATCACCTCAGATATGCAGATGACACCACCCTTATGGCAGAAAGTGAAGAAGAACTAAAGGGCCTCTTGATGAAAGTGAAAGGGGAGAGTGAAAAAGTTGGCTTAAAGCTCAACATTCAGAAAACTAAGATCATGGCATCCAGTCCCATCACTTCATGGCAAATAGATGGGGAAACACTGTCAGACTTTATTTTTCTGAGCTCCAAAATCACTGCAGATGGTGACTGCAGCCATGAAATTCAAAGACGCTTACTCCTTGGAAGGAAAGTTATGACCAACCGAGACAGTATATTGAAAAGCAGAAACATTGCTTTGTCAACAAAGGTCCCTCTAGTCAAAGATGTGGTTTTTCCAGTGGTTGTGTGTGGATGTGGGAGTTGGACTATAAAGAAAGCTAAGTGCTAAAGAATTGATGCTTTTGAACTGTGGTGTTGGAGAAGACTCTTGAGAGTCCCTTGGACTGCAAGGAGATCCAACCAGTCCATCCTAAAGGAGATCAGTCCTGGGTGTTCATTGGAAGGACTGATGTTGAAGCTGAAACTGCAATCCTTTGGCCACCTGATGTGAAGAGCTGACTCATTTGAAAAGACCCTGATGCTGGGAAAGATTGAAGGCAGGAGGAAAAGGGGATGACAGAGGATGAGATGCTTAGATGGCATCACCGACTCAATGGACATGAGTTTGGGTGGACTCTGGGAGTTGGTGATGGACATGGAGGCCTGGCATGCTGCGGTTCATGGGGTCCCAAAGAGTCAGACACAACTGAGTGACTGGACTGAACTGAGGACATTCTGCTAAGTGAAATAAGACAGTCACAAAAAGACAAATACTGTGTTATTCCACATATACAAGATTCTTAGAGTAGACAAAATACTAGGACAGAAAGTAGAATGGTGGTTTTCATGGGTCAAGGAGAAGGTGAAATGGGGAGCTAATGTTTGATGGGTACAGAGTTACAGTTTTGCAGTGATAAGGTCTATGGAGGAAGATGGTGGTAATGAATGCAGAACAATGTGAAAGCATTTAATATCACTGGAGTGTACACTTTAAAATATTTAATAGCTAAGATGGGATTTCCCTGTTGGTACAGTGGGTAAGAATCCACCTGCAAATGCAGGGGACATGGGTTCTGTCCCCGGTCCAGGAAGATTCCATGTGCTGCGGAGGAACTAAGCCCATGCACCACAACTATTGAGGCTGCATGCCACAACTGCTGAAGCTGGCATGCTTTAGAGCCCTCACATGGCGACTACTGAAGCCTGTGTGCCTAGAGCCTGTTCTCCACAACAAAAGAAGCCACTTCAATGCGAAGCCCGTAGCCCGTGCACTACAACAAATGTTCACCACATCTAGAGAAAGCCGGTGTGCAGCAACCAAGACCCAGTATAGCCAAAAATAAATTAAGTCATTAACTTAAAAAATTAGCTAAGATGGTAGATTCTGCTATGTGTATTTTATCACACACACAAAACAGTTAAGGGGGCACAATTCTGGCTCATCACTGGTCCTACTTTCCTGGCAGCAGGCCTCAACCCTGACCCTTCCTGCACCTGATTTCTGCTCTGAGTCAACTGGTTTACAGCAGGAGCAGCCACAGAGAGGCCATACCCGGGCAATGATGACGTGGGTGTTTGCCACTGGGCTGGTAAAAAGGATGGGGGCAGCTCTAAGTGCCAACAACTAGGATCTGAAAACGTGGACCTGGGACATTGCCTAAAGCTGGAAGACCCCTCATCCTGCTGTGGGTTGCCCAATAGGTCGCCCTGCTCTCCAGAGCCTGAGAAAGGGTACAAGCTTGTGTGCTGACACTTTTCCAGAACTCTCCAAAACTTTTGGCAGGGACTGGAATTAACTCTGATGGAATGGAAGAGATGGTACAAGCCAGTGAACAGAAAGGTGATGGGAAAACAAAAGAAGCAACCCTCTCCACAGAGAGGTGAAGAGTCCAACTCTGGGCTGGAAAACCTGTGTGACCTTTCTGGCCAGCCTCACGTGGAGAGCTGCCCTCCTCACCCCAGACTGCTGACAGCTGGGCACTGCAGTCTCTCTCAGGGCCCGGACCTGAGAGATGTTCACACTGCTCACACTTTCCTCCTTCCTAGTCTCATTTTCTGAGGCCCTGGGCCAAGGTTCTCTTGTGGTGCCTCTGCTAAGGCCTCCATAAGAGAAGAGAATGGAGAAAGCTTGAAGACTCCTGTCCCCACTCGGACTCAGGCCCAGGTCTCTTTACACTGAGTTCTTCCCCTACCCCCACCTCAGGGTCCATAAAGCTGCTGGAGCCTTTTGCTCTGGGCTCTCTGATCAGGGAGGTGGGCTCTTCGCAGGCCATCCCATGGGGGAAAGTGAATGAGAGCTGCACTTCCTCTGGGTTCAGACTCTGGCCTGTGTTCTCACAGTAAGGGTGTTAATTTAGGTGTCTCTCAGCTCAGCTGAGCTCCTTATAAGGAGTGGTGGGTGTGGTCAGGGATCAGGAGAGCCTGGGGACTGAGCTAATCTTGGTCAGATCCTTGTTGTCTCAGCTTTGACCGATGTCAACAGGAGACATCAAGTAGGTGGTGTGAGTCACTGTGTGGATTGCCTCAGCTTCAAGACAACAGGAAGCAACACGCAGCCTGGTATGAGCCACGTGTGCCCCAGTAGCTGAGGGTTTTGCCTGCAGTCACTGCTCTCTCCCTCACCCTCACCCTGGACCAAGAGGAAGTGCCCACCCCAAGCCCGTGACAGAGGGCGTCACCAGCCAGGCTGCCATTGGGCTGTCATAGCTGCTCCGCTGGGCTCACCCACAGCTTCTGGGGTGTCCAGAGAGATTTCTCCCTGAACTACCCCCAACTTCAATCTCTCTCTGCGGACGCACCTCCACACTCATCTGCAGCGGTGACTCCACTTCCTACTGTCCTAAGTGTCATGTCGTCTTACAGAGGCGCAAAGCACGGAGGTGAAACAAAACTCAAGCCACAGCCAGAGCTGCCCACGCCTCCCCTCATGACTCCTTTCCGACTGGTGAGCTGGGTGAGTGGGCAGCCTCACTTCACCTCAGTTTCTTCCTCAGTCGCTCAGGGAGAGAAGCAGGACCACTCTCACCAAGGAGCGAGGAAAAAGTGAGGTCACATTTGCCAAGCCCTGGGTGCCCAAGAGCGGGCTTCCCTGATAGCTCAGTTGGTAGAGAATCTGCCTGCAATGCAGGAGATCCCGGTTCACTTCCTGGGTCGGGATGATCCGCTGGAGAAGAGATAGGCTACCCACTCCAGTATTCTCAGGCTTCCCTTGTGGCTCAGCTGGTGAAGAATCCACGTGCAATGCAGGAGACCTGGGTTCAATCCCTGGGTTGCCAAGATCTAGGAGAAGGGAAAGACTACCCACTCCAGTATTCTGGCCTGGAGAATTCCATGGACTGTATAGTCCACGGGGTTGCAAAGAGTCAGACATGACTTTCGGTTTCACTTGGTGCCCAAGAGATGCTCGACAAATATCAGCTCTCCTCATTGACTGAAGAAGCTTCAGTTATTTTTAAACTCTCCAGGATCCCCCAGAGAGAAGCCCTCTACTCCCTTCTGACTAGAGAACCCCAAATCTCTCCCTTTGCAGAAATGCTGACTTCCTTTTCTTAAGCAATCTTTTTCTTTATTCACCTGGGCCCTTTTTCTTCTTGATGGACTCAAAATACTTTATTATAAACATCATATTTACAAACACTAAATATGCACATGGTAACACAATGCACTGTTTGTGCTAATAGTAGCTTATATTTTATTTTATTTTTAATTTAAAAATGTTACTGAAGTATAGTTGATTTATAATCTTTTGTTAGTTTCAGGTATACAGCAAAGTGATTCAGTTATATATTATACATACATATATATACCATATAGATTATTGCAAAATATCAGGTATAGTTCCCTGTGCTATATAGTAAGTCCTTGTTGTTTATCTATTTTATGTATAGTAGTGTGTATATGTAGTAGCTTCTATTTTAAATGCAAACTCTGAGCTCCACATAAAGGAGACAAGGAAATTTCTTTTTCTTTTTTTGGTTGCGCCTTGTGGTTTGTGGGATCTCAGTTACCTAACCACGGTTTGAACCCAAGCCATGGCAGGGAAAGCCTGGGATCCTAACTACTAGGTCAGCTGGAAACTCTGGAAATATATATATATATATATATATATATATATATATATATATATATATATACTTTTTAGCTAGACTCAGATTTAATAAATTAATAAATTATTTACTCAAAAAAAGAATAAGTTGGTGACAAATTCACACTCAAATAGTTTTGACTGTTGACGGAAGTAAGTAGCCTATCATTTGAAACCCAAGCAGCAAACATAGCATACACATAGGCTACACACATTTTGCTATTTGTTAAATATATAGGCATATAGATAAATATGTTTACATCCTTCAGTAAGCTGTAAGAGCACAAAACTAGAGAACAAATCTTTCCTATATTCAACTTATTTGACCTGAAAATAACGTACTTTCCATCTTTCAACATATATTCTAATTTCTTACCTTGCCTTAGAAAGTAAATGTACACAGTTCAACCTGTATTATTTCCATGCTAAATACTAGTTGCATACATTTATTAAACAGGAGCATCCTTATGAGGGGATTTATGAATTTGTTCTGGGACAGAAAATGAGAACCAGATAGTGATTTCATCACTTTAAACTGAATTCCTTAGCATCCCCTCATGATAACATATGGCAAATCTTTAACCATAAAGTACATTCTGAGCCTTGTGTAGTTCAAAGTGCTAGGACAAAATCATACCATTCTCACTACCTTTGAAAATAAACAGAATTCTTATACTTACCTTAGATCTTGTTGAACATCCCATTCAATTTATTGGAATTTTTTAAAATGCTGCGTTACAAATGTAATATCAAATGAAGAAAACAAGTTAAATCTTATTGAAAGCAATTATCAGTCTAAAAGCATCAGTGAAAAACCAAAATGGTACTTTTAGTCAAGGCATGAAATACACATAAAATCTAGCTATTTTCCTATTATTCTTTGAGCACTTTCAAGTTGGAAAATACATTACAAAAGACTGAAAGATTCTGCTAAGTTTACTCATTGAGTACTTTTGACACTGAAAATAAGAGAAAGATTAATACCACAGTTTTAACCACTGGGACACAAGAATCATTAAATGATAGGATTGAGGACTTCTCTGGTGGTGCAGCAGTTAAAATCCACCTGCCAATGCAGGGGACACGGGTTTGATCCCTGGTCCAGGAAGATCCCACGTGCAGTGGGGTAACTAAACCTGTATGCCACAACTACTGAGGCCCTGTCTCCTAGATCCCACGCTCTGCAACAAGATAAATCACCACAGTGAGAAACCAGCACACAGCTAGAGGGTAGCCACTGCTTCTCACAACTAAAGAAAGCTGGCACCCAACAATAATGATCCAGTGTAGCCATAAATAAATAAAATGAAAATTTTTTAAGGAATAATTACCAGTGGAGCCCCAGGGCATTCCCTGTCTCATCCCTTTCAGTTGTGCAGTTTGTGTCTAGGTTGGCCGCCCATCTGGGTGTTTGCCTCTAGGATCGCCCTGTGCTGGGAACCAGTGTCATACTCTACAGTCAGGACCTGGCAGCCGTCCCATCTCTCTAATCTTATCAACCATTGCGCCTGCTTTGTTCCTGACACGGTGCAACCCCACCTGGGATCTGCATGCGTGCAACCCCTGTTTCTGCTGGAAGCCCACTGGAGACACCTGCGAGCAGCATCCTGACCTTCAGCAAAAGCCCTCCTGTGTTACCGACCAGGGCTCCTGGACTCCATCAATAGAAGTTGGTAAAAGGCCAGACACAAATTCAGGGGAAGAAAAGCTTTATTGGGACTCTCATGAGGGAGCAAAAACAAGTAACATGTTTCCTTGCTGGCTCCAGAGGGTAGGGGAGCCAGTCCTGCATATGAGATGAGGGTGGGGGCGGGTCCTGGATTCAGGCCAGGGGGGTGACCTGGGTGTTTGTTCCCCCTTGGTGGTGCTGTGTGCAGGGATCATGACCAGTACCCTGCTTTTGCTCCTGGCTGCTCTGAAATTGCCTTCAGTTTTGGTCTATTTGTATCTTGTTGTTGATTATTTTCGCCAACTGCACATGCATGCAATTACTTTTAGCCCCTTACAATTTCTTTGTGTTTTGATGCTTGATGTGACTTTTGTCCAGGTACACTCACTGCAGCAAACTGTCCCAGCCTGTCTCGTTACCCACTGAGGGGTCTACACCCTTATTCTTAAGGGTTAAGGGGCTGAAGCTTTCTTCTATCAAAACTTCTCCCTACTGGACAGAGACCACTGAACTGAGCCTCCCCTCAAGGTGCAGAAGTCCCTCACAAGGACCTACATGGATCTGGGCCTCCCTCCACTGGAACAGGCTATATTCCTTGAGCCACCAGGAGTGTTATTTCAAACTGGTAGATCCTACAGACACAAAGTCAATCAAAGGGTTAAATAAACAAGGACTAGAAAGGAAAGAACAACAATAGCCATTAAAGGGCCTAGAAAGGGAAGGACCCGGGTTAACTTTGGAAGGACTTTCTCTTTTTTTAAGCTCTTGGCAGAGGCGAAATCTCCCATGAAAAACTTGTGAAGCCCCTCTACCTGTATATTTAAGGTGCATATTTACACCTTAATATAAGATGTAGTAATATAAGGTGTCTATTTCCTTAATATTGATCTCAGAGAGACAGCAGTGAGCGGTGCTAAAGAGGGATCTTAGTTTCCTGCCCAGGAATTGAACCTGGGTAGCTTGGTGTAAAATGAGGAGTTCTAGACACTAAACACCAGGGGCGAGATGCAAAGTTCCCTTGGCTCTTACCATCTTTGAAAGCAAGAATGTTTCAAGGAGGCAAAAACTGTAAAAACAGATACCAAAGTTATTACTGGGGACATACAGAAATAGTTCATTTTAAGACGGAAGCAAGGCGGAAATATACACCCAGAGAGAAGTGCAGGAGTCCTGAATGAGCAGCACAGAGAAGCTAGGCTAGGGATTTAACACACATACAGGGCTTCCCTTGTAGCTCAGTCAGTAAAGAATCTGCCTGCAGTGCAGGAGACCGGGATTCAATCCCTGGGTTGGGAGGATCCCCTGGAGAAGAAAATGGCAACCCACTCCAGTATCCTTGCCTGGAAAATCTCATGGATAGGAGTCTGGTGGGCTGCAACCATGGGGTTGCAAAGAGTCGGGCACGACTGAGCAACGAACACTTACTTACTTACATGTCTCTATCTTCCCTGCTGGCTCAGTTGCTAACGAATTTGCCTGCACTGCAAGAGACCCGGGTTCGATCCCCGGGTCGTGAAGACCTGGAGAAGAAAATGGCAACCCATTCCAGTACTCCCTTGCCTGGAGATTTCCATGAACAGAGGAGCTGGCAGCTGACAGTCCATGGGATCCCAAAGAGTCGGACATGACTGTGTAACTAACCTTCTTTCACTTTCACTTCCATACATGCATCTATTCTTCCCCAAATCCCCTCCCATCCCCACCCAGGCTGCCACATAACATTGAGCAGAGTTCTATGTGCTATACAGTAGGTCCTTGCTGATTATCCATTTTAAATAAATCAGTGTGTACATGTTGATCCCAGACTCCCTAACTATCCCTTCCCCCAATCCTTTCCCCCTGGCAACCATAAATTCATTCTCTAAGTCTGTGAGTCTCTTTCTGTTTTGTAAGTAAGAGCACTTGTATCACGACTTTTTGGATTCCACATATAAGGGCCGTCAGAAGGTGCTTCTGCTTCCCTGTCTGACTTATGTTGTTCAATATGACAATCTCCAGGTCCATCCACATTGCTGCATATGGCATTATCTCATTCTTTCTGACGGCTGAGTAATACTTCCCTGTGTATATGTCCCACATCTTCTTTATCCATTCACCTGTGGGTGGACGTTTAGGTGGCTTCCAGGTCCCGGCTACTGTGAGCAGCGCTGCCGTGAACACAGGGTGTCCTCTCAGACCCTGTTTCCTCAGAATCTCCAGGGGCACTGAATCCCATAAGACGGAGAAACGGTGAAACATCATGACCTCTCTTGTGGGTTACAAAACAAAAATCTTAAATATTTCAAGTTTTCTGGAGTTCTGAGATGTTGATTTAAATAGCGCTAGCATCATAAACAGGCTTCCCCAGTGGCTCAGATCGTAAAGAATCCGCCTGTCAACGCAGGAGACGCGGTTCAATGCCTGAGTTGGAGAGGTCAGCTGGAGAAGGAAACAGCAACCCACTTCAGTGTTCTTGCCCATAGAAACCCACGGACAGAGGAGCCTAGAGGGCTAAAGTCCACCGAGTCGCAAAGAGTTGGACAGGACTGAGTGACTAACACTTTCCCTTTCAGCATAATAAACTATTAAGGGAAATAGTCATGAATAAAATTATCTTCTATTGAAAATAGGCTGAGGTGATTTCCCCAGACACAGAAAGAATCTCTGAGTCCTGTAATAGCAGATGGTATTTTTCTTGCAATATCATTTGAAAGAACGAGGTCACGAGGCAGAATCTAATTATCCACAAACTAGAATATGATGAAAAATGTTCTGTTTGTGGAGATTTCTTCAACTACTTGAGCATTTCAGTGTAGAAGTTCCATCACTTAGCACCAGGAGAAAGTGGAGAAATAAACTGTTTCTGTTTAGTGTTTTAGAGATGCTGAGTAGGATTTCCCCAAATGTGATAAAGCCCATGAGGTGATGCATCTACTGTGACATTGTAACTGGAAAACAGACTCAGGATTCATGGGGTCTGATCTCCTGGATCTAAAGTGAAGAGCAGGAGAAAGGCAGACAGAGCACCTGCCGCGCTTCCTGGGAGCACAGTCACCTGCAGAAAAGAAAGAGCCTTGGTCCAGGGGGCTGAGGAACTCCTGTCACTTTCCTGGGGCTGCCCCTCGCCAGTCCCCCGTCAAGCCCTGCCCTCACTGGCTCCTATATCCTCCACCCCCACCCTAGGCCGCAGCTTCTTGTCACCTCCTCTTTCCTTCCTGCATCACAGAGTCACCCCAGGCCCTGACACCCCCTACTCAGGCTCAGGACTGGAACTAGTGAGGAATCAATCTGCTCCCTTTACTCAGGTCCTGATCCTCCCCGAGGGGGGCCTAAAGGACCAGGGAGCAGGTCCCCGGAGGAGGGGCCTTGCTTCCTGACAGCCTTGGGGAGCTGCAGGGAAACCTCCATCCTTCGTGCCCCTCCAGCCTCTGAGGCAGCAGCACACACAGCTCTCAGGACCAGGGTCTTTGCCCCCCCATCTCTTCACGGTCCCGCCCAGCTGGGCGCCTCCACCCCAGCTGGGGCCCACCACCCCCAGGCACCTCTGCTCAAGGTAGGGTCCCTCAGTGATGGAGGCTCTGGGTCCCCAGGAGGCTGCTGACATGTAGGCCACAGGCTGAACAACAGTTGCTGCTGCTCCAGGAGCACAGGCCTGGCCTCAGCCCTTCCCCCAGTCTCTGCTGTGGGGCTCCTGCCTTGCCTGCTTGACCCAGGCCACTTCCTGTGAGAACAGGCCTTTGGAGTTGGGTCTGCAATTATTGCTCTTGGGTGATATGGGGTCTTATCCCCCTGCTCATTTCCAGGGTGAGGAGGTTCAGTGAGCAGCAGGGGTTGGCTGGGATTCACCTACCCCGGCCTCACACCAGGCCCTATGCCCCTGCCTTCCCTCTGAATTCTGCCCTCAGTACCTGCTCCTGGAAAGGACTCAGCCCAGGAAGATAGTTATGACAAAACTGGTGAGGAGCACGGGGAGGATCCAGGTGGTGTGCTTGCTGGCTGTGACCGAGGACTTCACTGTAGGGGGCCCCGTGGTCGGTGATGCTGCAAGGAGAATGAGGGTGAAGCCCTCGTCCAGACCCCAAACTCGGCAGATGCCGCCTCAGCCCCCCTGACCCAGGTACCCCTACTATGCAGCCTGTTTGCACCCACACGTGGAGGCCCTTGTGACAGGTCCTCAGGCGAGATGGGAGGGAGGGAGGAGCCCAGTCCCCATGGGACTCTGACAGCTAATGGGGAAGCAAGATTTCCAACAGAGTCACTCAGTCCTGCTGTGACATCAGAGATGGTGACATCAGGATGGAGTCCTCAGGAGCTGACAGCAGAGGCGGTATTGACAGATTTCCAGGAGGATTGGTGACATTTAAAAGAAGGTTCTGGAAAGAGGGAATAGTAAGAAGGAGATTGGAATCACAGAGATGCTCTCATGTTTAGGGTCAGTGAGAATCCGTGTCCAACAGTACAAAGGCCTGTGCTGTGAGGAGAGACGCCAGGAGGTGGACGAGGAAGGAGGGTCACAGAGCATCCCCGGGCCATTGTTCTCCCAAGACAGCTCACCTCTGACGGATCATTTTCACAAACACAGAGGGGTGGGTCCATGTCACCAAGAGAGAACTACCACTTTCTCCTACTCTTCTCACTTACCCGAGGTCTTCAACATTTGCTCCCAGAGCTCCAAGAAAGTGTGATACCAGAACCGACAGTCTCCCATGGAGACCGTCCTGAAGAAGTCCGTCACAGCCCTGTCGTTCTCCCACTTCTCTTTCATCCGCCTCCCTTTTTTTCATCCGGTCTTGTGTTTGTCTCTCCTTGGTTTCTGTCTCTCAGTCAAGCAGTTTGCATCCAGGTTCACTGGCCATCTCTCTGCCTCTAGATCACCCTGTGCTCTGAGCCGGCATTGTGCTCTCGGCAGTCAGGCCCTGGCTGGCACTGGGACTCTCTAATCACTTTCAGCTTCCCTGATAGCTCAGTCGGTAAAGAATCTGCCTGCAACACAGGAGACCCCAGTTCAATTTCTGGGTCTGGAAGATCTGCTGGAGAAGGGTAGGCTACCCATTCCAGTATTCTTGGGCTTCCCTTGTGGCTCAGCTGGTAAAGAACCTGCCTGCCATGCGGGAGACCTGAATTCGATCCCTGAATTGGGAAGATCCTCTGGAGAAGGGAAAGGCTACCCACCTCGGTATTCTGGCCTGGAGAATTCCATGGACTGTATAGTCCATGGGGGTCACAAGAGTCAGACACGACTAGCGACTTTCACTAATCACTTTGACCATTGTACCAACTTTGCTGCTGACATACAACACTCCACCTGAAATCTGATTTTTCCCCATTTACCATCCTGTTCCTGCCGGAAGCCCATGGGAACATGTTCTCCTACCACTATCCCTGATTTTCACAAAAGTCAACCTTGAGCTGTTGCAGATGTTTCTCATCCACGCTTTCCTCTCAGGCTCCATAGAGTTCATCATGCTGTCCCATGGAGCTGGTGGATTGCACACTTTCCCACCCTTTCATACCGTGTCTGCCTGGGCAGATTCACTTCCCTAAGGCTTTGATTCCCTCCTCTACCACCTGCCTTGGAAGTTCTGGACTTTCTCTTTCATGCCATGTGGGCCAGGCCTTTCTCCAGGCTCCCGAGACCCATCCTAATGGGAGATCAGCAGCATCTCCCCGGCCTTGCTAAGTCCTGTGACCTGTAATTATTAACTCTTCCTTCTCCAACTTGGGGTTCTGTGCTCACCTGTCACCTCTTTGCCCCTCTCCCTGTGGTCCTGCTTCCTCAGGGGCATCCCCACAGGCTCCCCATCTCTCACAGGACCCGGGGTTAGATTCTGACCGTCCTCTGTCATCTAGACTTTTCCTGCATAGCAGCCTGGCACGTCTCTGCAAAGGTTATGATGCTGGGAACAGACCTGGTGGACCAGGGGACACAGCCAGGATGTGTGCAATTTGCCAGGCAGGGGACTCCTCCTTCTCCACAAGGAGAGGAGGGGCACTGGCTGTATGGTGTGTGTTGTGGGGTGTCATTGCTCTGTCAGCCCAGCCCTGCACTTTACTCCGCTCTCACATAACTGGGGGAAGGGGCCTCAGGGTCTTTTTCCCCAACCTCACCCTCACTGTGTTTTGCCTTCACAGACCCTCATTCTCTTTCCTATCATTTCACCATCGATCCTCAGCCCAGATATGGTCAGCCATGGTGTGAGGTTCAAGGAGAAGTTGATCAAAAGATCTTTCTCTCCTATGACTGTGGTACAGCTCAGATCAAGTACATGAGTCCATTGGGAGAGGAAGTGAAAAATATGAGCACCTGGGAAATACAGACTCGCACACTCAGAGACACTGGAGACTTGCTCCAGGAGCACGTGCTTGACGTTACACCGGAGAAATACACAGACAAGGGTGAGTTGGAAAATCCAAATGCAGGAGGAGTAGACTCGGGGCTTAGCTGCATCCACTGTTTTTGGGTAAAAAAAAAAAAAAAAAAAAATTGATATTGTCCTTCCCTAGTAGTCCAGTTGAAAGAACAGCTGTTGCAGGAGAGACCAGGGCCAGATTAGCTGGGCCCAGGGAAGGTGGACCCAGGTGGTTAAGAATCTGTTAAGCCCAGAGGCTGAGCTCTTTCTTTCCTTCCATGGGATCAGGCCCTCTGACCCTGCAGGCCAGGATCACATGCTGGCGTGAAGACAATGGACACACCAGTGCATCCTGCGGGTTTGGCTTCAATGGACAACTGTGCCTCCTCTTTGATTCGGAGAATGGACACTGCACAGTGGTTCATCCTGGAGGGAGACAGATGAGAGAGAAATGGGAGAATGACAGGGCTGTGACCGACTTCTTCAAGAAGGTCTCCATGGGAGGCTGTCGGGCCTGGCTTCAGGCTTTCTTGGTGCGCTGGGAGAAAATGTTGAAGACCTCGGGTAAGTGAGAAGAGTAGGAGAAAGTGGTCGTCCTCTCCTGGTGACATGGACCCACTCCCGTGTGGTGTGTGTGTGTGTGTGTGTTAGAATGTGATCCGTCAGAGGTGAGCTGTTCCTGGGAGAGCAATGGCCCGGGGACGCCCTGTCATCCTCCTTCCTCTTCCACTCCTGATGTCTCTCCTCACAGCACAGGCCTTGGAAGACTGAACATGGATTTTTGCTGATCCCAACCTGTAGACATCTTTTTGATTTCTGGATTTATTTCTCACTATACCCTCTTTCCAGAATCTTTCAAATGTCATCAATTCCACTTTGGGCAATCTGTCAATACCGCCTCTGCTATAGCTCCTGAGGACTGCATCCTCAGGTCACCATCTCTGGTGTCACAGCAGGACTGAGTGGCTGTGTCGGAAACCTTGCTCCCCCGTTAGCTGTCAGAGCCCCGTGAGGACTGGGCTCCTCCCTTCCCCCCATCTCGCCTGGGGATCTATCTCAGGGGCCTCCATGTGATGGGTGCAAGCTGTCTGCACAGTAGGGGTACTGAGTCAGGGGGGTGAGGAGGCATCTGCCGAGTTTGCGGTCTGAACAAGGGCTTCACTCTTACTCTCCTCGCAGCATCACTGACCATGGGACCCTCTACAGTGCAGCCCACGGCCCCAGCCATCAATCACATCAGCTGGATCACCACCGGGGTTCTCACCAGTTTTGTCATAATGGGCATCATAATCACCTGTATCCATTACAAGAAGAGGTACTGAGGGCAGAATTCAGAGGGAAGGCAGGGGCATGGGGTCTGGTGTGAGGACAGGGAGGGAAATCCCAGCCAAGCCCTGCCCCTCACTGAACCTCCTCATCCTGTAAATGAGCAGGTGAACAAGGCCTCATATAACCTGAGAGCAAGAACTCAGACAAGTTCAGCCCTGAGTTCTAAGAGGTCCCCACTGTCAGGTGACATTGTGAAAAGGGAGAGGCCTTTACTAGGCTGAGGGTCTACTGATGCTTAAAGGGTTTAGCCAAACCCCCTGACTGAGCACAGATTGCTGGCTGGCAAGGCCCAGGGTAGGTGGTATGAGAACAGCAGGCACTCAGGGGGAGGGCAGGACTCAGGGGCGCTGAGAGCAGGATGGGGGCTCCACGTGATGTGTCAGTGGGGACCCACCCAGGGGCCAAGGTGAGAGGGACTGGGCTCTCACCCAGGAGGAAGGGGTGGGAAGGCCTTTGCAGACCCAACTCCAAAGACCTATTCTCACAGGAAGTGGCCTGGGTCAAGCAGGCAAGGCAGGAGCCCCACAGCAGAGACTGGGGGAAGGGCGAGGCCAGGCCTGTGCTCCTGCAGCAGCAGCAGTTGTGGTTCAGCCTGTGGCTTGCAAGTCACCAGCCTCCTGGGGACCCAGAGCCTCCATCACTGAGCGGCCCTGCCTTGAGCAGAGGTGCCTGGGGATGGTGGGCCTGAGCTGGGGTAGAGGCGCCCAGCTGGGGGGACCAGGAAGAGATGGGGGCAGGGACCCTGGTCCTGAGAGCTGTGTGTGCTGCTCAGAGGCTGGAAGGGCGCAAGGGAAGGAGGCTTCCCTGCAGCCCCACAATGCTGTCAGGAAGCAAGGCCCCTCCTCTGGGGACCTGCTCCCTGGTCCTTTAGGCCCCCCTCGGGCAGGATCCGGACCTGAGTAAAGGGAGCATATTGATTCCTCACTGGCTCCAGTCCTGAGCCTGAGCAGGAGGTGTCAGGGCCTGGGGTGACTCTGTGATGCAGGAAGGAAAGAGGAGGTGACAAGAAGCTGCTGGCCTGGGGTGGGTGTGGGGGTGGAAGACATAGGAGCCCCTCAGTGAGGGCGGGGCTGAAGGGGGCTGGGGAGGGGCAGCCCCAGGAAAGTGACAGGAGTTCCTTAGCCTCCTGGACCAAGGCCTCTTTCTTTTCTGCAGGAGACGGTGCTCCCAGGAAGCCCCAAGGTGTGCTCTGTCAGCCTTAGGACTCAGTCTCTGCTTGTCTGCCTTTGTTCTCCTGCATTCACTTTAGAGCCAGGAGATGAAACCCAGGAATTCAGAGCCTGCCTTCCAGTTATGATGACGCGGTGGCTGCAGTCTCGTGTCTCTTATCACATCTGGTGAACAGCCTCCTCAGTCTCTCTTTTTTCCCAGCCTATTTTACCTCTTTCTCTTGCTGCTAAGTGATGGAATCCCTGCACTGAAATGTTCAACTACTTGAACAGGAAATCTCCTCAAATAGGACACTTTCTGTCTTCTTCTAGTTTGTGAAAAATCAGACTCTTCTCTGTATGGCAATCTCATTGTTGCAAATGATGATAATGGGAGAAAAAATACCATCTGCTATAACAGGACTCAGGGATTCTTTGTATGTTCAGAAAAACAACTTCAGAGTATTTTCAACAAAATAAAATATTGTGCCTGAATGTCTCTTTTAGTCATTTTATTTCCTAATATGAATATTTAAGTCAGTATCTCGCTATTGCAAAGGACATAAATACTTCAAGTTTCTTTTTCTAATCAAAGAGGGAACTCGGGGCATTTCACCCTTTTCCCACCTTATGGGATTAAAGAGAACTGATGATTCGGCTACATTTATTGTGGAAGCCGAGAGTAAAAAGAACGCTCTTAAACTAACATGCAGTCTAGCTGTCAATCCCAATCCTGATACCTGGATCCAAAGACATATCCTGGAACTTGTGCAATGAAATCGTTTTTTATTTCATCAAGATCTGCACCCCCAGTAGTGACTCCTGTGTTCCTCTATTCCTCCCCCTCTTGAAGGAGAAGCCAGACTTCACAGCACAAACTATGTCTGTTTTGAAAAGTAGATTTATTTCTCCACTGACAGGATCATAGAATACATAATGAATTACTACAAATAAATAAGATAAATTGTAACTTTTGGTAACTGAGCTGTTCACATATATGAATTGTTCTTCAGTCGCTAAGTTATGTCCAACTCTGTGACCCCATGGACTGCAGCACGCCAGGCTTCCCTGTATCTCACTACCTCCAGAGTTTGCTTAAACTCATGTCCATTGAGTCGCTGATGCCATCCAACTATCCCATTCTCTGTAGCCCCATTCTCCTCCTGCCCTCAATCTTTCCCAGCATCAGTGACTTTTCCAGTGTCTTGGCTTTTCATATGAGGAAGGCAAAGTAGTGGAGTTTCATCTTCAGCCTCAGTCCTTCCAATGAATATTCAGGACTCATTTCCTTTAGGACTAACTGGTTTGATCTCCTCGCAGTATAAGCGACTCTCAAGGGTCTTATCTAGCACTACAGTTCAAAAGCATCAGTTCTTCAGCACTCAGCCTTCTTTAAGCTCCAACTCACATAGTGCATGACTACTGGAAATTCCATAGCTTTGAGTGGACAGACCTTTGTTGCAAAGTGATGTCTTTGCATTGCACGTCCTACTCAGCATCTTTCTTTTTTCTTCTCAAACCAATTTTACCACTTGACCCTGATGGTCAATTTTGCTTCCTTGTCATGCATGTGTTCACTGGGGCAGCACTTTTGATTTCCTTTAAGTACTTTTTCTTTGCTTTCACAGCTTGGCCAACTGTTTGATTTGCAAGGCCTAGCTTCCAGCCTGTCATGGCTTTTGATATGCCTTTTTCAAAACTTTAACTATTTCTCCCCTTGGATTTAAAGAGAAAGATGTCTGATTCTGTCTCCCACTCGGACATGGAGAGGGCATGTAAGCTTATTTTTTTTTCTTTTCTTAACCTTTTCTTCCAAGGAGCAAGTGTCCTTTCATTTCTTAAATAAAATTAATTTTAATTTGATGGCTGCAGTCACCTTCCAGGTGATTTTGGAGCCCAAGAAAATAAAATCTGCCCGTGTTTCCACTTTTTCCCCATATTATTGCCATGAAGTGATGGCCCCAGATGCCAAGATCTTAGTTTTTAGAATGTTCAGTTTTAAGCCAGAGTTTTCACTCCTCCTTCACCTTCCCCATGGGGCTCTTTAGTTCCTCTTTGCTTTTTGCCATTCGGGTGGTTATCATCTCCATATCTGAGGTTGTTATTTTTCTCAGCAATCTTAATTCCAGCTTGGCATTCATCCAGCCCAGCATTTCACATGATGTACTTGACATAGAAGTTAAAAAAGCAGAGTGACAACATACAGCCTTGACGTACTCCTTTCTCAATTTGAACCACTCCATTGTTCCATGTCCGGTTCTGACTATTGCTTCTTGTCCTGCATACAGGCCACTCAGGAGACAGGTAAGGTGGTCCGGTATTCCCATCTCTTTAAGAATTTTCCACAGTTGGTTGTGATCCACACAGTCAAAGGCTCTAGTGTAGTCAATGAAGCAGATGTTTTTCTGGATTCTCTTACTTCTTCTGTGATCAGCGGATGTTAGCAATTTGATCTCTGCTTCCTCTGCCTTTTCTAAATCCAGAGTGTGCATTGGGAAGTTCTTGGCTCACCTGCTGCTCAGGCCTAGCTTGAAGGATTGTGAGCATGACCTCGCTAGCATGTGAAATGTGTGTGATGGTATGAGAGTTGAAACGTTCTTTGGTATTGGAGTGAAACCGACATTTTCCAGTCCTGTAACCACTGTGGAGTTTTCCAAATATCCTGGCATACTGAGCGCAGCATTTTAACAGCATCATTGTTCAGGATTTTAAATTGCTCAGCTGGAATTCCATCACCTCCACTAGCTATGTTCTTAGTAATTCTTCCTAAGGCCCCCCTTGACTTCACACTCCATAATACCTGGCTCTAGATGAGTGACCACACCATCGTGGTTATCCTGGTCATTAAGACCTTTTTTGCACACTTCTTCTGTCTATTTTTGTCACCCCTTTTTCATCTCTTCTGCTTCTCTTGGGTCCTTTCGATTTGTCCTTTATTGTGCCCGTCTTTGAATGAAGTGTTCCCTTTGTATCTTGAATTTTCTTGAACAGATCTCTAGGCTTTCCCTTTCTATTGTTTCCCTCTATTTGCACTGATCATCTAGGAAGCTTTTCTTACCTCTCCTTGCTACTCCTGGGAATTCTGCATTCAGATGAATAGATCTTTCCTTCTCTCCTTTGCCTTTCACGTCTCTTCTTTTCTCAGCTATTTGTAAAGCCTCCTCAGGAATCATTTTGTCTTCTTGCATGTCTTTTTCTTGGGGATGGGTTTGGTCAGCACCTGCTGTAAAATGTCATGAACCTCCATCCATAGTTCTTCAGGAACTCTGTGTACCACATGTAATCCTTTAAATCTATTTGTCACTTCCACTGGATAATATAAGAGATTTGATTTAGGTCATAGCGGAATGGCCTGGTGGTTTTTCCTAGTTTCATCAATTTAACTCTGAATTTCGCAGTATGGACCTCCTGATCTAAGCCACAGTCAGCTCCCGGTCTTGCTTTTCCTGACTGCATAGAGGTTCTCCACCTTTGACTGCTGCTGCTACTGCTGCTAAGTCACATCAGTCGTGTCCAACTCTGTGCGACCCCATAGACGGCAGCCTACCAGGCTCCCCTGTCCCTGGGCTTCTCCAGGCAAGAACACTGGAGTGGGTTGCCATTTCCTTCTCCAATGCACGAAAGTAAAAAGTCAAAGTGAAGTCGCTCAGTCGTGTCCAACCCTCAGTGACCCCATGGACTGCAGCCTACCAGGCTTCTCCATCCATGGGATTTTCCAGGCAAGAGTACTGGAGTGGGGTGCCATTGCCTTCTCCGCCACCTTTGGCTACAAGGAATATAATCTGTCTGATTTCAGTATTGACCATCTGGTAATGTCCATGTGCAGAGTCTTCTCTTGTTTCGTTGGAAGAGTGTTTTTGCTATGACTACTGTGTACTCTTGACAAAACTCAAAATAGCCTTCTCCTGCCTCATTTTGTACTCCAAGGCCAAACTTGCCTGTTACTCCAGGAATCTCTTCACTTCCTACTTTTTCATTCCAATCCCCTATGCTGAAAAGGATATCTTTTTTGGCGTTAGTTCTAGAAGGTCAGGTAGGTCTTCATAGAACTGTAAACCTATGAAAAGATTGAACATATCTCGAATAATCAACCTGACAAAAAAATTGCTGGGACATCCTTGAGATGTCGCCTTCTTTCAAAATTGGAGTTCATTTTCTGCAGTCTGCTGCTGCTTTTTTCAACTAAGTTTAGATTATGTTCTAAATCCTTTGTTGTCATTTCCATAAACTTCATAGCTTCTTCACCAACAGCAGTTTCTGTCTCAAGAAACCACTTCCTTTCTCATGCATAAGAATGAACTCTTATTCATTTCCCATATCTTGGGACATATTCGTATAACTGACATCCTTTAAAATAAATCTGGATCAAGTGGTACAGGAATTGTAATAACAGGAGTTTCGTACATTGTTTGTAGGAGTAAAACTGAATCCTGCCTTGAGATGTATATTTCACTGTATCTCAACAGTAGATCGTTTGTTCATCTTATTACACAACCAACCCGATGTTAGTTCCAGATGGAAAACGTGTACCAAAAGCCATGTAGATACAGCAAAACCTCAGAGATAGTCCAGGCTGTGTTCCAGACCAGGGGACTAAACTGAAGATCATAATAAAGTGAGTCACACAAGTTTTTCATTTCCCACGTTGCATATAGTTTTGTCGACACTGTCTGAAGTCTGTGAAGCGTGCAATAACTTTATGACTAAATAAATAATATACAAAGCTTAATTAACAGCACTGTGCTTCTAAAATAAAGTAGTTTGAGCATCATCTGTGTCTTCACAAATCAAAATCTTTATGCTGGTGGAGGGTCTTGTCTCAGTCTCTCTGTCTGCTGACTGGTCAGGATGGTGGTTGCTGAAGGTTGGGGTGGGTAGGGCAATTTCTGAAAAGAAGACGACAATGAAGTTCGCCACGTCTTATGACTCTTCCTTTCACAGAGTTCTCTGGAGCATGCAGTGCCCTTTAACAGTGTTCTTACCCACAGTAGAACTTCTTTCAAAATTGGAGTTCATCTCCTGCAGTCTGCTGCTGCTTTTTTCAACTAAGTTTAGGTTATGTTCTAAATCCTTTGTTGTCATTTCCATAAACTTCATAGCTTCTTCACCAAGAGCAGTTTCTGTCTCAAGAAACCACTTCCTTTCTTATGCATAAGAATGAGCCCTTATTCATTTCAGCTTTATGATGCCGCTGCAGCAATTCAGCCACATCTTCAGGCTCCACTTCTAACTCTAGCTTCCTTGTTATTTCCACTACATCTGCACTTACTTTCTCTAATGAATTCTTGAACCCCTCCAAGTCATCTGTGAAGGTAGAAATCTACTCCCATTCTTGCGTTACTGTTGATATTTCAACCTATTCCCATGATTCACTGTTTTCAGTGGAATCTATAACCATGAATGCACTGTAAAGGGACTTCCTTGGTGGCCCAGTGGTGAAGAATCTACCTTCCAATGCAAGGAATGATGGCTTGATACCTGTTCAAAGAACTAACTGTTCAGATACCTAAGATCCCACATGTTGCCAAAAAAGTAAGCCCACGTGTCACAACTTCTGAGCCCAGGCAACCCCACTAGAGAGTCTGTGAGCTGCAATGAAGGATCCTGCATGACCCAACAAAGACCCCACATGCCTCAATTATGACCAATGCAACCAAAAAAATAAATTAGCAAATGTTTTTTAAAAGACAGTATCTTTTTTTTTAATGAATTCAGTGCAGAAATTTTTCAGTTGACTTTGCCCAGATCCAACAGAGGAATAACTATCTATGCAGCTATAGCCTATAATGTGCTTCCTAAATACAATGAATTGAACATCATAATTACTCCATGATCCATGTGCTTCGGAATGGACGTTGTGTTGGCAGCCATGAAAATAACATGAATCTCATTGTACTTCTCCATCACATTCTTGGATGCTTTGTCAATCAGCAGTAATATTTTGAAAGCATTCTTTCTTTCTGAGCAGTTGTTCTCAACATTGGACTTAAAACACTGGGCGCCAATGTTGTAAACAGGTATGCTGTCATCCAGGCTTCATTGTTTCACTTGCAGAGCTCAGGCAGAACAGGTTCAGCCTAATTCTAAAGGGCTTTAGAATTTTCCAAGTGGTAAGGGACCATTGACTTCCAGTAATCTGCTGCATTAGTCCTTATCTAGAGAATCAGCCTGTTCCTGGAATCTTTGAAGCCAGGCATTGACTACTCCTTTCCAGGTATCAAAGTCCTGGTGGGCATCTTCACCCAATAGATGGATATTTTGTCTACACTGGAAATCTCTGATTCAGTGGAGCCACCTTCATAGATCGTCTTAGCTAAATCTTTTGGAAAACTTGCAGCAGCTTCTACATCATGTCTAGTTACTACACTCTGCACTTTATGTTATGGAGATGGCTTCTTTCCTTAAACTCCATAACCCACCCCCTGCTGGCTTCAAATTTTTCTTCTGCAACTTTTTCACCTCTCTCAGCCTTCATAGAAATGAAGAGAGTTAGGACTTTGATCTCGATTAGGCTTTGGCTTAAGAAAATGTTGTGGCTGGTTGGATCTTCTACCAAAACCCATAAACCTTTCTTCATATCAGCAATAAGGATGTTTTGCATTCTCAGAAAGAGACTCACAGATTTACTTAGAGAACAAACTACTAGTTGCTGGAGGAGGGATGGGGGAAAGAGATCGTTAGGGAGTGTGGAAAGGTCATGTACACCCTGCTCTATTTAAAATGGATAGCCGTCAAGGGCCTATGGCACATGGTGTGTCTGTGTGTGTGTATACTCCTTCTGTGTGTGTCCGACTCTTTCTGTCCTCACAGACTGTAGCCTGCCAGCTCCTCTGTCCATGGGATTTTCCAACCAAGGATACTGGAGTTGTTGTCCTTTCCTTCTCCAGGGAATCTTCCCAGCCCAAAGAACGAACCCACAACTCTGCTCAATGTTATGTGACTGCCCTGTGAGGATGGGAGTGTAGGGAGAATGGATACATGTATGTGTACGGGTGAGTCCCTTAGCTGTTCACCTGAAACTATCCCAACACTGTTTGTAGATCAGCTATACCCAATATAAAATAAAAAGGTTTTTAAAAATAGACTTTTTTAGGTGGAGTAGCTGAAGCTATTCTGGGAAAAAGACACAAAGAGATGAAAAACCCAACTGCCACTTTTGAAGAGCCCAAGCAAAAGCAGGATGCCTCACATGCCCCCAACTCACAACAACACTTGAGGGTTCAGCCAGTCACTTAGCCACCCCTCTGACTCACCCTATAGACTGGGAACACCCCTCCCCTCACCCTATAGAAGGAACAAGCTCACCCCACTACCTCAGGGAGTGAGCAAGCAACAAAACTGTCATTTGTCCTCTCTCCCCTCAGCTGCAGCAGGAGCCCCAATAAAGCCTTACCTCAATTTCTTTTGATTAGGAAATTTGATTTATTTCTATTGCCTGGCCTCTGGTTGATTTCTATTGATGAAGGAGGCCAAGAGCCTGGTGTGTAACAATTTGGGAACAGAGACACATGGGGGCTGGAAGGAGGACAGGACTCAGGCTTGGGTGGGGCAGCAACTTGGTGGGTTCAGGTGACCGATGTGTCAGGGGAAGACTCTCATGCATAGGCCTGGGGACAGGGGCCTGGGTTTAATCTCTGGCAAGAGGCAATACCGGGACCATGTAGCCCCAGTGGAGGAGGCTGGCGAAGAGCCAAGTGAGTGGGAGAGCAGGAGAAAGGCAGAAAGACAGCATTAGAGTCCTGGTCAGGACAGCCAGGTGGGGGAAGACGGGGCTCTCTGGACAGGCCTGGCCACCCCCACCCGTGCATGCTCCTGGCACCTGGGCACAGTCTAGACCCCAGATGGGAGTGGAATCAACTGCGAGGTGATTTTAATGAGTGTTGACCACTAGCATACTTCCAACAACATGAAACTCCACCTGATTGCTCTTGCTACTTCGGTAAAACTCTGCTTGCATCCATTTCCACATCTATAAACAGAGAAGCCAGCCTCACTCAGTGACAAGACATGAAATGGAGCACTGCCCGTGCTGAGTCAGCGCGACCTTCCGAGCTCAGGGCTCAGTCACCCCTGAAGCAGAGGCCAAGAGCCCCATGATAACAGAGGTGGATCCCTTTGTCACAGACGTTGACCTCTCAATGTCATTGGTAGACCCCCTTCCCAAGAATCAGGAGGTCTTGCCAGCCCCAATGAGTGATGGATGATCTCACTCTTCATCAGTGGATAGCCCTGAGACGTAAACCTGAGATGCTCAATGCTGCTTGGATACTGCATAGAAGTAAACTATGAGGGGGAAGAAAATGGATCACACAGGCCACAGTGTAGATCCCCTGGAGGAGAGCATTGCAGTCCGCTCCTGTATTCTTGCCTAGAGAATCCCCATGGACAGAGGAGCCTGGCGGGCTAAAGTCCATGGGGCACTGGGAGTCAGACATGGCTGACGCAACTTAGCATGCACAAAGGCACCAGAGTAGAACAAGCAGCCAGAGTGACCGCCAGGGGGCGCCCGGGGGGCACAGGCTCCCCGTCTCCACGCGGATCCTGTAAATCGGGTTTCAGACTCAGTCCTCAAACCCTTTCTAATGAGCAGTTACTTTGGCCCACAAAATGTCTAGGACTACCCTGGGACAGAAACTACTAGAAAATATATTGCTGATGACACTGCAGTTAAGGGCTCTCTCCAGGCCCTTTCCACAGATCCGCAGAGTTTTCCGGTGGGGGTGGTGTTTTTTTTGGGTGGGGGGGGCGGTGCAGGGGGGAATCGAGTCTTTTAAAGAAAAGCAGGGCTTTCCTAGAAGCTCAGTCAGTAAAGACTCTGCCTACAACGTAGGAGATCCGGCTTCGATCCCAGGGTCAGGAAACTCCCAAGGAGGAGGGCATGGCGACCCACTGAAGTCCTCTCGCCTGGAGAATCCCCATGGTCAGAGGAGCCCGGCGGGCTACAGCCCTCGGGGTCGCAAGAGTCGGACACGACTGAGCGAGTAAACCACCACCGCAGGAAGACAGGCGGGAATGGGGAGGAAGGGGCGAGAAGGACTCGGAGGAGAAAGAAACGGGGAGGGACTGGAAGGGACAGGAGTGAGTCACGCAGGTCGGCTACTGCCCGGCGTCAGTGACGAGGGGAGCAGACTGGGGCGGAGAACGGACTAAAGGCTGGGCGGGTATAAATAGCTCCCCGCGAAGTCGGATCCAACCAGTCTCCAGCTGGCGATGGACTGGAAGGCTGGCCCCGGAGCGCGTCTTGGTTTCGCGGCTCTGGTGCTCCTCGTGGCTCCCCGGTTCTGCACGGCGGGAGGCGGTGAGTTCGGGGATTAACCTGCGAGGAGAGGACATGGGGCCATAAGACCCGAGAGGGACGGGGTGTCCGAGGCGGTTCGGGGAACACGCGACTGGGCCCCCTCCCTGTTTAAAGCTCCGCGCGCTCCTTTCCCGCTGGGCTCCTGCTCCCCGCCTCCTCTCGCGGCTGGCTGCCGTCCCCCTGCAGGGAAAAGACAAGATCTGGGTGAAAAAGGAATCCCATCAGGAAGGGAGGGAAGGCAGGGAGACATGAGAGGCAGGTGGGCGTCACGAAATGCTGCTGCAGCCCCCCGGGCTCCCCCGTCAGGAATTCGGAGTCACTGAAGCGGGTGCAGGAAAGGTGGCGGCCGCTTCCGAGGGACCGAACCCACGGGGGTTCAGGGGAAGGCTGGGTGGAGTCTGACCAGTTGCCTTGGCCGCAGGAGAGGCGGCGGGAGATGGGCAAGGGTCGAGGTGGAGTCTGCCATTTGGGCGGGAAGTGGGGGGCCCAGTGCAGGAGGGCTGGGCGGGGAGATGGGTGGAGTCTGTCGTAGGAAGCTTCCTTAGAGTCCTGCTTGGTTACAACACTATTTTTTTTTTCGAATTCCTCCCCATCCCAAGAACCTCAGAGCCTCCAACCACTTCCCATCTGTGAAGGGATCCTAAACCTGCCTTCTTTCAACTGGCATCCTATCTTCTTGCCTGAGAATTCACCCCAGCAGAAGCCTCCCAGCCTAGCCCCCAGGACATAAAGCAGGAGAGATGGGAGAAGAGCTTCCCAAAGTGTGTGACACAGGGCACGAGGGTGAGGACGGGCACCCCCACTTCTACCCTTCAGTCCCACACTCATATTCCCTGAGACTATGGAGACAGTGGCCTAGAATAGCTATTATTTAAGACAGGAGTTGGAGAACCTTTTCTTCAAAAGATAGAGAGTAAATCTGTTTGTCTCGACAGGCTATTTGGTGTCTGTGTGCATTCTACATCTCCACGTTTGTGCTACAAGAGCAGGCAAAGACGACCTGGATAAAACCTAAAGAATCATGTGACTTCCCTGGGTCACAAAACAGTAACAGATGACTCATCCCCTAGGGACTAGTGCAAGGGATTCCTTAGCTGCCTGTTGGTGAACCAAAAACTTGCTCTGTCCTGCCTTGTAGGTTCTGGGTGGTGTGAATGTGAAAGGATTGTGGGTCCAGCAGATATGGGCTAATGTCCCCTGACCCCCTCTGCTCTAGAGTGGTTTCCATGGTCCATGGAGATATAGGGGACACTGCATGAAGCCTCAGGCATGAGCAGGGTAGTATGTGCATGCTAAGTCGCTTCAGTCATGTCCAACTCTTTATGATCCTATGGACTATAGCCCACGAGGGTCCTCTGTCCAAGAGATTCTCCAGGCAGGAACACTGGAGTGGGTTGCCATGCTCTCCTCCATGGGATATTCCCTCACTCAGGGATAGATCCCACATCTACTCCAACTCCGACATTGCAAGTGGATTCCTTACTGCTGAGCCACGGGGGCAGGCCCTGGAGAATAGTGGTCCCACAACAATTCTGATGTCAGGCCTAGGCCACCTGCTGCTCTCTCTTATTTGTTGCCTCTGGCCCTTCTTATGCCAAACGACAATATCTCTTTAATCCTCTGATGGCTGGTCTATCTAAACTAATGATTAGGGTTTGATGAGCCCAGATCATGATAGACAATGTTGGCATTTCATGACCAGAGGCCTCACCTCCACCAGCCCACAGGACCACACCAGGAGCCACATTTAAATGGTGTCGTATTCCCCACTGCAAATCACATGGCCTTTCTTCAGGACATAAAGGGTCTGTGTTGTGAACCTCCAAGTAAAATGCCATATTCGGCACATAGCACCTTTCAGAGCACAGATACCTCTGACATCACAGGTTCTGCTGGGTCATCTGCCCAAGAAGCAGGTCATCATTCACCACTCATCTGTGACTGCTTTTGTGCTAGGATAGCAGTTGTAACAGAAAGCCATGATCTGCAGAGCCTGAATATGTCATATGTACAATTATAGAAATTTATGGACACACTGGGAATTAAATGGAGATCGGATAGGGTCGACACTCCTGCAGCCCTGGAGGGTTGTAGGTTGGTACTCCTCTCTGTCATTTTCTCCAGAATATGATATTGCTTACATGTACTATTGGGGGATGAAGGTCAGTGTCAGAAGTGTGAACTTGGAAATCGCTTCTATGGTGGCCCTCACCGCACGGTAACTTACTAACTGTGAAGATTTTTCATTCATATGCAAATGCAGTGGATGTGAAATGAGCACTATGAGGACCAGTGAATGGGTGACACTCCTGTGGGCAGGACGTGGGACAGAAGTGTATTCCTTACACAGATCAGAGGCACCACAGTAATAACAGGCGGGCCATGACGATGTTTCAGACTGCTGGACATGATGACAGTCCCACTCTAGGTCCTTATGAACGTGGCGGTGGCTTCTCTGCCAAGTGTACACTTACCCCAGTCAATGACCGTGTGGCTTCCAAGGCCAGAAGGACTTCTGCACTTGCTGTGGTGATAAGAGGGCCCTCCTTGCTGATGCCTGGCATCTCTGTCTCTAGGAATGGATTCTGAATATAAGACCTGACTCAGTGCTGGATACTGCACAAAGGACCTGGACATTTTGTTGGGATGTCTGCTCAGGTTCCTGAACATCCAGCCTTGTGTTTGTCTCTGTTTTTTATATAATTTTTCCTTTCAACTGTGTAGTTTTTAGCAGGGCTCACTGCTCATCTGTCTGCCTCTAGGATCGCCCTGTGCTAGGAGCCAGCGTGGTACTCTCTGCAGTGAGGCCTGGCTACAGGGGGGCTCTCTGGTCCCCTTGGCCGCTGCATCTGCTTTGTTTCTGACATAGGGCACTCCCCCTGGCATCAGCTCTTCCGCCTTCTCCATCCTCACTCCTGCTGGAAGCGCCCAGGAACACCAGTCCCACCACCGACCCTGACCCTCAGCAAAAGTCACCCTGGAGCTGTTGGAGATGCTTCTCATCCATTCGTTCCTCTCGGGCTCCATAGAACCTGGGGGACTGCACACTTTCCTGCCCTTTCATACCGTGTCCACCCTGGCACATTCACTTCTCTGAGCCTTTGATCCCCTCCTCTACCACCTGCCTCGGAAGTTCTGGATTTTCTCTTTCATGCCATGTGGGCCAGGCCTTCTCCAGGATCCCAAGACCCATCAAAGTGGTAGATCAGCAGCATCTCCCTGGCCTTGCTAAACCCTGTGACCCCAATTGTGAATTCTCCTTTCTGTAGCTTTCGGTTCTGTGTTGGCCTTATCAGCACAGTAGAGATAATGTTGTGTGGTTTCTCCACTTGCTCAGCCTGTAGGTGGTGTTGGGAGCAGAGGGGCCTTCCTGCTCTACCAACCCAGCCCTGCAGCTTTCCTCTGCTCTCACATAAGTTGGGGGAGGAGGTAACGGGTCTTCTCCAAAACCTGTCCTCACCTGCGTTTTCCTTCACAGGAGCTCACTCTCTTTGCTACAACTTCGCTGTTGATCCTCAGCCCAGAAATGGAGAGCTGTGGTGTGTCATTCACGGCCAGGTAGATGATTCATCCTTGAATCTGCCATGAGTAGTTGCTCAATCCTGTCTGACTCTTTGCAACCCCATGGACTTATACAGTCCGTGGAATTCTCCAGGGTTGAATACTGGAGTGGATAGCCTTTCCTGTTTCTAGGGGATCTTCCCAACCCAGGGATTGAACCCAGGTCTCCCACATTGCAGGTGGATTCTTTACCATCTAGGAAAGAAGCTAGATGGCACCAGGGAAGCTCAAGAATACTGGAGTGGGTAGCCTCTCCCTTTTCCAGGGGATCTTTCTGACCCAGGAATTGAGCTGGGGTCTCCTGCATTGCAGGTGGATTCATTACCTGCTGAGCCACCAGGGAAACCCTTAAGTTTCTTTCTTTCTTTCTTCCTTTTTAAAAAAATATTTATCACTAGTCCTGGGAATTATTTGTTTATAAGATGAAATACTTTGTCTTACGAAAAGAAAAATTTAAAAATGCACTCACCTTGTACAAGAAAAAGCAGTGTTGGAGGAAGAAAACTTACAAGGTAGAAGGAAAAAAAAAGAAAAAATACAATAGAAACAGAAACTACTCTTTCATGGAAAGTTGCCTTTTTAAATTTTTTTTAATACAGACGAGTTCTGCCTTCTTGCTTTGGGGAAAGTAGGAGAGGAATTTACTGAAACATCTTAAATTTGGCAGATGCTAGCATTTCTCAGTGCCAGATGTGGGTTTGGGTCACGTCAATAGTAAAAAATCCCTTTTACTGCACCTAGAACAGTGCTATGCACAGAATGGGTGCCCGAGTTGTGTTGCGTAGGAAAAAAAAAAAAGTAAACAGATTTTGTGCTTATCTTCAAGGCTGGCTTAAGTAGAAAATGAATTTTTTAAAACACTTGAAAAAATTAAAGAATTCAATTTATTTATTTTTTAATTACATATGCATCATGAGGAAGACACTCAATACCTAGCCACTGATCAGCGCCTCCCTGGAGTCAAAGCTCCTCCCAGACAGCTCAGGGTGTTACTAGTTGAAGCTGGTTATGACTCAGATCCTACCACCTATGAAAGTAACAAGTGGTTGAAAAGGACAAGTTGGTTTGCTCAGGAGCCCCGGGAAAATAGTGGCCTAAAGTCCTCAGACCGCCTCCAAGTTTCCAGGCTAGAAAGGGGGCAGAGGTGGCTGCTGCAGGGCGCATCAGCGTCTTGAGCACAGTCAGGGTGGTTGGCACAAGCCGAACATTTGAGCACCACCAAGCTTATGCTTTCAACCAGTCTGGGGGTCTGCGTGCTTGCAGCCAGCAGTTTTGATGTGCTGGGGGTCTGCTTCCTGTAGAAGCAACTTGAGGCTTGTGTCAGCTCTTTGTTATCTTTCAGGGAACTGGGAGTTTCATGACACTGCTCTGTGGCTGGTCACAGTCTAAATTGTTACCAGTTTCCCAGCCTAAGGAGTATTCCTTTCTCCATCTTCACATGTTCTAATCCTTAACTCTTAAACCACCATTTTGAGACTCACAGGAGGCCTGGCTGACTAAAACTTTTCTACAAACAAAACACAGACAGAGACCATGGGGGCAGGTCTTTCCCACTAAGGCGCCCTAGGGCCCTTTTGGTTACAAGAGCATTTATTACCCATTTTTCCATGATCCCAAGAAGCTCAGGGCCTCCAACAGCTTCCTGTCTCTTGAAGAGAGTCTAAACATGCCCTCTGTCAACTGGCATCTTATCCCTTTGTCTGATAACTCACCCAGCAAACCCCTCTGACCTGGCCCCCAGGACCTAACTTAGGAGGCATGGACACAGGGTTTCGCAGAGTGTGACACAGGGCTCGAGGGTGAGGCGGGGCATCCCCACGCCTACCCTTTGCTCCCACATTCATAGTGTCTAGGAATTGGGACACCGTCAGCAGTGGCACCCCACTCCAGTACTCTTGCCTGGAAAATCCCATGGCTGGAGGAGCCTGGTAGGCTGCAGTCCATGGGGTCGCTAACGACTGAGCGACTTCACTTTCACTTTTCACTTGCATGCACTGGAGAAGGAAATGGCAACCCACTCCAGTGTTCTTGCCTGGAGAATCCCAGGGACGGGGGAGCATGGTGGGCTGCCATCTATGGGGTCGCACAGAGTCGGACACGACTGAAGCAACTTAGCAGCAGCAGCAGCAGCAGCCTATAATGGTTATTGATTAAGGTAGGAGTTGACAGATATTTCTTCTACAGAAGAAAGTAAATCTCAAGGTCTCATTAGGCAATTTGGTATCTGTATCTGGGTGCAAAAGGAGCTTCCGCATTTGGGGAGCAGCAGGAGCCAAATATAATGTATAAATCAACTGAGAACCAGACTTGTCCACTGTCCCAGTTTCTGACCCCAGTAATGAGTGATCCATTCCCTAGAGAATCATCCAAGAGCTGCCTCAGTTGTCTGTTTATGAACCAGAAACGAACCCTGTCCTGCCTTGTAGCTTCTGGTGGTGGGACTGTGATAGGAGTGTGGATCTGGCTGTTATGGGCTAATGCACCCCCTCGGCTGTAGACTGGCTTCCTTGGTTCAAGGAGCCGCAGGGGACACTGCATGAAGTCACAGATGTGATCAGGGGATAGTGGCCCTGTATCAACTCTGGTGTCAGGCCTAGGTCCCCTGCTGGTACATCTGATTTGTTCCCTGTGGCCCTGGTTATGCCAAGCCACATAATCACTTCTATCCTATGACGGCTGGCCTATCTGAACTAATGGTTAGAGGTTGGGTGAACCCAGATCATGATGGGCAAGTCTGACATTCCATGACCAGAGGCCTCATCTCTGCCAGGCCCCAGGACCATACCAGGAGCCACGCTGAATGGTATGGGCTTTCTTCCTGCAAGTAGTGTATCCTTTCTTCAGGACACTAGGAGTCTGTGTTGTGAGCCTCCAAGTAAAATGCCACATACAGCATGTAGCACCCTTCCGAACACAGATAGCTGTGACATCACCGGTTCTGTTGGGTCATCTGCCCAAGAAGCATGTCCAGCCACACTCATCATTCATCAATTGTGACTACTTTTGTGCCAGGAAAGAAGTACAGTGATTTATAACAAAGAGAAAAGTAATTAACTCAAAAGTCTAGTGTTGCTAACATCAAAACTACTATATTCCTTTTTCTATATCCCAATTACATGGATTAATATCCTTCAGGTGCCTAAAAGATAAAGAATATGGAGGCCTGGCAGCTGTCATTGACTCAACAGTGAAACCTGTCACCAATATAATTTTTAGCTCTTTAGAAAGGCTCTGTATCTGTAGATGCTTTAAGCTTTGTGCCTCTCATGGTTGGGGGCCATAAACAATCACAAGTTGTAAAAGTCCAGGCAGACCGGTCAGGTAAGTTAGAAAGCCATCAAAGGGGTTTAAACTGAGACATTCTTTTTATATGCAGGAGACTGTTAACTGGAGCCCTAAGTTAATTCCTTTGAGAGGAAGGTGACTGGGGATGGCCCCCTGATATGTCAGAAGAGTGGAAAGCACAGTACAATAAGGCAGGCAGACTCTGGTTTTGGGGGGTAGACGTTCAGGAAAACCCAGGGGGAAGCCCTGAAGCCAGATCACACCTTTGCATATGTCTGGCTTCCTTTCTCATGACCTTTGCCATGGGCAGGATTCCTCACGCTGGCTCCCAGTACATCTCTTCTTTGCGTGTCTACATTTCTTTAAAGGCGTGCCTCCTGGTAAAGGCACTAGTCTTTGGATTAGAGCCCAACCTAATCTATGCTGACCTCACCTTGGTTGGATTACATCTGCACACACCCTATTTCCAGGTGAGGTCTCCTTCACCTAATGGTAGGACTTTACCACGTTTGGGCCCCTAAAATAAAGGAGTTTCAATAAACATTCATGTGATTCTCACTGGGCAAAAAAGGTACAGTGTATAATTGAATTCTCTGCATCACTGAATATATTCCTGACAGGAGAAAACTTCAAGTTTGTCTAGACATTAGTGAAAACTGAAAGGTTAAAATTTTTTCTGATGTTGTCTTCTTCTCATCCTGGTATGAATGTATGAGCTCAAACATCCTCTGTGTTTGAGCATTGTTTTTAGGTGTTTCTGAGGTCAGCAGTGTTCTCTGTTAGCCAGTTCAGTGCAGTCGCCCTTTCTAAGTGGAAAATATTCATCCAAGAGCTAATTCTCTAGTTTTGTTGTGCATGAGCTGGTTTAGAGCACCTGATAAGGGTCCATCTAGGTTGTGGGTAGTCCTTTAAATAATATCTTTTCCAGTATGCATAATTTCCTGGTTGCAAGTCATGGAACATCTAATCGTCATCCATAAATTATTGAGATGTGATTTAGAAGCAAGCTTAGAATGTCTTTTTAATAATTCCATTAGGGGCTTCCCTGGTGGTTCATTGGTAATGAATCTGCCTGCCAATGCAGGAGACACAAGTTCAATCCCTGTCCGGGAAGATCCCACATGCTGTGAAACAGCTAAGCTCATGGGCCACAAATACTGAGGCTGTGCTCTGGAGCCTGGGAGCCTCAACTGCTGAGCCTGTGTGCCCCAACTTCTGAAGCCCGCAGCCTAGAGCCTGCGCTCTGCTACAAGAAGAGTCATCACAGTGAGCGGCTCTCGCACTGTAACTAGAGAGCAGCAAGTAGAGAAAGCCCACACACAGCAGTGAAGACCCAGCGTGACCAAAAAGAAATACATCTTAAAAAGATAATTCAGTTAAACTGCACAATCATGTAACACAACAAATAGGAGTAGCACAGCGTATCTATTCTTTTGTGTCCAGCACTTGCCTCTCAAATCCTTTTTATGAGGCATCTATGTTTTTACTGCAGTAATTCATTCTTTATTTATTGCGTTATACTGTTCCATTTCTGGCTATATCACACTTTATCCTTTCTTCTGTCCTGGATACATTTTTACACATTAACATGTTAGTATGTTAATATGCATATTAATCTACATGATAATTCAACTGGTAGCCTCATACTTTTGTGTCATGACATCTAGGCAGTTAGCACTTGACTGTGGTTTCTGCATATGTATTAATCTGCTAGGTCTCTAAAGAAAAGCTGGTTTTCTATACTCAGAACACCAAATATGCTACCAAAATGTGGGTTTTAGAAACTCTGCTCCAGGAACCAGGACTCCGACCAAACGTATACTTCCTATTGTATCACAACACAGACTATAACCACACACCGCCGACTGAGTGGTTTCAACAAGTCTTCCTGGAGGTGAGGATTTTATCACATGAATTAAGAACATTCAGCCCATAAAAGAACACGGTAACTTAACTATACATGAAAGTGAGTGTGAACACATAAATTATGTCTCATTAAATCACAGAAGTATATCCCTAATGCATTGTCTTCTTAACAGAATTAAAAAAATGCCAACCCTGCCCCCTATCCCAATTCCACCCCACATGAAGGGAAGTCTAATGGAAAGAATAGAACTGGAAGTCTTAATTGATTGTGAGCAAATATTTGACTTTTGCAAATCCTCAAAACGACCAAGTCAGTACATCTTAAGGGCCTATCAACAGCCATGGAAAGTGAAGGAATTCTTAAGCATAAGCTTCTTTAGCTTCTTGTTAAACCCCACTCTGAGTAGAAGGTAGTATATTAGATCAACAGCCAGACTGTCATCAAGGGTCAGCTTTTGCCACCCAGAGTTGGGTTAACATTGTACCTTCTCATAGTCCAGGGAGAAACATCCAAATGATGGAATAGCTGTTAGAACACTGGGGGAAATGTTCAGCTAGATAGTGCTATCATCAGAGAACAAAAGGTTTTTTTCATCAAAGGGCTGGGAAAGCCTGAGTAAGATCTCAGGACAACTCCCCACCCCACCACGTCTACATCTCAAACCTGGGGCCCCCAAAGGAGAAGACACTTGTCTTCATCCCCACCCCCACTGCACTGTCCTGCTGCCCACACCAGCCTCTTCTACCCCAACAACAGGGTGGTTCCCAACCCTACAGGGAAGTGTGGGGGCCCAAGACAAAGACAGAACATCATCTTGGTAAAGATGGGTTCAGTGGACAGTGGCTTGGTGAGACCCAAGGCTCACCTCTCCCAAGTCCTGACCAGAACATGCCTGCCTAGGAGCCAGAGGCTGGCTGGCTTCTCACCTGCTGTGGTCCCTGATTTCTTCATAAGATTCATGACGATGAAGCAATTAGAACTAACTGGGTGATGATCAATAGGATAATGCAAGCTACCAATCAGATGGATGCAGACTGGCTGATATCTGGGGCCATTATTAGTGGTTCTAAAATGAAAAAGCAAAAGCCTTGTGAAATCTAAGAATACACCTTCCTCAGCACCTGCTGTCCTTAGCGCCTGTCCCCCATATAGTTACTGACTCATGTGAAGGCACGCTTCAGGTCTGGGTATGGAAAGATTAATGGGCTTATGCTCTGTCTTCGTGGAGCTTATATTTCTCCTGAGTTGTGTTAGTTGCTCAGTCATGTCCAACTCTTTTGAGAACTCAAGGACTGTAGCCAACAGGCTCCTCTGTCCATGGGATTCTCTGGGCAAGAATACTAGAGTGGGTTACCATTTCCTACTCCAGGGGATCTTCCCAACCCAGGGATCGAACCCAGGTCTCCTGCCTTGCAGGCAGATTCTTTACCGTCTGAGTCACTGAGACAGCAAGTGTCCATCTGATTATCTTTCAGGTGGACATGTTTACTGTGAGGAGTCCTTTTTGAGGAGGACACAATTGGGGGCACTTAATTCTCTCTGGGAAGGAATAAGGGCTTCATTAAGTGACACTGGAGCTGGTTAAAGGCTCAGTATGACAGGAGGGAGAGAAGGCCTGGAAACATAATGCATATATAGATTTGGGGACCATCGTGCAGTGCCTGGGGTCTGGGTCATTGGTTAATGGGGAAGGAGGCTCCTGTGCTGAGGGAGGTGGGCTGGGACAGGAGGATGCTGGCAAGTTCTGTGCTATGCCCATCACTGACTGTCCAGACAGGAAGTCCACCAAGAGATCAGTCACTCCATCCATCCATCATATTTTCAATTACACACACATATGTGCTCACATCCACACATGAAGGCTCTACACCTTTGAAGAGAGCTGCCACCTCCCCCACACCCCGCTCAGGTACCTGTGGTCTCTGGAGCAGCATGTTCTCCCAGTGTTCCAGGAATTCCCTAAGCCAATAGCTGCAGTCTCCTGTTGAGATGGTCCTGAAATACTTTGCCAGTTCCTGGTCGTTCTCCCACTCCTCCTTGATGCCTGTGGCTCCAGGATCAATGACTGTCCAGGTTACGCTCATGGTGTCAAGGAGGAGGGCTGTCCGTCCATTGAGACTGAAGTGCAAGGATGCACCAGAGCATTGCTCAGCTTCACGTTGACAGCACATTTTGACCTGCAGGGTGGGAGGACCTGCAACCCCCACACACAATGAATCTTTCTGGACTCTCCACAGTCCCTCCTCCCCAGTCACTCAAATGTGTCTGCACATCTAGGGGCCTGTGATCTTCTGACCATGACCTCCCCCTCTTACCCATCAGGTCCACCGGGTCTTTAAAGCTGGATCGTGTTCAGTCCTTTCACAGGAATCCTCTCCTTGCATGCACTCTTTCTCTTGCTGTCTCCAGCTCCCCATCCCCTTCCCAAACTTACCCCTCGTCTCCTTTTTGTCCAGTTTGGTGACAGGCAGGACCATCTTGAGCTCTTTTCCTGCTTCTGCCAGTGTTTCGCTCAATCCGGTCCACACGTTCGTGTCGTTTACCTCCTTCCCCAGGAAACCCAAAGGTTTGACCTTGTTGCTGTCACTGTCATACTGAAGGAAAGGCTTTGTGTTCATGGAGGCCTGGACTCGACACCAGGGCTGGCCAGGTCTGGACTGAGATTTGATAGTGAGGTCAAGGCACAGAGAGTGGGCATCTGTGAGAGAAAACCACAGGTATGGCTGGGAGTTTTCTCCTCCAGGGCCTGGTTGCAGAGGGAGGGGTCTCTATCCCAGACCCCCTCCTCTGCTGCATCCTCAGTCCTGCCTCTCCTTTAACTGTCTGAGCTTTAGTTAAACACTTTGATGCCACCATGGATCTTTTCCGTCCATATACTATTAGCAGGAAGATTTATCTGATATATGGTGGCTCAGGCAGTAAAGAATCTGCCTGCAATGCAGGAGACCCAGGATTGATCCCTGGAGAAGGAAATGGCAATCCACTCCAGTATTCTTGCCTGGAGAATGGACAGAGGAGCCTACAGAGTGCATAGGCTGGCAAAGAGTTGGACACACCCATGGACGGAGGAGCCTGGTAGGCTACAGTCCATGGTGCCGCGAAGAGTCAGACACGACTGCGTGACTTCACTTTGACTTTTTACTTTCATGCACTGGAGAAGGAAATGGCAACCCACTCCAGTATTCTTGCCTGGAGAATGGACAGAGGAGCCTACAGAGTCTGTAGGCTGGCAAAGAGTTGGACACACCCATGGATGGAGGAGCCTGGTAGGCTACAGTCCATGGGGCCGCGAAGAGTCAGACACGACTGAGCGACTTCACTTTGACTTTTTACTTTCATGCATTGGAGAAGGAAATGGCAACCCACTCCAGTATTCTTGCCTAGAGAATCCCAGGGGTGGGAGAGCCTGGAGGGCTGCCGTCTATGGGGTCACTGAGTTGGACACAACTGAAGTGACTTAGCAGCAGCAGCAGCAGCAGCAGCAGCAAGTGACTAAATATGCACATGCCAGCTTGTGAGGCAGCAAAAACAGAAGACAGTGTCTGGTTTCTAGAGACTTCAAATCTATCTGAACAGACAAGACTTTCAACAGAATGGGGAGAAGGATGCCATAGGACACATGCCGCATTCACGATGGGCCCCTGGTCATCAGGAAAGTCTTACTGGAGTAGGAGGTGGGGCTTGCCAGGAGAGGGAACGCTGCTACAGGAGCACAGGCCCAGGCACCATGCCTTGGGTGGGGTCCCGGAAGGCAGGGTGTCATCTCCTGGGCAGCCAGTCCAGCTAAACCACACCCTGTCCTAAGAGCAGGTGGACAGGCGCCCACCAGGGTGGAGCCCCTTCCCTCCCCATTTTCTCATGTCCTCCCTCCCCCACCAGAGCCCCAGATCCAGGACACTCACTGCCCAGAGTCTTCCCGGCTTCTGTCAGCAGTAGTGTCAGCAAAAGACGACCTGCACTGTGAGCCACTGACATTCCTCCCTGCAGTTTTAGGAGAGTGACCAGCAAAAGGTAGTCTGGGCTGTGTCTATACCTCTGTCTCCTGGCACTGCCCAAAGTCTTCAGTCCTAGACTGAGGAAGCCCTGTTGAAATACAAGAAAAATAACACTTATACCCAGGAAGTATTTCTTGAGTTTCAAATGTAATTACTCATTAAAAAAAAAAATAGTCATGACATTACAAAGCCAAATTCACTTTGAATAACTATCCTCCCTCCAAAAAAGCCCCTTTCTGGTGTGAGCAAGCAAAGCCCACGTTTTGTTGGCTCTTCTGCTCATTCCTTGAACCACTTCCTTCTCTGATCTTTCTTTGAACTCACTTCCTCCCTCACCCACAGGGCACCAGCACTGGTACCCTCCGCTGCCATCTCCTGCTCAGTTATCCCTTCTTTTCTCCTACATCCACTTTCCATCCTAACCTCTCAAACTTTCTCTGTAATGATTACGATTCCCTACATGGTAGTCACTCAGTTGTGTCCGACTCTTTGTGACCCCATGGACTGTAGAGCCTGCCAGGCTACTCTGTCCATGGGATTCTCCAGGCAAGAATACTGGAGTGGGTTGTCATTCCCTTCTGTTAATCAAACTAGCAGCCGCCGACCCCACCAGGTCTGTCATATCGGAGGAGGGTGTACAACAGAGTCCAATAGTCCTGTTGGAGCCGAGCTCCAGAACAGCCAGGAATTTATTATCGTTTGCTCATCTGCAAGTGGCAAAGGCCTCCTAGGGACCCAGAGAAGCAAGCTCACCGCAAAACATTGGCGGATCTTCCCTAGTCAAGCAGCAGCAGCGGCCCCCTCCCGCCTTTCCCAGCTCCCTCCACTATGCTACCCGTCTCCAGCACGACATCCGCCGCGCAGGTGGCTCAACCCCGCGGTCTTCTGACTGGTGGCTTCGGGGCGGCAAGAGTAGACAGAACATTTGCTGGGGCCCGTCCTGGTTTCGTCCTCACCCCCCACTCCTTCTCCGCACCCGGCTCCTGCGATCGGCGGGGCGCGGTCCTCACCTGCACGGTCCAGCCAAGGTCTCTTCTGCGTAGGTTGAGGCTGTCGAGTTCACAACGACAAGGGAAGTTCAGAAACTCTCCTCGGGGTTTCGTTTTGGGGTTTTCAGTTTGAATCGCTCTTTCGAATCTTAGCCCGACGCCCCGTGGCCCCGGCTCGGGGGAAGCTCGGCCGGCGGCTTCGGAGAGGCGTCGCTGGAGCGCGGACCCCGGGCGGCAGCGGAAGAGGGGCCCCGGGCCGAGGGGCTGCGGTCGGGGGACGTCGCCCCGGGAGGCCCGCCCGGCCGGTGAATGAGTCTCTGTAAGGCAGTGCCCAGGGCTGGGGGGTGATGACCAGGCACTTTCCGGTTGTCAGTCTGGGCGCCGCCGCGGTGACTTCGGGGACCCAGGACCTGGGACGGGGCCGGCCAACGAGCCACGGGCGACTTCTCAGTCCTGCCCGGGTGAGTTTCCAGGCTCTCAGGCTCCGCCCCTCTCTTCTCTATCAGCCTTTCCCCTGTTTCCTGGCCACCTGACCAGCTGCCCCAAGTCAGTCCTTCATGGATGGCATTCTTTATAAGGGCAGCTCAGTTAGAACTGGACACGGAACAACAGACTGGTTCCAACTAGGAAAAGGAGTACACCAAGGCTATATATTGTCACCCTGCTTATTTAACTTATATGCAGAGTACATGATGAGAAACGCTGGGCTGGAAGGAAGCCCAGGTTGGAATCAAGATTGCCAGGAGAAATATCAATAACCTCAGATATGCAGATGACACCACTCTTATGGCAGAAAGTGAAGAGGAACTAAAGAGCCTCTTAATGAAAATGAAAGAGGAGAGTGAAAAAGTTGGCTCGACATTCAGAAAACGAAGATCATGGCATTTGGTCCCATCACTTAATGGGAAATAGATGGGGAAACAGTGGAAACAGTGTCAGACTTTATTTTTCTGGGCTCCAAAATCACTGCAGATGGTGACTGCAGATGTGAAATTAAAAGTCGCTTACTCCTTGAAGGAAAGTTATTACCAACCTAGACAGCATATTAAAAAGCAGGGACATTACTTTGTCAACAGAGGTCAGTCAAGTCAAGGCTATGGGTTTTCCAGTGGTCATGTATGAATGTGAGAGTTGGACTAGAAAGAAAGCTGAGTGCAGAAGAATTGATGCTTTTGAACTGTGGTGTTGGAGAAGAGTCTTGAAAGTCCCTTGGATAGCAAGGGAATCCGACCAGTCCACCCTAAAGGAGTTCAGTCCTGGGTATTCATTGGTAGGACTGATGTTGAAGCTGAAACTCCAATATTTTGGCCACCTGATGTGAAGAGCTGGCTCATTTGAAAAGACCCTGATGCTGGGAAAGATTGAGGGCAGGAGGAAAAGGGGATGACAGAGGATGAGATGGTTGGATAGCATCACCGACTCAATGGACATGGTTTGGGTGGACTCTGGGAGTTGGTGATGAACAGGGAGGCCTGGCATACTGCAGTTCATGGGGTCGCAAAGAGTCGGACACGACTGAGTGACTGAACTGAACTGAAATAAATAGATGAGCTAAATAAAATACATGGCAGCAGGCTGTTTATTCTTCCGACATTCTGTTACTCCCACCGCCTTTCTAGGTGGTCTGTGATCAAGTCTGGGACAAGTTAGAGGGTGCAGGGCACCACCCCACTCCTAGGGACAGTCCTTCTCTGTTCCTCCCCAACAGTGGTTCCACGTTCACCTTGAACCTCCAGGGTCCGAGGGACACGGTCTTCCCCAGCACCCCTCACTTCACACTGCCTCCCACACGGAATGTCTGTTGTGTATTGGTTTGATCTGATTTCAAATCCACTTGCTTTTGACTTAAATGAAGTTGTACTACTTGTTTATGACTTAAATGAAATGTTCTAGTCCACTTGTTTATAACAAAAACAAAAAAGTTAGTTTTTCATGGTAAAGTTATTTTGAGACTAGAATGATGTAAGATGTGACAGCGTGTCCTTTCATCCGTTGTGGTTCCTCAGCACTTTTTAGATCATCTGCCATGGGTCCTCCCTGGGAGCTTGTCCAGAGAGCACACCCATTATGGAGTGTGAGTTCTTTATCTATTCTGATGTCAGTCACTTACCAGATATATGTGAGCTCGTTCTTGTGTTCAGCCGCTCGGTTGTGTTTGCTTCTTTGCGACCCTATGGACTGTAGACCGTCAGGCTCCCCTATCCATGGGATTTGCCAGGCAAGAATACTGGAGAGAGTTGCTATGTCCTCCTCCAGGGAATCTTCCTGATCCAGGATCAAACTTGTGTCTCCTGCGTTGGCAGGCAGATTCTTTACCAATGAGCCACCTGGAAGCCCTACCAGACACATGACTTGCAAATATCTTCTCTCATTTTTTCACTTTCTTCATGGTATCCTTTAAAAAGGAATTTTCTTTTAATTTTGAAAAAGTCTTTTTTTTCTGTTGTCTTTTGTGGCTAGTATTGTATTTAAGAAGAGTTTTGTCAAATGCAAAGGCAAAGATTCACTCATCTTTTCTTCTAAGACTTTCATAGTTTTGTCTCTTCAGTGTATGTCTATGATCCAATTTGAGTTAATTTTGTATATGGTGTTAGGGGGCGGGTCAACCTCATTCTTTTGCATGTAACTCTCCAGTTGCCCCAGCACCTTTTGCTGAAAACACTCTTCTTTGCCCATGACTTGAAAATTAATTGACCATTGTTGACTTAAAAAATAGTCACAACCTAAAAGTTGAGAGCTGCGTTTTATTTGGCGGAAATTTTTCAGACATAAATCCCAGAGGTAGCATCTCAAGTAGCCTTGAGAGAATTCTTCCAAGAAGGCAGCGAGGAGGACTCAGGTGATGTAGAAGTTTGCAACAGAGGGCAGGTAGTCTGAACATCAAAAGTATTTTTGTGAATTAAAGAAAACCAGATATCTCAAGTTAGGGAATTTAGTGCTTTCCTATATGTGGGAAGATGCAAGAGTCTGGGCTCACTGAAATCACTCCTTTCATATGCATCTCAGCTCTCTGAGGCCACTTGTCTGTGTCTTCACCTTCCAAGTTCCTCAGGGCTCCCAGTAGCAAGTGGCTGCAGCCTGATTCCTGCCATATCACACAGGTGTTCTTTTCCCTCCTGAGTGCTCTGGAGGGCCGGAATCGCTGATGACTGTGGCATCCTTTACTGACATAACAGGAAATATTCCATTTTCCAGTCCCTTCCCTTGGTCAGAAATTCGACCGATATTTGGGAGACATTTCGTGACCAATTTTGGTCCCACGGTGCTGGGAGGCTCATCCCAGGTCAGGTGAAGGTTTTCGTTGATATATCGCTCCAGGTGTTAGTTTCTGGATTAGACCCATTGATAGAGAATGAAAGATTTTCTGGGTCCTCTGTCTTTTAAGCTATTGTGATCCAGGAGATAGTTCCCTTCTTTTCTTTCCCCATACCTAGAGTCACACTATTATAATTATTGATCACATACAGAACTAAATATTTGATTAATTGTTTTAAGTCACTGTTCCATTTGTTGGAAGCCTGGTTATACACTCTAAGAGACAACAATCTTATAAAATATAATATAGGTAATGTAGCTGTTAATAGCCAGAGAAGGCAATGGCACCCCACTCTAGTACTCTTGCCTAGAAAATCCCATGGATGGAGGAGCCTGGAAGGCTGCAGTCTATGGGGTCGCTGAGGGTCGGATACGACTGAGCGTCTTCACTTTCACTTTTCACTTTCATGCATTGGAGAAGGAAATGGCAACCCACTCCAGTGTTCTTGCCTGGAGAATCCCAGGGACGGGGGAGCCTGGTGGGCTGCCATCTATGGGGTCACACAGAGTTGGACACGACTGAAGTGACTTAGCAGCGACAGCAGCAGCAGCAGCTGTTAATAGCAACATTGACAGAGTCATAGTGTAGTAGAGACACGGACATAAACAATTTGGAAACGAAAAATAAGTTAAAACAAAGATTAGTATCACTAGTTGTAATCCAGTTGTAATAAACCATCAAATCCATAGGAGAGCCAGCTGGAGAATCCAAATTTTGCCAGTATCAGGTAGAGAGAAAAAGTTAAATGTCTCATCTTTGTTTACAAAAGCTTCATATATCAACTTGGGACAGTATCAGAGAAAAAGGTTTACTGGAAGACAGATTCAAGTTAGTATGTTTTCTGAAATTAAAGTGATAAATTATATTTATCTATTTAGTGTCATGTACTTAACTCCTATTGATCTGCAGGAATTAGTCAAGTTTTCTATTATAGTTGTCATTTATCATCCAGTTTAGCAGCATTACCTAAAGGCTATCAGAAACTTACATTTGTTTAAACAGGTTCTTTTTATGAGTCTTTTTGAAAATCTTTATTTTGTACAAGCAATGTAAAATTATAATACTCTATGAAGGACAAATTTAAAATAGTTTAGTTAAAACTTTGAATACAATGTAATTTGCAAGAAACTTGGATATTTCTGTAACATATAACCTTTTAGGATAATAATTAGAATTATGACTGATAACATTATATCAGGACATATCAGATGTTAGGGATAAATTTTGGAATATCTTTATCAATGACATTTACCTATACATTACAACCTAAAGTTTACCTTCAATAACTTGACAATGTTTTTGAATTAAAAATAAACTTAATTTAGTATTTCTCTCTGAGATGTCTCAGAGATTTTTTTTGAAGCATCTCAGAGTCAGCTGGAGGCTAAAGGAGTTTTAGTTAGATTTTACTATTTGGGAAGTTTGTTAGAAATATTAAAAAAAGTTTTAAAACAACAGGATCATAGGTCACTGAAACAGTACTTATTCACTTCACCAAAGTCACAAAAACAGTAAATATGGCTCGCCTAAGGGCACAGAAACTCATGCAATTTGTTTTCAAACAGGAGCACTTTTAACAGAAAGAGAAATCAAATTCCAGTCTTGCATTAGCTCACTTAACAAAATCCATTTAGTTAGCTTCAAGGCTCAGAGGGTAAAGCATCTGCCTACAATGCGGGAGACCCGGGTTCAGTCCCTGGGTTGGGAAGATCTCCTGGAGAAGGAAATGGCAACCCACTCCAATATTCTTGCCTGGAAAATCCCATAGACGGAAAAGCCTGGTAGGCTACAGTCCATGGGGTCGCTAAGAGTCGGACACAACTGAGCGACTTCACTTAGCACTTAGGTGTTGTTTATCCTAACTATGTATAAAATTTTCCTCCTCAGGCTTCTTTTGCATAATCTCTCATCACTTTCTGTATTCATCCTGTCTCTCATTTTTCCATCTAAATATGCTCACCCAGCTAATTTTTTTCCTCCATAAAATGTAATCTCATTTCTCATATCTTTTTTAACTGAAAACATATATTTTACTTCTTACTATATACTGAAATGTTACTATATTATTCCTTATAGCTTTAGTGACATGTTTAAATTAGAATCCTCAGCACTTAAAACCTTACTTTTTAGTAAAAGCTAAGAATTAAGCAATGGACTGTCTTTTACACTGGCATTTTATAGACTAACGGTTATCATAAACACTAGTGATAAGTCTTTAAAACTTTTGTTCTCTTATAGAGAACATCTCAATGTGATAGAAACATTTTTTGATATTTCTAAAAGGAGATCAGCCCTGGGATTTCTTTGGAAGGAATGATGCTAAAGCTGAAGCTCCAGTACTTTGGCCACCTCATGCGAAGAATTGACTCATTGGAAAAGACTCTGATGCTGGGAGGGATTGAGGGCAGGAGGAGAAGGGGAAGACAGAGGATGAGATGGCTGGATGGCATCACGGACTCATGGACGTGAGTCTGAGTGAACTCCGGGAGTTGGTGATGGACAGGGAGGCCTGGCATGCTCTGATTCATGGGGTTGCAAAGAGTCGGACACAACTGAGCGAGTGAACTGATCTGAGCTGAAATACCTTTAGTGTTTTTTAGTAATTGATGTTTCAGTATATTTTATTTAATAAACTTTTATCACTTAAATTAACACAGTTCTAGGACTTTCAGTTCGTCAGTCATTTCAGTTGCTCAGTCATGTCCAACTCTTTGCAACCCCCTGGACTGCAGCATTCCAGGCTTTCCTGTCCATCACCAACTCCTGGAGTTCATTCAGACTCACATCCATCGAGTCAGTGATGCCATCCAGCCATCTCTGCTCAAACTCAGTTATCAAATATCTAGAAAGATTATTTTAGGTAGACATTTCTAAAATATAATTATTTTAAAGAGTTTATCCCAATGTTTTTATCTCATTTACATTTACTTTCAGATTTCATAATATCGTCATTTTTCTTATAACAGATCTAGTAAGGTCTTATGTATTAAATCTAGGTACAATAAGGAGTTACATAATTTTGATGAGTCTTGACATGTCTATATCAATTAGATAAACAAACAAACATTAATACCAGATATTAACTTAATATTGAATATTTGCCAGTTCACGTGAACCTGAAAGTTATTTAGCCACTGTCTTTAAATGTAAGTGCTTTTTAGTAAAATTAAATAGTTATTTATAAATCTAATCTTGATAAAACTTTTTAGAAGTAGAGATATCTCATATGTATAATGTATACACAGAAATATACAGGCAAAACCAGAGATCTCATAGCTTCACTTAAAAGCTTAACCATGAATCGGGTATTACAATATAAAGTTATTAGTTTACAAAGAACAGCTGAAATACATTAACATTGTTTGCTCAGATGACAAAGGCTTTGCTATCTGTGCAGTTTGGTTAACAGAACATTCCCAGCGCTTTTAATTTTAAAGCTGCCACTTTTCCCCTTGGTTTCAACTCTTGTCTGATGGAGCTAATTAGGCTCAGTCTCAGTCCTTGGGGCTTGTATTTACACTTTGGTTTGTAAGAGATTTCTAAGAGAAAGCCAGTTGCTTTTATAGTTTTCTAAAGAACAGTTCTGTCACCTAAAGATATTAAAATCAGTGACAAGATCTTTAACAAAACTGAAACTTCTTTTACTAATTGTCTGTTTTAGAACTTTAGAGTTTAACTTACCATGCCTTCAAAGGTTTATATAAAGTATTTAGCAAAGATCCTTTTGAGTTTACAAATTACACCCAAAGCAAAATCACTATTTTTATTAGTCCTAGTATGTTAGTTCCCAGTTGTTTTTTTTTTTTTTCCCTTTCTTGTGTGGCTCGGGTAACATTATTGGTTAGTACGTTTAGTTATTATCTCCTGGGTGGCAATCTATATCTCTTGTCTTATAATTCCACGCAGGAGAACTATTCTCCAGTGAAACATGTCTATCTCATAGTATAGTTAAACAAGAGATTTAACCATTTTCTATAAATCCATTTAAATGTACCAATTTTATATACTCTTATCTAAATTCCATTAACTTGTATACCCTTTAACTTTAGTTTCTATCATTATTGTTGTTGTTCAGTAGCTCAGTCACATCCAACTTTTTGTGACTCCATGGACGGTAGCCCACCAGGCTCCTCTGTCCATGGATTTCCCAGGCAAGAATACTGGAGTGGGTTGCCATTTCCTTCTCCAGACGATCATCCTGACCCAGCGTTCGAACCTATGTCACCTGCATCACAGGCGGATTCTTTACCACTGAGCCACAGGGGAAGCATATTGGAATTTTTTTTTTCTTTTTTTCCCTGTCCATTTTATCTTGTTTTATATAAAAAGCTCTGGGATCCCCAGAGTGGGGTTGAGCCAAGATGGTCAGGCCCCTTGGTCTAATTCTTGCCCCAAATAACTGTTGGTCAGATATCTCCATGTGAATTTTTCTAGCCCCTTAAATAATGGCTGCAGCCTGATGGCTGCTAGATCATAGGTGTTCTTCCTGAGTGCCCTTAGGGCTCACCAGCTCTCGTAGGAAGGCTGAGCAATCACTGGTGGCTATAGCATCCTCATTTGCTGATATGGCAGAAGATATTCCATTTCTCACTTTCTTAAACATCTTTTATCTCCCCTAAGCCTACATCCTTCTCCTCTCTCATTTCCTTATTAATGTGATATTTTGTGTGTGTATGATATAAACTGCTTTTTATTATTTATTAAAATTTTTTTGGATTGTGGTTTTGAGATATCTATTATGTAAGTTTCAGGTATACAGCGCAGTGATTCACAATGTTAACATGTTATTCTCCGCTTATAGTTATAAAATATTGACTCTATTCCCTGTGCTGTACAATTAAAGGTAGTATTTAAGTCTGAATTCTAAGGAGATACTCATTTTTCCGTGGGTATCTCCCATATATACATGAGGTATACATGTTAATAAACTTAGCCACCTGATGCAAAGAACTGACTCATTGGAAAAGACCCTGATGCTGGGAAAGATTGAAGGCAGGAGAAGGGGACAACAGAGGATGAGGTGGTTGGGTGGCATCACTGACTCGATGGACATGAGTTTGAGTAAATTCTGGGAGTTGGTGATAGACAGGGAAGCGAGTTCGATCCCTGGGTTGGGAAGTTCCCCTGGAGAAAGAAATGGCAACCCACGCCAGTATTCTTACCTGGAAAATCCCTGCTGGGCTACAGTCAGTGGGGTTGCAAAGAATCAGACATTCCTGAGCTACTAACACATGTATCCTCCAAAGGCTCACAGTCTGCCTGGACACACAGGATGTTCAGCAGATAGTGAAGAGGCAGAACATCCTGGAAAACGTGGTAAATGAACACGGGGCGCAGGGTGGCCAGAGGCCTCCTGGGGAAGAAGGTAGGACACAGCAACAGGCAGAGTGAAGAGGAAGACTAGAGGCAGGAGTTATAAACCAAGGGTCTGCTTTCCAGAAGATCCAGAGAAAGGCGCAGTGCCAGGAGGGGTCTACCTTGGGGTCTAAGAGGCAAGATTCCAGAGCAGTGATGAAAGAGATGTTCACATATTGGGATATAGGGAAGTCATTCTGGCTTATACATGAGTTTACCTGAATTTTATGTTAGTTAAGATAGCCTGTTTGTGGCCTATCAAACATACACTGTACATCTGCTTTAATTGCTATGGAAAAGGACACCCTGACCAGAAGGAAAGAATGTCCATGCTAAAAATGAAGAATTAAATGCCCTTCCTCCTGGGATTCCAATGCTGGTCCTTCTTTGAGGGTAAGACGCCCTTCCCAGGGGCCAAGGCTGTACCGACTGGATGTGTACATGCTGGTCTGTTCTTTCTTGAATCATTGGAGAAATATAAGCCTCACTTCTTTAATGTTCTTTGTTCTGACGAGATATAAGACTGTGCAGAAAACCCTGCTTCTCTGGAGCATTTTCTCAGAGTAATCTGAAAGCTGGCTACTGGGCTAGTTGTTCGTTTGGCTCCAACAGAACTCTTTTCTATTCTTATAAATTGTTTCTTGGTTATTTCTGTTGACAGAGGGCCAGGCTCTCTCTCAAACACTGGGAGGGGACAACTTCCCTGGTACCTCCTGGCTAATCTACAGGCCCCTTTAAACACACTTGGAAATCAGACAGACACACACACACACACATCTGAAGAAAGAAACAGGCAAAGCCCCAAGCACCTAGCTCAGAAGATTGAGGGAAGGATGAGAAAGACTCATCTTCTTCCTTCACCAAGACAGAGTTCCCTCCTCCTTGGCTGACGGGACCCAGCTCTGCAGAACAATGACCAATTCCAAGAGAGAGAAAAAGCATCGCGCAGCCATGCTCCAGAGACAAGGCAGAGGCAGGAGCCTCAGCTTCACCTAAGGGCACAGGGATGGGAGGCCAGGCCTGAAGCCGCAGCCCCTCCTGCCCTTCCAAGTCCTGTGCTTCTGTTAGGGGTGGATCCCCAGAAGTGGTACCGACCCAGGTTCTGGTGAGGGAGGCAACAGTGGGCCTCTGGGCTGGACACTGGTGTTTGTCAGGTGGAATAACATTCAAGCTTTGTCCTCACTCCAAGGACAAAGTTAGTGGCAAAAGTTGAGCTCTGCTGAAGCAGAGATGAGGTGCCCACTCCTGAGGTTAAGGAAGACTTCCCTGGGTGCACATGTGCAGGAAGGCTTCTTGGAGGTCAAAAAGGGAGCCCCCCCCCCCCCACCATAAAAAGTGTGAACATGTACCTATAGGCCTCTGTGGTGGGATCCAACTTAGAAAAACATTGCACATGTTACAGTTCACAAGGGGCTCATAGCGTATTGTTAAAATATGGCCCATTGTGGTGACCTGACAATCAAGGGATGAAGTCACAGTGGCCACATTGCCCTGGGGGGCAGACTGTACCTTCCTTAAGGCGATATCCTGTTTTCCCCTGCTGGTGCCAGTTTCTCAAGACTACGTGACCACCCGACCCTGAGACCCCTTTGACTAAGTGACCGTAAGACCCCAGCTGCAGGCTAAAGACAAACTGAGGCCCCCTTCCTCCAGGGCACAATTTCCCATCCATAGGGTATAAGAAGGCTTGGCTGTAAAAAGAGAGCACTGGTTTCTCTCCCTAGCCAGTCACTTTCTTTCTTTCTTCCTATAATAAATCTTTCTCTGCTTGAATGCCTGGCTCACTCTCTTATTCATCACGTTTGCCTTACGTTTCTGGTGCTGAAACATGGGAGGGAAGACCCACTGCGGCTAGGTGGGCTCCGCTCCTGAGCCCACCTTTAGTGGTTCCCTCCCTTGGACCTTGCTAAGAAACTGAAGGGAGTCCCCAGGATGAGACTCTCCACTTGCCTTCCTGGACTGACATCCACACACAGGCTCTAATTTCATCAGCTGCAGGGGTGAGTGAATTCCTGCTCTCTGGGATCCTCTTTCTCTGGTCTGGTTTTTGAAGCCCTAGAGCTAGGCAGAGGATCCCCTCAGCCCTTGGGCCCTGCTCCCACTTTGAAATAGGGGATGCCCATTTCAAAAAAATAAAATGCTGAGCACCGAAGAATTGGTGCTTTTGAACTATAGTGTGGTGTTGGAGAAGACTCTTGAGAGTCCCTTGAATAGCAAGGAGATCTAACCAGTCCATCCTGAACAAAATCAATCCTGAATATTCATTGGAAGGACTGATGCTGAAGCTGAAACTCCAATCCTTTGGCCACCTGATGTGAAGAACTGACTCATTAGAAAATACCCTGATGCTGGGAAAGATTAAAGGCAGGAAGAGAAGGGGATGACAGAGGAGGAGGTGGTTGGATGGCATCACGGATTCAATGGACATGAGTTTGAATAAACTCCGGGAGTTGGACAGGGAAGCCTGGTGTGCTGCAGTCTATCAGGTTGCAAAGAGTCGGATACGACTGAGTGACTGAACTGAACTGATATCAAGGTAGACCCTGCCGCTATCTGGCTGTCTGAGAAGCCCGTGAGAGTGGGTACGCCTTTTCTTTGAGACTTTTCTCCTCGTTTTTCTCTCTCCCTAGTTTGCCCTCCCTCCCTATTTGTCTATAATGGGAAATTCTCAGTCCCAACCTACAAAATCTACCCCTTTAGGCTGCCTTCTCCAAAACCTAAAAACCTTGGGTTTTCAAGGAGAGATAAGGCCAATGCAACTCACTTATCACCCTAACACTGTCTGGCCACAATCTCAACTGGATATTAGGTTCCAATGGCCAGAAAACGGAACCCTCCATTCCAGTACTTTACGGGACCTCTATAACTTTGGCTGCCGCAATGGCAAGTGGTCAGAGATCCCTTATGTTCAGGCTTTCTTTGCTTTCCACCCTTGGCCCTCTCTGTACTTCCTGTTTTACTCCTGAAGTACTTTTAGCCCATCCTGGGCCACATCCCCCCAATACTATATCTCCTGATCCCTGTTCGGATTTTTCCTCCTCTTCTTTTGAGCCTTCTGACCACAGTGCACCTCCAATCGCCCCTAATCCCACTGTAGCAGACCCAGTTCCCCAACCTCCACCTTAGGTTCCCCCTCTCCTCTTGCTCTCAGGTGCAGGCGGCCACCACTTCTCACCCTCCCCCCAAGCCTGTTTGGAAGGGGCTCTGCGGCTTTGATCCACCCTGCTACCCTGCTACCTGAGTCTCAAGTCCCATCCGACCTCCCTAAATCCCCTCCTCACACCTGGCTGCAAAGGGCCTTAAAGAAACAGGACCTTGAATCTCTCCTGCTCCCCTCCTTCTCTTAGTAGAGGTGGCTGGTACAGAAGGCATTGTTCGGGTACACGTCTCATTCCCCCTCTCCGATTTATCTCAAATTAAGAAACATCTTGGCTCTTTTTCCTCTGACCCTGACACTTGTTTCAGTTCAGTTCAGTCGCTCAGTCATGTCTGACCCTTTGAGACCCCATGGACTGCAACACACCAGGCTTCCCTGTCCATCATCAACTCCCAGAGCTTACTCAGACTCATGTCCATTGAGTTGGTGATGCCATCCAACCATCTCCTCCTCTGTCATCCCCTTATCCTCCTGCCTTCAATTTTTCCCAGCACCAGGGTCTTTTCCAATGAGTCAGTTCTTTACATCAGGTGACCAAAGTATTGGAGTTTCAGCTTCAGCATCAGTCCTTCCAATGAATGTTCAGGACTGATTTCCTTTAGGATGGGCCGGTTAGATCTCCTTGCTGTCCAAGGGACTCTCAAGGGACACTTTTATTTAAAATAATTTAAATACCTCACCCAGTCTTATGACTTGACCTGGCATGATATTTATGTTATACTCTCTTCTACCCTCCTCCCAGAAGAGAAAGAACAAGTCTGTCAAGCTTCTCAGGCTCATGCGCATGAAATACATCAAACTGATGGTACTAAACCTGTAGACCTAGGTGCCATTCCCAGGGGCACCTGGGCCTGATTGGGCCTACCAGGCAGGACATCTGGGGTGAACAGCCCATAATCACATGGTGACTTGCCTTACTACAGCCCTCCAAAAAGCAGGACATAAGGCTGTTAACTTTGATAAACTCAAAGAAATAACTCAAAGATCAGATGAAAATGCAGCACAAATTCTAGCTAGATTAACAGAAGGCATTGTTCTGTTAACCTAGCTAGAATTCTATCCCTACAAAAATATACAAAATTAGATCCAACTTCAAAAGAAGGTACTATTGTCCTGAATACCCATTTTACTTCCCAATCATCCCCAGACATTCAAAAAAAGCTAAAAGAGGCAGAGAGGAAGGCCCTCAAACCTCTCAATGAGATCTTTAAAATTTGGCTTTAAAATTTTTCAATAAATGGGAAGAACAGGCAAAACTAGTAAAGGCTCGAAGAGATCAGGCTAAATATCATCTCTTAACCTCTGCTCCACACAGCTCCAAACCTTAATCCTCTGACAGAGAGAAGAAATCATCTAGGCCCTGTTGCAAGTGCGGTAGAGAAGGGCCCTGGGCCTGCTCACGCCCAAAGCCCAGGCCCCCTCCCGGCCCATGTCCTAATTGTGGCATAAAGCGACATTGGAAGGCGGGCTGCCCTAATCCCTCTCTAGGGATCCGGACATCTCCTCCCGGTCCCGAGCAGGAGTCCTCAGACCCAGCTCTGCCCAGGCTCCTCGGACTGGCCGCTGAAGACTGAAAGTACCCAGGGCCCCAGGCCCCAACTCTCATCACCTTTATGGAGTCCAGGGTAACTCACAGCGGCAGGGAAGCCGATCTCTTTTCTTATCAACACAGAGGCCACCTGTTCTGCCACGCCTGCTTATTCCAGAAAAACTAAAGTCTTTCAGATCTCTGTCATGGGGGTTGACGGTTTAGCGCCTACACCACAGATTACCAAGCCTTTGCCTTGCACACTTCAAAATACCCCATTCTCTCATTCTTTCCTTGTACTCCCAAATCGCCCCACTCCAATCCTTGGAAAGGATCTACTCTCCAAATTCAAGCCTTTCCTCACTGTTCCAAATCTTTCTCCTGACCTGGCCTGGCTACTGCTTCTCGAACCTACTATTTCTTTACCTCCCCCACTACCCTCCTCGTCTGTAAACCCTATAGTCTGGGATAGGGTTTACCATCGCCTCCCACCATACTCCCATTTATATTTGTCTAAAAGATCCAACAAAGTTTCCCAATCAACCTCAATATCCTATTTCCCAAATACATCAGCAGGGATTAAAATCCAACATCTCTAAGCTGCTGCGTCAGGGTCTCTTGTGCCCTACTCACTCTCCTTATAACACGCCTATCCTACTTGTTAAAAAGCCAAATCGCTCCTACTGTCTGGGTCATGACTTGACCCAGGGATTAAACCCAGGTCTCCTGCATTGCAGGCAGGTTCAGGCTACCATATGATACAGCAATCCCACTCCCGGGCATATATCCAGAGGTGAAAGGTGATGGAGAGAGATAAACTGGGAGTTTAGGATTGATGTATACACACTACTATACTTAAAATAGATAACCAACAAGTACTTATTGTGTGGCATAGGGGACTCTGCTCAATATTCTATAATAACATAAACGGGAAAAGAATTTGTAAAAAAAATAGATACATGTATATGCTTAATTGAATCACTTTGCTGTACACCTGAAACTAACACACATTTTTAATCAACTATATACTCCAATCAATATAAAATAATTTTTTAAAATTAATTAATTAAAAATAATAAATATTGATATCGAGCATCTTTTCACTTGCCTATTGGCCATGTGTATGCCTTCTTTGGAGAAATGTCTATTTAGATCTTCTGCCCATTCTTTGATTGGGTTCCCTGTTTTTATTATTGAGTTGTAACAGCTTTTCGTATATTTTGGAAATTAACCCTTTATCAGCTGCATCATTTGCAAATCTTTTCTCCCAGTATGTAGTTTGCCTTTTTTTGTTTTGTGTATGGTTTCCTTTGCTGTGCAAAAGTATGTAAGTTTGATGAGGATCTGTTTCTTTATTGCTTTTTCTCATCTTTTTGTTTTCTGTTTCTACCAGAGTAGAAGCCATCTTGAATTGGCCTTCTTTCAGGAACTTTAATTCCCCTTGGATGGTTGCTGGGAGCAAGAGAAAGTTGTTTTGTTTTGTTTTGTTTTGAATGACAAATAATACTGGATCATTATAACTTATGTAATTTTCAAAGTTGTACAATTATACAGAAAAAAAAAGGAGGGGCAAACAACCTGTAGAATTACACAGAATCCTTCTTCAAAATGCATCGGCATTGAAATTTTTAAGGAAAAATAAACAAATGGGACCGAAGCAAACTTGCAGTGATGAACTGGCCTAATTTCAATACTGTTGTGTCTCTGGGACTCAGGAAGCCCGAGTAGAGGGAGAGAGATGAGAGAAGGGCAGATCAGTGGACCGGTCAGGACACAGACGACGTTTATGAACTAAGTTTGCCACCTGAATGGCACCGGACACAATAACTGGGTTGGCTGAAAAGTTCCTTCAAGTTTTTATAAGATGGTATGAAAAACCTTAAGGAAACTCAATACAATGAAAAGGTCAGTGATCAAGGCAAGCTCGAGATGGGGAAGCAGGAAGCCCTGAGCTCTCCCCTCCATGACCTTCTTGCCAGAAATTCTTTCCTGACCTCTGATCAATTTCTATTAATTAGGGAGATCAAAATGATCAAACTAGGAATATTCTGGCTATCAGCTCGCGGAACGCCTCCAACAAGTGGGAAGAGGAGGAAGTGGCAACACCCTGGCTGCGAATTAGCAGTCTGGGGAAGCCTCAGGTTAATGACCGCAGGGGCCTGTCCCGGGCCGGGCCGGGGCGTGCGGGTGGAGCAGCTCCGGCAGCGCCAGAAGCGCAGTGTCTGCCTCCCCAGAAAGGATGGCTCCTCTGACCTGGCATCCTCCATGCCTGCAAAATCGAGATCCAGGTGGTAAAGGGAGAGATGGGTGGCCCTGAGACGCCTCTTGGCTTCCTGGACTTGCTTCTCATTGTCTGGTTCAGCGGGACTCCCGGGGGTGAGTTCCGGGATGAACCTGCGCGCGGGGGGCGGGGGATGGGCCCGGAGGGCGGCCGGCGCGAGGAAGTTGGGTGCGCGGGGGTTCGCGAAACTTCTTGCGGGGTGGCGCCGCCGCCCTTTCCTCTTTTCCCTCCCCTGGGTCCTTTACTCCTCGGTGGCTCCCCCAGGCTACTTGCGGGCTCTCTGGGCCATAACAGGGGTGCCTTGGTGGAGCAGTAATGCGGGGAGTTTGGGAGGTGACGCTAGGAGAAGAGGGGGCCAGAACGCTACAGGAAATGGTGTTGAGGCGCCCCCCGCCCCAGGGCTCAGCCCGGCCCCAGAAAGTGGGAGTTCTGGAGCCGGGGGAAGGCACCCAGAGCCGCCCTAAAAACCACAAGCCCATGATCTGCCCTTCTGCACCGTCGCAGCCGCCTTGCTCCTGTCCCCTGTCGCAGCCGTGGCTTTCCCGCACCAGGCTTCAGCAATACATGAACCATGAACTTCCAGATGTTCAAACTGGTTTTAGAAAAGGCAGAGGAACCAGAGATCAAATTGCCAACATCCGCTGCATCATTGAAAAAGCAAGTGAGTTCCAGAAAAACATCTATTTCTGCTTTATTGACTATGCCAAAGCCTTTGACTGTGTGGATCACAACAAACTGTGGAAAATTCTGAAAGAGACGGGAATACCAGAGCACTTGACCCGCCTCTTGAGAAACCTGTATGCAGGTCAGGAAGCAACAGTTAGAACTGGACATGGAACAACAGACTGGTTCCTGCTGGGGTCCAGCCCCAGTGGATCCAGGGTGATTCGAAGGTGAGGACGGAGTCGGCGTCTTTGGAAAAATGCATATTTAATCACAGATATAGAGAGATTAAAAATGGATAGTGTAGTAGGAAGATTAGTGGAGAAAAGGAGGCTGAACAACTTGGATTACGTGGAATAGCATCCATGCTCCAGACGGGAATTCAGCCAGAAAAACTGGAGCAAGAAAGAAGCGACATGGGGGAATCAGTCTTTCCGGAAACTGATCCGATTTCTTTATTTTTGGGTTTGCTTATATACCTTTGTTACACATAGGGATGAATACAGAGTCACGCGGGAGTCAACAGTCCTGACCTCTATCAAAATCAGGTGCTTCACATAAAAAGTTCTTAGGGATTTTATGATTCTTTCTTTCTGATAACCAAAATCTTATTTTTTTCCAAGGGTGTTTTTTCTTAAACCAGGCACCACCCTCCAGTAAAGTTACATTCCTATAGCATGAGGGTGTAGTGAGTTACAATCAAGAAAGGAATTTATTTAACCCAAGGTTAACATGATTAATCTTAAAGGTTAATGCTTATTTCTCCTATATGCTTAAAGGTTAATACTTATTTCTTCCTATATGCTAGTTATATTCATTATAAGGGTAGGGAACATGGAGATTTAGCAGCAAACATCAGCCCAACAAATGAAAATCCTTTCACCAATGCTCCCCTTAAGATCTATTTAGTCATAAGATACGATAAAGTTACATTTTACATAGCAAGGACACAGTGATTTATAACAAAGTACAGTGATCTATTACAAAAGAGAAAATCCATCAACTCAAAAAGTCTAGTATTGCTAACATCAAAAACTACCATATTTCCTTTTCTATAGTCCAAATATATTGATTAATATATTCCCAGGTGCCTAAGGATATGGAGGCCTGGCGGCAATCATTGACTCAACAAGAAAAAAAAGCCCTATGCTAATTAGGACTCTCAAAATACTCCAAAACTCTCTGTGCTGTTTATGGTTAAGAGGTAGTAAACAATCATGTGGCAGGAGTATGGATAATCCTGTCACACAAGCTAGTCTGTCAGCAGAGAGGTTTGACCTGAGACATCCTTGTCCCACCCAGAGCAGGGAATTGGCAGCAATTATTGACACAACAAATGAAAAACCCTTCACCAATATAATTCCTAACCAACCCATTATACTAATAATTTTTAACTCCCCAAAAGAATTTGCCTTTAGTAAGTCTAAAACATCTCGTGCCTCTCAGATTGGGAGGCTGTAAACAATCACATGTGGCCGGACGAACCTATACAGGTGGGCTAGATAACCTTCAGAGGAGTCCGTAAGCTGAAACACTCTTGTCACGCCCAAGAATTTTTATTGCCTTGGAGCTGCATGTCTACTCCTTCTCCGAGAGAAACGGTTATGGGGGAGAGCCCCCCGTAAAGTCAGAGGTGTAAGTGAGAGCATAAAACAGACTCTGGTTTTGGGGTTAGATGCTCGGGAACAGGGGGTTTCCTGAGACTTCACGCCTTTGCATATGCCAAGCCTCCTTCCTCATGACCTTTGCCATGGGCGGAGTTCCTCACGCTGGCCCCCGGCAGGTTCCAAATAGAAAAAGGAGTCTGTCAAGGCCGTATATTGTCACCCTGCTTATTTAACTTATCTGCAGAGTACATCATGAGAAACACTGGGCTGGAAGAAGCACAAGCTAGAATCAAGATTGTTGGGGGAAATATCAATCACCTCAGATATGCAGAGGATACCACCCTTATGGCAGAAAGTGAAGAGGAACTAAAAAGCCTCTTGATGAAAGTGAAAGAGGAGAGTGAAAAAGTTGGCTTAAAGCTCAACATTCAGAAAACAAAGATCATGGCATCTGGTCCCATCACTTCATGGGAAATAGATGGGGAAACAGGGGAAACAGTGGCTGACTTAATTTTGGGGGGGGGGGCTCCAAACTCACTGCAGATGGTGATTGCAGCCATGAAATTAAAAGATGCTTACTCCGTGGAAGAAAAATTATGATCCACTGAGACAACATATTAAAAAGCAGAGACATTACTTTGTCAACAAAGGTCCATCTAGTCAAGGCTATGGTTTTTCCAGTGGTCATGTATGGATGTGAGAGTTAGACTGTGAAGAAGGCTGAATGCTGAAGAATTGATGCTTTTGAACTGTGGTGTTGGAGAAGACTCTTGAGAGTCTCTTGGACTGCATGGAGATCCAACAAGTCCATCCTAAAGATGATCAGTCCTGGGTGTTCATTTGAAGGACTGATGGTGAAGCTGAAACTCCAATATTTTGGCCACCTGATATGAAGAGCTGACTCATTTGAGAAGACCCTGATGCTGAGAAAGATTGAGGGCAGGAGGAGAAGTGGACGACAGCAGATGAGATGGTTGGATGGCATCACCAACACATTGGACATGGTTTGGGTGAACTCTGGGAGTTGGTGATGGACAGGGAGGCCTGGCATGCTGTGGTTCATGGGGTCGCAAAGAGTCAGACATGACTGAGTGACTAAACTGTATTGATGATCTGTGCACAGAGCCCCGTCTGGTCCCTTCGTACTACTGATGAACTGAAGTAGATCCCTTCCCTACTGCTCTCTGCCCTTGAAGGACCACCAGGTCCCTTCCCTACTGCCTCTGGTCTCTTCTTGCTAATGCTGAAGGGAAGTAGGTAATTTCCCTACTGTTCTCTCGTCCTTTCTTACTAATGCTGAAGGGAAGTAGTCCACTTCTCTACTGTTCTCAGCCACGAAGGATCAGCAGGTCCCTTCTGAAATGCTCTCTGGTTCCTTCTTACTACTGTTGAGGGAAGTAGGTCCTTCCCTACTGCTCACAGCCCTTGAAGGACCAGCAGGTCCCTTCTCTACTGCTCTCTGGTACATTCTTACTACTGCTGAAGAGAAGTAGGTCCTTCCCTACTGCTCACAGCCCTTGAAGGAACAGCAGGTCCCTTCCCTCCTGTGTCTGGACCTTCTTACTACTGCAAAAGGGAAGTATGCCCCTTCCCTACTGCTCTCGGCTCTTGAAGAACCAGCGGGTCCTACCCTGCTGCTCTCTGGTCCCTGTTTACAACTGCTGAAGGGAAGGAGATCCCTTGCCTGAGATGCTCTGGTTCCTTATTACTACTGCTGAGAGAAGTAGGTCCCTTCCCACAGCTCTCAGCCCTTGAAGGACCAGCAGGTCCCTTCCCTATTGCTCTCTGGTCACTTTTTACTACTGCAAAAGGGAAGTAGGCCTCTTCCCTACTCCTCTCGGCCCTTGAAGGATCAGCAGGTCCCTTCCCTACTGCTCTCTCGTTCCTTCTTAATACTGCTGAGGGAAGTAGGCCCCTTCCCTACTCCTCTGGGCCCTTGAAGACCAGCAGGTCCTTTCCCTACTGCTGTCTGGTCCCCTCTTACTACTGCTGAAGGGAAGTAAGTCCCTTCCCTACAGCTCTCGGCGTCTGAAGTACCAGGCAGTCCCTTCCTTACTGCTCTCTGGCCCCTGCCTACTACGGCTGAAGAGATGTACCTCCCTTCCCTACTGCTCTCTGGCTCCTTACTACTGCTGAGGGAAGTAGGCCCCTTCCTTTCTGCACTTGGCCCTTCAAGACCAGCAGGTCCCTTCTCTAATGCTTTCTGGTTCCTTCTTACTACTGCTGAGGGAAGTAGGCCCCTTCCCTGCTGCTCTCGGCCCTTGAAGACCAGTAGGTCCCTTCCCTACGGCTCTCTGGTTCCTTCTTAATACTGCTGAGGGAAGTACGCCCCTTCCCTACTCCTCTCGGCCTTTGAAGACCAGCAAGTCACTTACTAATGCTCCCTGGTCCCTTCTTACTACTGCTCAAGGGACGTAGGTCCCTTTGCTACAGTCTCGAAGCTTGAAGGTCCAGACAGTCCCTTCCCTACTGTTCTCTGGCCCCTTCTTACTACGGCTGAAGAGATGTACCTCCCTTCCATACTGTTCTCGGCAAAGGAAAGACCGGCAGATCCTTCCTTATGACTCTCTGGTCCCTTCTTACTATTGCCGAAGAGATGTACCTCCCTTCCCTACTGCTCTCTGGTCCCTCCTTACTACTGCTGAAGGGAAGTAGATAATTTCCCTACTGTTCTCTCGTCCTTTCTTACTACTGCTGAGGGAAGTAGCCCCCTTCCATACTGTTCTCGGCAAGGAAAGACCGACAGGTCTCTCTGGCCCCTTCAACTACTGCTGAAGAGATGTACCTCCCTTCGCTACTTCTCTCTGGTTCCTTCTTACTACTGTTGAGGGAAGTAGGCCCCTTCCCTGCTGCTCTCGGCCCTTGAAGAGCAGCAGGTCCCTTCCCTACAGCTCTCTGTACCCTTTCACTACTGCTGAAGGGAAGTAGGCCACTTCTCTACTGTTCTCAGCCCTTGTAGAATCAGCAGGTCCCTTATGAACTGCTCTCTCGTCCCTTGTTACTACTGCTGAGGGAAGTAGGCCCCTTCCTTTCTCCTCTCGGCCCTTGAAGACCAGCAGGTCCCTTCCCTACTGCTCTCTGGTCCCTTCTTACTACTTCTGAAGGGAAGTAGGTCCCTTCCCTACAGCTCTCAGCGCCTGAAGGACCAAGCACTCCCTTCCCTAGCACTCTCTACCCACTTCTTACTACTGCTGAAGAGATGTACCTCCCTTCCATACTGCTCTCGGCAAACAAAGGATGGGCAGGTCCTTCCTTATGATTCTCTGGTCCCTTTTTCTATTGCAGAAGAGATGTACCTCCCTTCCCTACTGCTCTCTGGCTCCTTCTTACTACTGCTGAGGTAATAGGCCCTTTCCCTACTGCTCTTGATCCTTGAAGACCAACAGGTCCCTTCCTAATGCTTTCTGGTTCCTTCTTACTACTGCTGAGGGAAGTAGGCCCCTTCCCTACTGCACTTGGCCCTTGAAGACCAGCAGGTCCCTTCTCTAATGCTCTCTGGTTCCTTCTTACTACTGCTGAGGGAAGTAGGCCCATTCCCTACTTCTCTCAGCCCTTGAAGACCAGCAGGTCCCTTCCTAATGCTCTCTGGCTCCTTCTTACTACTGCTGAGGGAAATAGGCCCCTTCCCTTCTGCTCTCGGCCCTTGAAGAGCAGCAGGTCCCTTCCCTACAGCTCTCTGTTCCCTTTTCACTACTGCTGAAGGGAAGTAGGCCACTTCTCTACTGTTTTCGGCCCTTGTAGGATCAGCAGGTCCCTTATGAACTGCTCTCTCGTCCCTTCTTACTACTGCTGAGGTAACAGGCCCTTTCCCTACTGCTCTTGATCCTTGAAGACCAACAGGTCCCTTCCTAATCCTTTCTGGTTCCTTCTTACTACTGCTGAAGGAAGTAGGCCCCTTCCCTGCTGCTCTTGGCCCTTGAAGACCAGTGAGTCCCTTCCCTACTGCTCTCTGGTTCCTTCTTACTACTGCTGAGGGAAGGAGGCCCCTTCCCTACTGCACTTGACCCTTGAAGACCAGCAGGTCTCTTCCTAATGCTCTCTGGTTCCTTCTTACTACTGCTGAGGGAAGTAGTCCCCTTCCCTGTTCCTCTCAGCTCTTGAAGACCAGCAGGTCCTTTCCCTATAGCTCTCTGGTTCCTTCTTACTACTGCTGAGGGAAGTAGGCCCCCTTCTCTACTCCTCTCAGCCCATGAAGACCAGCAGGTCCCTTCCCTACAGCTCTCTGTTCCCTTTTTACTACTGCTAAAGGGAAGTAGGCCACTTCTCTACTGTTCTTGGCCCTTGAAGATCAGCAGGTCCCTTATTAACTGCTCTCTTGTCCCTTCTTACTACTGCTGAGGTAAGTAGGCCCCTTCCCTACTGCACTTGACCCTTGAAGACCAACAGGTCCCTTCCTAATGCTTTCTGGTTCCTTCTTACCACTGCTGAGGGAAGTAGGCCCCTTCCCTGCTGCTTTTGGCCGTTGAAGACCAGTGGGTCCCTTCCCTACTGCTCTCTGGTTCCTTCTTACTAATGCTGAAGGAAGTAGGCCCCTTCCCTACTGCCCTTGACCCTTGAAGTCCAGCAGGTCCCTTCCTAATGCTCTCTGGTTCCTTCTTACTACTGCTGAGGGAAGTAGGCCCCTTCCCTAATCCTCTCGGCCCTTGAGGACCAACAGGTCTCTTCGTAATGCTCTCTGGTCCCTCATTACTACTGCTGAAGGGAAGTAGCTCCCTTACATACTGTCCTTGGCAAAAGAAGGCGTGGCAGGTCCTTCCTTATGACTCCCTGGTCCCTTCTTACTATGCTGAAGAGATGTACCTCCCTTCCCTACTGCACTCTGGTCCGTTCTTTCTTCTCCTGAAGTGAAGTAGGCCCCTTCCCTACTGCTCTCGGCCCTAGAGGGCCACAGGTCCCTTCCCTACTGCTCTCTGATCCCTTCTTACTACTGCTGAAGGGAATTAGGTCCCTTTCCTACTTGCTCTGGGCCCTTGAAGGACCAGTGCTCTTCATCACGGATCAGCTAACACCAGCAGGGTGGCCAGTGTAGGAGCTATTCATCTATCAATGGCTTGGGCTGGGTGGGCGGCAGCAGGTGGCCTGGTTTCTCCTTGGCGGTGGAGGCGGGCACTCACAGCAGGATGGATGTACAGGGCTGTCTCCCTGGGATGGGGATCTGCAGGCTGCCACTCGTACAGCTTGGGTTCGCTATGCTGCCTGCAGACTGGGCCCCCCCCTGCCCCCAGAACTCCCACGCACTGTATCACTGTTTGGGCTCGAGCTGTCCTGTCCTGGAAAAGTAGATTCTGAAGTTATGATACTAAATGCAGCTCAACTTGACAGTAACTTCAAAAAGCTTCACATCTTAGAGTTGAAACGAAGGAAAAGTTGCCATCCAGAAATTGAGGAAGGAAAACTTCAGCCTTGGACAAAACGACGAGCAGAGGAACCCATTTATGATCCTGTACTTGCAGCTCCAGCTGTGTCTGCACGTGTGTTTTATATCAGCCTAGGGATTTGCTGTCCAGTTATATCTCTTGCAGTACTAGTATTAGCTGTTTTGCATCTTCATCGTATGAAAAGGATTGAACTGGAAGGTAGTATCAGCGCCAGCAGTAGTTCCCAAGGGCTGTCTCAGTCCCAGTCATTCCCAGATGTCTCAGTATATGAGAGGCAACACACCCAACAGTACAAGTCCCATGTCCAGTTATCCAACCTTGTGGGTAGAGTAGGACTTGAGAAGTGTCGCTCTTTCGGAGGCCAGAGCTAAGGTGAATGATATCAAAATATCTATCCAGGGAGAGGAACTCAAAAGAAGTACTCTAAGAAGGTACCTTTTGGTGTACTATCCATGGAGTTTATGGAGATGAAAAAGATCCAGATAAAAAGCAACAAGCATTTGTAAAAACAATTAGAGATCGAGCTTCTGAAATTCAGGTGACAGCGATGCTCCCTGAAAGTTGTGAGCTACGAGATCTTCATCACAGAAATCATCCTATTACCCATGTGTGAACAGAAAAAGGGGGAAAGCCCATGGTGATTGCCTTACATGAACTGGGGGTATCTTAAATTGTTTTTATGACAGTGCAAAGTTGTAGAGGCCAATAGTCTGCAGGAAACTTCTCAACAAAACCTAGTTCACATGGCTGCTCAGATTGCCTGTGGAATGAGCTACCTGGTCAGAAGGATGTCATCCACAAAGACGTGGCAGCCAGGAGCTCCATCATTGATGACAACTTCAAGTTAAGAGCAAAGCCAATCCCTCTCCAAGTCTTGTTCCCCATGGACTCTCACTGTCTAGGGAACAGCAAACACATGGGATCAATGGATGGCTTTTGAAAGTCTGGTTAATAATGAGTTCTCCAGCCTTCCCTGGTGATCCAGTGGCTAAGACTCCACACTTCAATGCAGGGGCCTGGGTCTGATCCCTCGTGGGAGAACTGGATCCTGCATGCCACAACTAAGAAGTCAGCATGCTGCTACTAAAAGAGCCCATGTGTCTATGACTCTGACCAAATGTCCTAAGTGGACATCTACCCGTTTGATGTGGCTGCGTACCTGAAAGAGGGTTACCAAATAGCCCAGACTATCAACTGTCCTGATGAACTATTTATGTGATGGCTTGTGCTGGGCCTTCGATCCAGAGGAGAAGTGGAGTTCCAGAAGCTGGCCCAGTGTCTCACAGAGCTCCATGAAGCCCTGGGAGCCTGTGTCTGACTCTCCTCTCACAGTCCCCCAGTGTCAGGAGGAAGGTGCCTGTCGAGGCCCACTTGGAGCCAGCCAGTCACATACATCACCCAGCACCACAGAAGCACATTTGTCTTCCAGAACACCATGCCTTAGGAATGCTTTAGCATCTCAACTTTCGAAGACAGACTTAATGATGTGGAATACTTTCTCAATATCACTTTTATTAGCTTGAACTGAAAATGTTTGTGTAAATTTTTTACACATAGTTGCCTCTGAGGTATAGGTATAGTATTACAAAATAGTTTTAAAATTGTTTAAACACACACATTTGAACTAACAATCTTACTACCAACTGCTTTTTATTTTCTTAACTTCTACAAGGTAATGCAGTTGATTCACCTTTAAAGTTTTGCTTTCTTTCACTAGTTTTGGGAATTATTTGTCTTCAGCATGCAGTACTTTTTCTTAGGAAAATAAAAACCATCTGGAAGTTATGGGCTAACGCCCCCGCTCCTTTATTACAGAGTAGCTACCTTGGTCCAAAGTGCCATACAGGAATCCAGAGGTGTGAGCAGAGGATAGTGGCCATATAACAACTCTAGTGTCACATCTAGGCCACCTGCTGGTGGATCTTGTTTGTTCCTTGTGGCCCTGCTTATGCCAAAACACATAACCACTTCTATCCTATGATGGCTGGCCTAGCTGAACTAATGACATGGGGTTGATGAGCCCACATCACGATGGGCAACCCCAGTCCATGACCAGAGGCCTCATCTCTGCCAGGCCCCAGGCCCACACTAGGAGCCACGTTTAAATGGTGTGACTTTCTCCATTGGAAGTGGCATGGCCTAGCTTCAGGATACTCGGGGTCTGTGTTCTGAGCCTTCAAGTAGAAAATGGCATGTAGCACCTTTCTGACCACAGACACCTCTGACATCACCGGTTCTGCTGGGTCATCTGCCCAAGGAGCAGCTCCAGCCATGCTCATCGTTCACCAATTGTGACTGCTTTTGTGCTGGGACAGCAGGTTGCACCAGAGACCTAGGGTCTGCAAAGCCTCAGATATTTTCTCTGTACCATTACAGGAAACCTAAGGCCACAGTGGCAGTTAAATGGAGATAGGATAAGGACCACACCCCTGCAGCCCTCAAGAGGATATTGTGTACATGGACTATTGGAGGATGGGGAGGTAGAGTCTGAAGTTTGAATCTGGAATTCATTAATATGGTAGCCTTCACCCCACGATAATTTACTAGCTACTCAGGTCTCCATGCCTGTCACAAGTCCAGGGCATGCGAAATGACTGCTGTGTGGTCTGTGACCCAGTGATAACCACTGCACCAGAACCTGGGACTTCTGTCCATGAATGGCCTGGTACTCTGAGCATCGCTTCAACACTTGGGGGACCATGATGATGCTACGGTTCCTGTGCCAGATATTAGAAACACACTAGTGCAATGCGAATGTGAGAGTAGTTTCTGCTTCTGCAGGTTCACTTACCCCAGTAAATAACCATGTGGCTCTTTGGGAAAGAATGGAAGGACTTTTGCATTCGATGTGGTGATGAAAGGGCCCTCCTCTTTAGAATGTGGCTTCTAACTTTGGTGGCTGAGCTCTGAGAAGTGGCTCAGATCTGGAAAATGGGCCTGGATCAGATGTTTGGTAGGGATGGCTGCCTTTGACTTCCTTATCAATCAGCCTTGTGTTCTGTCTCTCTTTATTTCTTTCAGTGGTCCAGTGAGTTTGTATCTAGGTTCCGGCCCATAGGTTTGCCTTTAGGATCACCCTGTGCTATGAGCCAGCATCATGTTCTCTGCTGTCAGGCCCTGACTGGCATTGAGACTCCCTAATCACTTTGATCCCTGCACCTACTTTTCTGCTGCCCTAAAGTACCCCCACCTGGAATCTGATTTTTCCACAAACTCCATCCCTGTTCCTGATAGAAGCCCACAGGAACATAGTCTCTTCCCACCATCCCTGACTTTCTGCAAAAGTCATCCTTGAGCTGTTGGAGATGCTTCTCATCTACGCTTTCCTCTTGGGCTCCCTGGAGTCCATCAGGCTTTCCCATGGAGCTGGTGGGCTGCACACTTTCCTGCCCTTTCATACAGTGTCTTCCCTGGCAGGTTCACTTCTCTGAGCCTTGGATTCCCTCCTCTACCACCTGCCTCGGAAGTTCTGGACTTTCTCTTTCATGCTGTGTAGGCCAGGCCTTTCTCCAGGCTTCCAAGACCCATTCTAGTTGAAGATCACCATGTCTCCCCGGCCTTGCTAAGCCCAGTGACCCATAATTATAAACTCTCCCTTCCCCATTTTGGGTTCTGTGCTCATCCTCCCCACCCCCAGCCCCACTGGCTGTGATCCGCTTCCTCAGGAACAGCCCCCTCACCCTCTGCATCTCCCACAGAACACTCAGAGAGAAGCTGACAGTCCTGTGGATTTAGGCCTTTCCTTCTGAACCAGCCTGGCTGATCCCTGGGAAACGTATGTGTCTGTTAGTGCCACGTGGGGAGCTTGTGAGCAGAGTGGAAATGGGGCACATGCAGGGTTGTGGTGTTTCTTGCCTGACTGAGGCTTCGTTGTCTTCCTCAGTTGTACCTGGTGAGGGGTTGGGGGCGGCAGGCAGAGCCGTCCTGCTCTGTCAGCCCAGCCCTGCAACCCCACTCTGCTCTCACAGAACTGGGGGAGGAGGCCTATGGGTCTTCTTCTCCCAGCCTCACCCTCACTGCGCTTTGCCTTCACAGATGCTCACTCTCTTTCCTATAACTTCACCGTCGACCTTCAGCCCGGACGTAGACAGCTGTGGTGTGAGGTTCAAGGGCAGGTGGATGGAGAGGTTTTTCTCTCCTATGATTGTGGACATGCTAAGATCATATTCACAAGTCTACTAGGAGAAGAAGTGAAAACCATGGAGGCCTGGGAAAGACAGGTCGAAACACTCAGAGACATCAGGGACTGGATCAAGGACCAACTGCATGACTTTGCACTGGGGAAACGCATGGCCAGAGGTGAGTTAGAAAGTCCAAGTACAGGAGGGCCAGATTAGGGGCTCAGCTACATTCACTGTTTATAAGTAAAAAATATAATTGGATATTGGTCCTTCCCTATAGCCTGTTCCGGGCGCCACTTGTCAGGGTCTAGTCCTGGTGGATTTAGGGTAATTTGAAGCAGGGACTGAGTTGGCGATAGATTTAAAGAGAGATAAGAAAAGAATGTTGTAGATAAGAAAATAGATAGAAAGAGGCTGATATTTCTTGGTTTACATAGAAAGCCAATAAAACTTCAATATAAGAAGTTTGCCCTGTTCATGGAGGCCACAGGTGTCCTCCTGGTCTCCCGAGGGAGTGAAGACGCAGAACGTCTTTCCATTTAGGTCTTAGAAACCCGGGCAAATAAATGAACGCAGGGAGCCTCTATGTTCTAAGGGATCAGCCTGAAAAAAGAGAGGGAGAGAGAGAATGATTGACACGGGGAGACCAAGCTGTTTTGGTGAGCAAGACCTCATAGATTTATTTTTAAAAAGGACTATTATATCTTTTTCACAAATGATGTTGTGTACAATATCTTTTGGCCTTGGAGACCTGTGAAACATTTTAAGACCCTCTTTTGATAAAGGCTGTTCAACCAGAAAAGTTATTTTCCCTTGAAGTGTTTTTTCTTTATATGTCTAATCTATGTCAGCCTCAGAAAGTATCAAACAAAGTTACATTTTTCATGGAGCAAAGGTGCAGTAAGTTACAACAAAGAAAAAACCAATTAGCTCAAAAGTCTGATGTGGTTAGTTTCAAGGCTACATTTTATTTTATTTTATTTTTTTTACATTTTAACTATGTTAACAAATATACTCCCAGATGCACAGTGGGTAAGAGATATGGGAACTTAGCAACAAGTATTGGCTCAACAGTGAAATCATATACCAGCGCTATTCTAATAACTTTTTAACTCTTTGAAAGGCTCTATGGTGCCTCTCACAGTTGGGAGGGTATAAACAATCACATGTGTAGTTGTAAAAGTCTGGGTAAGGCAAGTTAGAGAGCCATCAGAGGGGTCTGAGCCAAAACACTCCTTTTATATGCAGGAGACTGTTAGCTGGAGCTCTAAGTTAACTCTTTCCAGAGAAAGGTGGTGGGGGGACAGCCCCCTGTTAATGTCAGAAGAGTTGGTGAGAGCATAATGCAGTAAGGCAGGCAGACTGTGGTTTGGGGGGCAGATGTTTGAGAAAGCCCAGGGGGTTTTCCTCGAGGCCTGATCTCGCCTTTGCGTTTTGTCAGGCCCCTTTCCTCATGACCTTTGCCACGGGTGGGATACCCCATGCTGGCTCCCAGCACCAGTGGAAGGAGTGGCCTTTGGGGAGAGCAAAGGGCCACATTAGCTGGGCCACGGGAAGTGGACCCAGGTGGGGCAAAGAATCTGTCAAGCCCAGAGGCTGAGCTCTTTCTTTCCCATGGTGGGAGCAGACCCCCTCACCCTGCAGGCCAGGATGGCATGTCGCTGTGAGGATGACAGACACATCAGTGGATCCTGGCAGTTTGGCTTGAATGGACAAATGAGTCTCCACTTTGATTTGGAGAATGGCCACTGGAGAGTGGATCACCCTGGAGGCAGATGGATGAAGGAGAAGTGGGAGAGTGACAGGGCAGTGACCGACTTCCTGAAGAAGGTCTCCATGGGAGACTGTCGGGCTTGGCTTCAGGCTTTCATGGTGCGCTGGGAGGAAATGTTGAAGACCACGGGTAAGTGAGAAGGGAGGAGAAAGTGATCGTCCTCTCATGGTGACATGGACCCACTCCCGTGTGTGTGTGTGTGTGTGTCTGTGTGTGTTGTGTGTGTGTGTTTGAGGAAGGGATCCATCGGGAGGTGAGTTGTTCCTGGGAGAGCAATGACCTGGGGATACTCTGTCATATCCTTCCTCCCCCACCTCCTGACGTCTCTCCTCACAGCACAGGCCTTTGGTCAACTCAGCATGGATTTTTGCTAATTCCAAACCTGTAGACATCTTTTTGATTTCTGGGGTTTATTTCTCACTGTACCCTCTTTCCAGAATCTTCTTTCAAATGTCACCAATCCTTCTTCTAGAAATCTGTCAATACCACCTCGGCTGTAGCTCCTGAGGACTGTATCCTCATGTCACCATCTCTGATGTCATAGCGGGATTGAGTGCCTGTGTTGGAAACCTTGCTCCCCCATTAGCTGTCAGAGCCCTGTGAGGAGTGGGCTCCTCCCTTCCCCCTGTCTCGCCTGAGGATCTATATCAGGGGCTTCCATATGATGGGTGTAAATTCTGCATAATAGGGGTACTGAGTCAGGAGAGCGAGGAGGCATCTGCCGAGCTTGGGGTCTGGACAAGGGCTTCACTCTTGCTCTCCTTGCAGCATCACCGACCACGGTCCAGCCTACAGTGCAGCCCACAGTCCCGCCTACAGAGCAGCCCATGGCCCCAGCCATCAGTCCCATCACCTGGATCGCCCTTGGGGTTCTTGCCATTTTTGTCATAATGGGCATCGTAGCCTGGATCCTTTACAAGAAGAGGTACTGAGGGCAGAATTCAGAGGGAAGGCAGGGGCACAGGGCCTAGTGTGGGGACAAGGAGGGGAGTCCCACAGGCTGAGTCACAACTGTTGCTGCTCCAGGAGCACAGGCCTAGCCTATCCCCTCCCCACAGTCTCTACTGTGGGGCTCCTGCTTGCCTGCTTGCCATGCCACTTCATATGAGAAGAGGCCTTTGGAGTAGGGTCTGCAAACGCCTTCCCACACCTTCCTCCTGGATTTGGGAATCCCATGCAACCCCTGCCCTTCACTGAACCTCCTCATCCTAGAAATGAGCCAGGTGAGTAAGACCTCATATAACCTGACAGCAAGAACTCAGACAAGCTCAGGCCTCAGTTCTGATAGCTCCTCACTGTCAGATGACAATGGGAAGTGGGGGCGGGGGGGTGGCTGGGTGCAGGAAGACTGGGGGCCTGTTGAAGTTGCACAGACTGCTGGCTGGCAGGGCCCAAGGGTAGGTGGTGTGAGAATAGCAGGCAGTCAGGGCGAGGGCAGGACTCACGGGGGCTGAGAGCAGCATGGGGGCTCCACATGATGTGTCAGCAGGAAGGGGACCCACACAGGGGCCAAGATGAGAGGGGCTGGGCTCTCATCCCAGGAGGAAGGGGTGGGAAGGCCTTTACAGACCCAACTCCAAAGGCCTGTTCTCACAGGAAGTGGCTTGGGTCAAGCAGGCAAGGCAGAAGCCCCACAGGAGAGACTGGGGGAAGGGGTGAGGCCAGGCCTGTGCTCCTGGAGCAGCAGCAGTTGTGGTTCAGCCTGTGATTTGCACCTCACCAGCCTTCTGGCGACCCAGAGCCCCATCACTGAGCGGCCCTGCCTTGAGCAGAGGTGCCCGGGTATGGTGGGCCTGAGCTGGGATAGAGACGCCCAGCTGGGGGGACCAGGAAGAGATGGGGGCAAGGACTCTGGTCCTGAGATCTGTGTGTGCTACTGGCTCAGAGGCTGGAGGGGAGCGAAGGAAGGAGGTTTGCCTGCAGCCCCTCAAGGCTGTCAGGAAGCAAAGCCCCTCCTCTGGGGACCTGCTCCCTGGTCCTTTATGCCCTCCTCGGGGAGGATCCAGACCTCAGTAAAGGGAGCAGATTGATTCCTCACTGGCTCCAGTCCTGAGTCTGAGCAGGGGGTGTCAGGGCCTGGGGTGACTCTGTGATGCAGGAAGGAAGGAGGAGGTGACAAAAAGCTGCTGGGCCTGGGGTGGGGGTGGGGGTGGAGGACATAGGAGCCCCTCAGTGAGGGCGGGGCTGGGGGGGTTAGGGAGGGGCAGCCCCAGGAAAGTGACAGGAGTTCCTCAGCCTCCTGGACCAACACCTGTTTCTTTTCTACAGGAGGCGGTGCTCCCAGGAAGCCCCTGACAGGTGCTCTGTTGGCCTCAGGACTCAGTCTTTCTTTGGTTGCTCTTCTTCTCCTGTGTTCACTTTAGTGCCAGGAGAGCAGACCTTAGGAATCCCAAGTCTGTCTACCAGTTATAACGACACGGTGGCTGCACCATCTCGAGTCTCTTGTCCCATCTGATGAGCATCCTCCTCAACATCTTTAATTTTTTCAAACCTAATTTCTCTTGGTGCTGAGTGACGGAATCCCTGAACTGAAACTTTCAACTATTTGAACAAGAGATCTCCACAAACAGAACTCTTTTAGTCTTTTTCTAGTTTTTGGAGAATTAGACTTTTCCCTGCATTGTGACCTTATTCTTACAAATGATGATATTGCTGGAAAAATACATCTGCTATTACAGGACTCAGGGATTTTTTTCTATGTCTAGAGAAACAACTTCAGTGTGTTTTCAATGGAACAAAATTTTACGTTGACTGATTCCCTTCATGATTTATTACCCTATTGGCACTGAGTCTTGCTCGATTTTTTGTGACCCCATGGACTGTAGCCCACCAGGCTCCTCTGTTCATCAGATTTCACACCAAGAATACGGAAGTGGGTTCTTATTTCCATCTCTAGGGGCTCTTCCTGACTCAGGGATCAAATCCTTGTCTCCTGTGTCTCCTGTATTGGTAGGCCAATTCTTTACCACTAGCACCACCTGGGAACCATTTATGCTGCTGCTGCTGCTGCTAAGTTGCCTCAGTAGTGTCCGAATCTGTGCACCTCCATAGATGGCAGCCCACCAGGCTCCCCCGTCCCTGGGTTTCTCCAGGCAAGAACACTGGAGTGGATTTATCTCCACACAACTATGGACACCTGATCTTCGACAAAAGAGGCAAGAATGTACAATGGATTAAAGACAATTTCTTTAATAAGTGGTGCTGGGAAAACTGGTCAACCATTTGTAAGAGAATGAAACTAGAACAGTTTCTAACACCATACACAAAAATAAACTCAAAATGGATTAAAGATCTAAATGTAAGACCAGAAACTGTAAAACTCCTAGAGGAGAACATAGGCAAAACACTCTCCGACATAAATCACAGCAGGATCCTCTATGATCCACCTCCCAGAATACTGGAAATAAAAGAAAAAATAAAGAAATGGGATCTAATTAAAATTAAAAGCTTCTGCACAACAAAGGAAACTATAAGCAAGGCGAAAAGACAGCCTTCGGAATGGAAGAAAATAATAGCAAATGAAGCAACTGACAAACAACTAATCTCAAAAATATACAAGCAACTTATGCAGCTCAATTCCAGAAAAATAAATGACCCAATCAAAAACTGGGCCAAAGAACTAGACATTTCTCCAAAGAAGACATTTGGATGGCTAACAAACACATGAAAAGATGCTCAACATCACTCATTATCAGAGAAATGCAAATCAAGACCACAATGAGGTACCATTTCACACCAGGCAGAATGGCTGCAATCCAAAAGTCTACAAGCAATAAATGCTGGAGAGGGTGTGGAGAAAAGGGAACCCTCTTACACTGTTGGTGGTACAGCCACTATGGAGAACAGTGTGGAGATTCCTTGAAAACTGGAAATAGAACTGCCTTATGACCCAGCAACCCCGCTGCTGGGCATACATACTGAGGAAACCAGAATTGAAAGAGACACATGTACCCCAATGTTCATCACAGCACTGTTTATAATAGCCAGGACATGGAAGCAACCTAGATGTCCATCAGCAGACGAATGGATAAGAAAGCTGTGGTACATACACACAATGGAGTATTACTCAGCCATTAAAAAGAATACATTTGAATCAGTTCTAATGAGGTGGATGAAACTGGAGCCTATTATACAGAGTGAAGTAAGCCAGAAAGAAAAACACCAATACAGTATACTAACACATCTATACGGAATTTAGAAAGATGTTAATGATAACCCTGTATGCAAGACAGCAAAGAGACACGGATGTATAGAACAGACTTTTTGGACTCTGTGGGAGAGGGAGAGGGTGTGATGATTTGGGAGAATGGCATTGAAACGTGTACTATCATGTAAGAAACGAATCGCCAGTCTATGTTCAATACAGAATACAGGATGCTTGGGGCTGGTGCACCGGGATGACCTAGAGAGATGATATGGGGAGGGAGATGGGAGGGAGGTTCAGGATGGGGAACTCATGTACACCCGTGGTGGATTCATGTCAATGTATGGCAAAACCAATACAGTATTGTGAAGTAAAATAAAGTAAAAACAAACAAACACTGGAGTGGGTTGCTCTTCCTTCTCCAATGCATGAAAGTGAAAAGTGAAAGTGAAGTCACTCAGTTGTGTCTGACTCCTAGCGACCCCATGGACTGCAGCCTACCAGGCTCCTCCCTTTTACTGATCCTTAAATTAATATTGCAAAAGAGTTAAGTACTTCATGCCTGTTTTCTAATCCAGGAGAAAAGTCATGGTATTTGAGCCTTCCCCCTGGTTATGGGGTTAAATAAAACCAATGATAATGCTTTATTTCTTGTGGAAACAGAGAATTCCTAAACAAACATGGAGTCCAGTTGTGGAGTGATGCTTAAATTCTCTGGATTTTCAAATGTATATTTCACCATATCCCAACACTAGGTCATATATTCACCCTACTACGCAGCCATCCCAATGTTAGTTCTAGGCTAGAAGTTCAGTTCAGTTCAGTTCAGTCGCTCAGTCGTGTCCGACTCTTTGCGACCCCATGAATCACAGCCGCCAGGCCTCTCTGTCCATCACCAACTCCCGGAGTTCATCCAGACTCCAGTCCATCGAGTCAGTGATGCCATCCAGCCATCTCATCCTTGGTCGTCCCCTTCTCCTCCTGCCCCCAATCCCTCCCAGCATCAAAGTCTTTTCCAGTGTGTCCACTCTTCGTATGAGGTGGCCAAAGTACTGGAGTTTCAGCTTTAGTATCATTCCTTCCAAAGAAATCCCAGGGTTGATCTCTTTGAGAATGGACTGGTTGGATCTCCTTGCAGTCCAAGGGACTCTCAAGAGTCTTCTCCAACACCGCAGTTTAAAAGCATCAATTCTTCAGTGCTCAGCCTTCTTCACAGTCCACCTCTCACATCCATACATGACTACTGGAAAAACCATAGCCTTGACTAGACGGACCTTAGTCGGCAAAGTAATGTCTCTGCTTTTCAATATGCTATCTAGGTTGGTCATAACTAAATGGCAACCCACTCCAGTATTCTTGCCTGGAGAATCCCATGGACGGAGGAGCTTGGTGGGCTACAGTCCTCGGGTCACAAAGAGTCGGACATGACTGAGTGACTTCGCTTCACTTCACTTTCTTCCAAGGAGTAAGCGTCTTTTAATTCCATGGCTGCAGTCACCATCTGCAGTGATTTTGGAGCCCCCAAAAATAAAGTCTGACACTGTTGCCACTGTTTCTCCGTCTATTCCCACGGAGTGATGGGACCGGATGCCATGATCTTCGTTTTCTGAATGTTGAGCTTTAAGCCAACTTTTTCACTCTCCTCTTTCACTTTCATCAAGAGGCTTTTTAGTACCTCTTCACTTTCTGCCATAAGGGTGGTGTCATCTGCATATCTGAGGTTATTGATATTTCTCCTGGCAATCTTGATTCCAGCTTGTGTTTCTTCCAGTCCAGTGTTTCTCATGATGTACTCTGCATATAAGTTAAATAAGCAGGGTCACAATATACAGCCTTGACAGACTCCTTTTCCTATTTGGAACCAGTCTGTTCCATGTCCAGTGCTAACTGTTGCTTCCTGACCTGCATACAGATTTCTCAAGAGGCGGGTTAGGTGGTCTGGCATTCCCATCTCTTTCAGAATTTTCCACAGTTTCTTGTGATCCACACAGTCAAAGGCTTTGGCATAGTCAATAAAGCAGAAATGGATGTTTTTCTGGAGCTCTCTTGCTTTTTCCATGATCCAGTGGATGTTGGCAATTTGATCTCTGGTTCCTCTGCCTTTTCTAAAACCAGTTTGAACATCTGGAAGTTCACGGTTCAAGTATTGCTGAAGCCTAGCTTGGATAATTTTGAGCAATACTTTACTAGTGTGTGAGATGAGTGCAATTGTGCAGTAGTTTGAGCATTCTTTGGCATTGCCTTTCTTTGGGACTGGAATGAAAACTGACCTTTTCCAGTCCCATGGCCACTGCTGAGTTTTCCAAATTTACTGGCATATTGAGTGCAGCACTTTCACAGCATCATCTTTCAGGATTTGAAATAGCTCAACTGGAATTCCATCACCTCCACTAGCTTTGTTCATAGTGATGCTTTCCAAGGCCCACTTGACTTCACATTCCAAGATGTCTGGCTCTAGATGTGTGATCACAGCATCGTGATTATCCAGATCGTGAAGATCCTTTTTGTACAGTTCTTCTGTGTATTCTTGCCACCTCTTCTTAATATCTTCTGCTTCCGTTCGGTCCATACCATTTCTGTCCTTCTGAGCCCATCTTTGCATGAAATGTTCCCTTGGTATCTCTAACTTTCTTGAAGAGATCTCTAGTCTTTCCCATTCTGTTGTTTTCCTCTATTTCTTTGCATTGATCGCTGAAGAAGGCTTTCTTATCTCTTCTTGCTATTCTTTGGAACTCTGCATTCAGATGCTTATATCTTTCCTTTTCTCCTTGGCTTTTCGCTTCTCTTCTTTTCACAGCTATTTGTAAGGCTTCCCCAGACAGCCATTTTGCTTTTTTGCATTTCTTTTCCATGGGGATGGTCTTGATCGCTGTCTCCTGTACAATGTCATGAAGCTCATTCCATAGTTCATCAGGCACTCTATCTATCAGATCTAGGCCCTTAAATCTATTTCTCACTTCCACTGTATAATCATAAGGGATTTGATTTAGGTCATACCTGAATGGTCTAGTGGTTTTCCCTGCTTTTTTCAATTAAGTCTGAATTTGGTAATAAGGAGTTCATGATCTGAGCCACAGTCAGCTCCTGGTCTTGTTTTTTTTGACTGAATAGAGCTAGGCTAGAAAACGTAGACTAAAAGCCATGTAAATACAGGCAGACCTCAGAGATATTGCAGGCTGGGTTCCAGACCAGGGCAATAAAGTGAATTTCACAACAAAGGGAATCACACAAACTTTTTCATTTCCACTGCAATGTATTGTTATGTTGACACGGAAGTCTGTTAAGGGTGCAGTAACTTTATGTCTAAATAAATAATGTACAGACCTTAATACAGAACACTTTGTTTCTAAATTAAAATATGTTGAGCATCATCTGAGCCTCCAGGGAGTCATCATCTTTTTGCTGGTGGAGGGTCTTGTCTCAAGGTTTGTGGCTGCTGACTGATCAGGGTGGTGGTTGCTGAGAGTTGCGGTGGGTAGCACAACTTCTGAAAATAAGACAACAATGAAGTTTTCCACATTGTTTGACTCTTCCTTTCACAGAAGCTTTCTCTTAGCATAAATGCTCTTTGACGGCGTTTTACCCACAGTAGAACTTCTTTCAAAATTGGGGTTAATTTTCTCAAACCCTCCTGCTGCCTTTGCAACTAAATTTATTCTAAACTTAACATTCTAAGTCCTCTGTTGTCATTTCAACGATCTTCACAGAATCTTCACCAGGAGTCGATTGTATATCAAGAAACCACTTTTTTTTGCTCATCCTTTAGAGTCAACTCTCGTTTATTCCAATTTTATCATTCAGTTTAGTTCAGTCACTCAGTCGTGTCCAACTCTTTGTGACCCCATGAATCGCAGCACGCCAGGCCTCCCTGTCCATCACCAACTCCCAGAGTTCACTCAAACTCATGTCCATCCAGTTGATGATGCCATCCAGCCATCTCATCCTCTGTCGTCCCGTTCTCCTCCTGCCCCCAATCCCTCCCAGCATCAGAGTCTTTTCCAATGAGTCAACTGTTCACAAAAGTATTGGCGTTTCAGCTGTAGCATCATTCCTTCCAAAGAATACCCAGGACTGATCTCCTTTAGAATGGACTGGTTGGATCTCCTGGAGTCCAAGGGACTCTCAAGAGTCTTCTCCATTAGATTGCAACAATCAGTCCAATCTATACATTAGGCTCCACTTCTAATTCTAGCTCTCTTGCTATTTCCACCACATTGTAGCTACTTCTTCCAGTGAACTCTTGAACCCCATCTAAGAAGGTTAAAATCAACTTCTAAATTCCTGTTAATGTTGTTATTTCAACCTCTTCTCATGAATCACATGTTTTGGGTGGAACTTATAATTGTGAATTCGCTCTAGAAAGTTTTCAATTGATTTTGCCCAGCTCCATCAGAGGAATCACTATTTCTGGCAGCTATAGCCTTACAGAAACTATTTCCTAAATGCCATAACTGGAACATCATGACTACTCCTTGATATGTGGGCTACAGACGGATGTTGTGTAGGCAGATGTGATCAGAACGTGAATCTCATTGTACTTCTCCATCAGGGCCCTTGGGTGCTTTCTTAACGAGCAGTGATATCTTGAATCTTTTTTGTGAGTAGTAGGACTCAACAGTGAATTTAATATTTTTGGTAATCAGTGTTGTAAACAGATATGCTGTCATCTAGACTTTGTTGTTCCATTTGTAGAGCACAGGCAGAGCAGATTTAGCAGAATTCTGAAAGTCACTAGGATTTTCAAAAGGTAAGTGAGGCTTAGCTTCACCTTCAAGTCACCAGCTGCATTAGGCCCTAACAAGAGAGTCAACCTATCCTTTGAATCTTTGAAGCCAGGAACTAACTTCTTGCTAGATATGCAAGTCCTTGGGGGCATCTTCTTCCAGTAGAACACTCTTTTCTCTACACTGGAAAGCTCTAATTTAGCATAGCTATCAACATAGATTATTTTATTAGATCTTCTGGATAAATTACTGCAGCTTCTGCATCAACCCTCACTCTTCCACTCTGTACTCTGTTAGGAAGATGGCTTCTTTCCTTAAACTTTATGAACCAACCTCTACCAGCTTTCAACTTTTTATCCCTGCAGCTTCCTTACCTCTTTCAGCCTTCATAGAATTGTAGCCAGCTAGGGCCTTGCTCTGGATTAGGCTTGGGCCTAAGGTAGTGTTGTAGCTCTTGTGGTCTCTCATCCAGACCACTGAAACATTCTCCATATCAGCAGTAAGGCTGTTTTGCTCTCTTCTCATTTGTGACTTCAGTGGAGGAGCACTTTTGATTTCCTTTATTTGAGTTCACAGCTTGACTAACTATTTGGGGCAAGAGGCCTAGTTTCTGTCCCAACTTGGCTTTGACGTGCCTTCTTGAAAAGCTTAACCATTTCTATCTTTGGATTTAAAGTGAGAGATGTGTGATTCTTCCTGTCAATGGCATAATTTCGATATTGCTGTGTCTCAGGCACTCAGGAGTCTCAGGAGAGAGATGGACGGGTCAACAGAGCAGTCAGGACACACACACATATCAGATGGCAATGTGCCCATGGTTCCTGGCACCTCAAAACAATCACAATACTAACATGAAAGATCATTGATCACACAAAGGCAAAATCAAGATGGCCAAGAAGGACGCCCTGAGCTCCACTCTCCCATGAACACACCAAAACTACAACCACATACAAAACAGTTCTCTTTCTGAGAAAATGACCTGAAACAAGCAGAACATCCCCTCTACAACCAGCATAGAGAAAGAACCACGCTGAGAAGGGCAGGAGCAGAAAAGAAGGGATCTAGTCAGGACCCTTTGGCCAGGTACTCTCCAACAGAGGGGTCATCACAAACTGGAGCATTCTTCCTAAGGAGCAGGAGGTTTGGGCCCTACATCAGGCACCCCAGCGCTGCAGCAGAGAAGCAGCGCTGCACCAGAGAAGCAGCCCCACGTCCCTCCTCCCTCACTCCTGTTTTAGAAACCAAGAGGGTTTATGATCTAGAGCACTGGAGGACTATGGGAAATGGAGACTCCACTCTTAGAGACCATGGGCACAGAATTATTTGCTCCCTGTCCCAGCACAGAGTCAGCAGATTGCAAAGTGTCTGGTGAGCTGGCCAACATCTGGAGACCATGCCTAGCATTGGGTGGGGCTCACAGCCAACAGAACTCCAGACAGGAGCCTCCCCTCAACCCATCCCCCCAACACACACACATACATACACACACAGGCACACGGGGAGAAGCCAAAGCTTGGCTCTAGCCAAACTCTCAGCTCTGCCCCACCTCCATGTGATGCCAGCCCAGGCTAAGACAATCACTGCAGGTCCCTGGGATCCTGATGAGTTGTGTGACTGCATTGCCACACGAAGGCTTATCTGAAGCCCTGACTCACACCCAGTCCAGCACCAGGCTCTACCTTGGGGTCACCCAGCTGCCGCCCACGGAGAGCAGCAAACTCTATGAATCAGCAGGTGCAAAGGAGACAAGAAGGTTCTCAATGGACTCGCTAGAGTCTCTGTGTGGGATGGACCTGTGCTGGGAGGCTGGTTGGAGGACAAGAGACCCACAAGGGTGGGCAGGACTCAGGGTTGGGTGGGGCCAGGTGAGCTGTGTGGGGACAGACTCCCTTATGAAGGGCTGGGGGTCTGAGCCTCAGTTGAATCCCCTGGAGGAGGCAACCCGGAAGCCCCTGGTAGACTCAGACCACAGGGAGGAAGGACTGGGAGAACAGGAGAAGTCAGAGGCTGCCACCACAGATGGGCCAGGTCGGCCCCATGTGTGGAGCACAGGCCCCAGGGACCTTGGCACCCAGACTCACCCCATGCATGCCCCTGACCCCCGGCCTCACTCCAGATCCCCAGGCATGAGGTAAGAGGTGGAGGGCTGGGGAGGCTGCAATTAGTACCTGAGGCAGTTTCATGGATGTGAACTGTAGATACCTCCAGAAACAGGAACCTGGACAAAATTCTGACTGTGCTAGATTCTTCATCTTGCCATGCCTCAATTTACACATTTGTCAATGGGAAACACTACCTACAGGAATGAACAGAGGCTGAACATTCATTTAGGACCTGAGGAGATCATGCAGGTGGCCCCGAGTGTGTATATGCTGAGGACTCGCCAACCCCTGTCTCAGGAGTTGTTGTTGTTTAGTCACTAAGTCATATCTGTGATCCTGTGGACTGTATGCCTCTAGCCTCCTCTGTCCATGGGATTTCCTCAGGCAAGAATATTGGAGTGTGTTGCCATTTCCTCCTCCAGGGGATCTTCCCCATCCAGGGATGGAACAGACATCTCCCACATTGACAGGCGGATTCTTTACCACTGAGCCACCTGGGAAGCCCCTTATCAGGTGTTAGTGCTGCTAAAAAACACAAGGAACATGGGGATCCAGAGAAGTGGATGGATAGAAGAAAGGGGAGGGACAGATCATTGAAATTTTGAGGAACACCAGTCCCACAGAGGGTGTGGGGAGCCTGGGGGAGCCCCCAGGAGAGACTCCAGTGGGAGGACTCTGGGGACTGATTCCCTTCTCCACTGGCCAACCAGGCTCCTCCTTAAGGGTGGGTCACCCCAGGGCTCCAGGTGGCAAGGGGTGCTGGCACCAACTTCAGTCATGGTTCCTGGTCCTGCTTCTGCTGCCCAACTATGCCCACGAAGCACAGGGTGGTGAGCTCCCAGTGAACCTCCTGTGAGAGGGCGGGGATGATGCATTATAACCAGAGAGCGGGACCCGAGCTGCCTTGATTAAAGAGCCCACAGGCGTGGTGTTGCCTCCGCCTCCTCCTCCTCAGTCCTTAGGTGAGCTCCATTCCTTGTTGGCAGCTGTTGGGCTGCTGGCCACTTTCAGGCCAGCAAAAGTGCAAACTGGTTGAAATAACAATACTCAGACTATGAGAGGTGGGGAGGCGAGAGGACAAGGAGAGCATGGCAGGAAACACTGCCATCCCTAAGCTCCAAGCCCCTCAGCAATGCCTCCAGGAGTGGGAGCCCCCGTGGCAGGGCTGGGACAGGCGACCTTCCTGTGGGGAGGAACCTGGACACCCCCTGAAAAGCACACACCACTCATCTCATCTGTCCACACAAACCCTTCTCCTCCACACGACCCCCTGCCCTTGACTCCCAGGCCACTTTACCAGCCATGAACCACCCGTGCCACCCCGGGCTCTCCCTTCCCCAGACACATCCCTTTAGTGGCCACAGCTCCTCCTCCGCAGCTCACTAAGTTCATTCCACATCTCTGCATCCCGAGAAGCCCAGGGCCTCCAATACCTTCACACCTGTGAAGGGACCCGAATCACACTCTCCACCAACTGGCGTCTTATCCCGTTGCCTGAGGACTCACCCCAGCAAAAGCCTCCCAGCCTGGTCCCCAGAGGGACAGGAGCCCATTCTTCTGAAGGGTGATATGGGGCCTGAGGGTGAGGAGGGGCACCCCCACTTCTGCCCTTTGGTCCCACATTCATATCGTCCACAGACTGTGGAGATGGCAGCCTGTAATGGTTATTGATTAAGACAGGAGCTAGGGAACTCTTCTACAGAAGACAAATCTGTTCGTCTCTTCAGGCCTTTTGGCATCTGTCTCTGTGCACGTCCAGGTTTGTGGCGCAAAAACAGGCAAAGACAACGTGAAAAACCAAAGGAACCCCTCTGACCACTGCCCTGGTTTGCGAACCCCAGCACTGGGGGACTCATCACCTGGGGAATTATCCAGCGGCTGCCTCGGCTGCCTGTTTATGAATCCCAACTCTGCCCTGTCCGCCTTGTAGCCTCTGGTGGTGGGAATGTGATAGGAGGGTGGGTCCTTCAGTCACAGGCTAAGGCCCCCCTCCTCTGCTGTAGAGTGGCTTCCTCGGTCCAAGGGACCACGGGGACACTATGTAACCACAGAGGTGAGCAGAGGACAGGGAGGTGCCACAGTTCTGGTGTCAGGTCTTGGTCCCCTTCTGGTCATCTTATTTGTTCCCTGTGGCCCTGCTTATGCCAAACCACATGATCACTTCTATCCTACGACAGCTGGCCTCTCAGTCATGATTATGAAGTGGATGAACCCAATTCATCAAGACCAGAGGTCCCTTCTCTACCAGACTTAGGACCATATCAGTAGCCATGTTTAAATGTTAGGCTTTCCCCACTACAAGTGGTGTGGCCATACCTCTGACCCTGTGGGGCTGGGTTGTGATGCTCTGATTAGATGTCACAAGCTGTCCCTGGATGAGGGCGTGGCAACCCACACTGGTATTCTTGCCCGGAGAATCCCATGGACAGAGGGACCTGGTGGGCTACAGTCCATAGGGTCGCAAAGAGTCAGACATGACTGAAGTGGCTTAGCAGGCAGGCAGGTTACCCCTGGCATGATTTCCCCGCTGATGGACTTCTGTGTCATGGGTGCCGCAGGGTCCTAGGGTCCCAGTGGCAGATCCCGCCACACTCCTTCCTTCATGTCCTTTCCATGAACACCTTCCACAGCTGAGTTGAGCACTTGCAGAGGCCTCTGGTCTGCAAATCCTGAAATATTTAGTGCCCATCCATTGATAGAAATGCTTTACACCAGGCAGATATAAAAAGATGTGAAGGGATCACAGCCCTGCATGCTTTCAGGTTATGATTGTTCACTAATCTCTGCCATTTTACCCAGAAAAGGGTGGTCTTGCAACATTCTGTTTGTAGCAAAGGAAAGGCAATATGAGAATGTACTTGTACTTCTCAACTATGGCAGCCTTCACCCCATTCCTAACTACAGAGACTTTTCCATCACTGGATCAAACCTGGAGAATGTGAAATAACCACTGTGTGGGTCTTCACACACCATGATACTCCTGTAAGCAGGATGCAGGATGGTTATGTACTCAGTACCCTGCATCTCAGGCATCACATTAATCACAGTGGGGCCGTGATGATGCTTCAGATCCCCGGACATGATGTGAATCACATCCTGGGTCCATAGGAATGTGGGGTGGCTTCTGCTTCCCAGTGTGCACTTACCTGAGTCAATGGCCATGTGGCTCCCAGGGATGGGGAAGGCCAGAGGACCGTGGCACTGCACTTGCCATGGTGATGAGGGCCCGCCTGCTGGAAACTGCACCTCTCTCAGATAACGGGTTCTCGGTTCTGATAACTGGCTCAGTTCTAGAAACTGGGCAAAGTATCCAGACAAGCTGTTATGATGGCTGTTTTCAGCGTCATGATTATCCAGCTTGTGTTCTATTTTCTTTGGTTTCTTGGGTGTTTTGTTTTCTGGTCGGCTGCCTGGCTTTTGGGATCTTAGCTCCCTGACCAGTGATCAAACCGGGCACCTGGCAGTGAAAGCCTGGAGTCCTGACCAGTGGAGCCCCAGGGCATTCCCTGTCTCATTCCTTTCAGTCGTGCAGTTTGTGTCCAGGTTGGCCGCCCATCCGGGTGTTTGCCTCTAGGATCGCCCTGTGCTGGGAACCAGCATCATACTCTGCAGTCAGGACCTGGCAGCCGTCCCATCTCTCTACTCATATCAACCATTGCGCCTGCTTTGTTCCTGACACGGTGCATCCCCACCTGGGATCTGCATGCGTTCAACCCGTTTCTGCTGGAAGCCTACTGGAGACACCCTCTCCGAGCAGCATCCTGACCTTCAGCAAAAGCCCTCCTGTGTTACCGACCAGGGCTCCTGGACTCGATCAATAGAAGTTGGTAAAAGGCCAGACACAAGTTCAGGGGGGGAAAAGCTTTACTGGGACTCATGAGGGAGCAAAAACAGGTAACATGTTCCCTTGCTGGCTCCAGACAGTGGGGGAGCCAGTCCTGCATATGAGATGAGGGTGGGGGAGGGTCCTGGGTTCAGGCCAGAGGGGCTGAGCTGGGTGTTTGTTCCCCCTTGGTGGTGCTGTGTGCAGGGATCATGACCAGTACCCTGCTTTTGCTCCCGGCTGCTCTGAAATCCCCTTGGGTTTTTGGTCTTTTTGTATCTTGTTGTTGATTATTTTCGCCAACTGCACATGCATGCAATTACTTTTAGCCCCTTACAATTTCTTTGTATTTTGATGCTTGATGTGACTTTTGTCCAGGCACACTCACTGCAGCAAACTGTCCCAACCTGTCTCATTACCCACTGAGGGGTCTACACCCTTATTCTTAACAGTTAAGGGGCTGAAGCTTTCTTTGATCAAAACTTCTCCCTGCTGGACAGGGACTACTGAACTGAGCCTCCCCTCAAGGTGCAGAAGTCCCTCACAAGGACCTACATGGATCTGGGCCACCCTCCACTGGAAGGGGCTGTATTCCTTGCGCCACCATGAGTGTTATTTCAAACTGGTAGATCCTAGACACAAAGTCAATCAAAAGGTTAAATAAAGAAGGGCTAGAAAGGAAAGAACAACAATAGCCATTAAAGGGCCTAGAAAGGGAAGGACCCGGGTTAACTTTGGAAGGACTTGCTCTTTTTTTTTAAACTCTTGGCAGAGGCGCAATCTCCCATGACAAAATTGAAGCCCCTCTCCCTGAATATTTAAGGTGCATATTTACACCTTAATATAAGATGTAGTAATATAAGGTATCTATTTCCTTAATATTGATCTAGAGGGATAGCAGTGAGTGGTGCTAAAGAGAGATCTTAGTTTCCTGCCCAGGAATTGAACCTGGATAGCTCGGTGTAAAATGAGGAAAACACCAGGGGCGAGATGCAAAGTTCCGTTGGCTCTTAGCATCTTTGAAAGCAAGAATGTTTCAAGGAGGCAAAAACTGTAAAAACAGATACCAAAGTTATTACTGGAGACATACAGAAATAATTCATTTATTTAAGACGGAAGCAAGGCGGAAATATACACCCAGAGAGGAGTGCAGGCATCCAGAATGAGCAGTACAAAGAAGCTAGGCTAGGGATTTAACACACACATACAGGGCTTCCCTTGTAGCTCAGTCAGTAAAGAATCTGCCTGCAGTGCAGGAGACCCGGGTTCGATCCCTGGGTTGGGAAGATCCCCTGGAGAAGGAAATGGCAACCCACTCTAGTATCCTTGCCTGGAAAATCTCATGGACAGCGGAGTCTGGTGGGCTGCAGTCCATGGGGTTGCAAACAGTCGGGCATGACTGAGTGACTAACACTTAATCACTTACATGCCTCTATCTTCCCTGGTGGCTCAGTTGCTAAAGAATTTGCCTGCAATGCAAGAGACCCAGGTTCGATCCCCGGGTCGGGAAGATCCCCTGGAGAAGAAAATGGCAACTCATTCCAGAACTCCCTTGCCTGGAGATTTCCATGAACAGAGGAGCTGGCAGCTGACAGTCCACGGGATCCCAAAGAGTCAGACATGACTGTGTAACTAACCTTCTTTCACTTTCACTTCCATACACGCATCTATTCTTCCCCAGCTCCCCTCCCATCCCCACCCAGGCTGCCACATGACATTGAGCAGAGTTCTATGTGCTATACAGTAGGTCCTTGCTGGTTATCCATTTTAAATAAATCAGTGTGTACATGTTGATCCCAGACTCTCTGACTATCCCTTTCCCCTCATCCTTTCCCCCTGGCAACCATAAATTCATTCTCTAAGTCTGTGATCTCTTTCTGTTTTGTAAGTAAGAGCATTTATATCACAACTTTTTTGATTCTGAGTATAAAGGACATCAACAGATGCTTCTGCCTCTCTGTCGGACTTATGTTGTTCAATATGACAATCTCCAGGTCCATGCATGTTGCTACATATGGCATTATTTCTTTCTTTTTGATGGCTGAGTAATATTGCCCTGTGTATATGTTCCACATCTTCTTTATCCATTTACCTGTGGGTGGATGTTTAGGTGGCTTCCAGGTCTGGCTACCGTGAGCAGCGCTGCCATGAACACAGGGTGTACGTGTCCTCTCAGACCCTGTTTCCTCCGTATCACCAGGTGCACTGAATCGCATAAGACGGAGAAATGGTGAGACATCATGACCTCTCTCATGGGTTAGAAAACAAAAATCTTGTATACTTCAAGTTTTCTGGAGTACTGAGATGTTGATTTAAATAGCACTAGCATAATAAATTGCCTTCCCCAGTGGCTCAGATGGTAAAGAATCTGCCTGCCAGCGTAGGAGACACAGGAGACGTGGGTTCAATCCCTGAGTTGGAGAGGTCCGCTGCAGAAGGAAACAGCAACCCACTTCAGTGTTCTTGCCTGGAGAATCCCACAGACAGAGCAGCCTGGCAGGGTACAGTCCAGGGGGTCACAAAAGGTGGGATACGACTGAGCGACTAACACTTTCACTTTCATCATAATAAATTATTAAGGGAAATAGTCATAAATAAAACTTTCTTCTATTGAAATAGGTTGAGGTGATTTCTCCAGACACATAAAGAATCCCTGAGTCCTGTAATAGCAGACGGTATTTTTCTTGCAATATCATTTGCAGAAATGAGGTTACGAGGCAGAGTTTAATTATCCACAAACTAGAATGAGATGAAAAATGTCCTGTTTGTGGAGATTTCTTCAAGTACTTGAATATTTCAGTGTAGAAATACCACCAATTAGCACCAGGAGAAAGTGGCGAAATAAATTGTTTCTGTTTTTTTTTAAAAAAGTGCTGAGTAGGATTTCGTCAAAAGTGATAAAGCCCATGAGATGATGCATCTACTGTGTCATCATAACCGGAAAACACTGAGGATTCATGGGGTCTGATCTCCTGGATCTAAAGTGAAGAGCAGGAGAAAGGCCAACAGAGCACTTGTCACACTTCCTGGGAGCACCATCTCCTTTAGAAAAGAAAGAGGACTTGGTCCAGGGGGCTGAGGAACTCCTGTCAATTTCCTGGGGCGGCCCCTCCCCAGCCCCCTCCAGCCTCACCCTCACTGAGAGGCTCCACCCTGACCCCCACCCCAGGCCCAGCAGCTTCTTGTCACCTCCTCCTTCCTTCCTGCATCACAGAGTCACCCCAGGCCCTGACACCCCCTGCTCAGGCTCAGGACTGGAGCCAGTGAGGAATCAATCTGCTCCCTTTACTCAGGTCCGGATCCTCCCCGAGGGGGGCCTAAAGGACCAGGGAGCAGGTCCCTGGAGGAGGGGCCTTGCTTCCTGACAGCCTTGGGGGGCTGCATGGAAACCTTCTTTCACTGCCCTCCAGCTTCTGAGCAGCACACACAGCTCTCAGGACCAGGGTCCCTGCCCCCCATCTCTTCCTGGTCCCACCCAGCTGGGCGCCTCCACCCCAGCTCAGGCCCACTCATCCCCAGGCACCTCTGCTCGAGGCAGGGCGGCTCAGTGATGGAGGCTCTGGGTTCCCAGGAGGCTGGTGACGTGCCGGCCACACTGAGTCAGACCTGCTGCTGCTCCAGGAGCACAGGCCTGGCCTCACCCCTTCCCCCAGTCTCTGCTGTGGGGCTCCGGCCTTGCCTGCTTGACCCACACCACTTCCTGTGAGAACAGGCCTTTGGAGTTGAGTCTGCAATTATTGCTCTCGGGTGATATGGGGTCTACCCACCTGCTCATTTCCAGGGTGAGGAGGTTCAGTGAGGGGCAGGGGTTGGCTGGGATTCACCTGCTCCGGCCTCACACCAGGCCCGGTGCCCCTGCCTTCCCTCTGAATTCTGCCCTCAGTACCTGCTCCTGGAAAGGACTCAGCCCAGGAAGACAGTTATGATGAAAGTGGGGAGGAGCATGGGGAGGATCCAGGTGATGTGCTTGATGGCTGTGGCCGAGGACTTCACTGTAGGGGGGCCCGTGGTCGGTGATGCTGCAAGCAGAATAAGGGTGAGGCCCTTGTCCAGACCCCAAATTCGGCAGATGCCGCCTCAGCCCCCCTGACCCAGGTACCCCTACTATGCAGCCTGTTTGCACCCACACGTGGAGGCCCTTGTGACAGGTCCTCAGGCAAGATGGGAGGGAGGGAGGAGCCCAGTCCCCATGGGACTCTGACAGCTAATGGGGAAGCAAGATTTCCAACAGAGTCGCTCAGTCCTGCTGTGACATCAGAGATGGTGACATCAGGATGGAGTCCTCAGGAGCTGACAGCAGAGGCGGTATTGACAGATTTCCAGAAGGAGGATGGGGACATTTAAAACAAGGTTCTGGAAGGAGGGAATAGTAAGAAGGAGATTGGAATCACAGAGATGCTCTCATGTTTAGGGTCAGTGAGAATCCGTGTCCAACAGTACAAAGGCCTGTGCTGTGAGGAGAGACGTCAGGAGGTGGACGAGGAAGGAGGGTCACAGAGCATCCCCGGGCCGTTGTTCTCCCAGGACAGCTCACCTCTGACGAATCATTTTCACAAACACAGAGGGGTGGGTCCATGTCACCAAGAGAGAACTGCCACTTTCTCCTCCCTTCTCACTTGCCCATGGTGTTCGCCCAGCACACCAAGAGAGCCCGATGACAGAGCCGACAGTCTCTCTTGCAGACCTTCTTGAAGCAGTCGGCCACAGCTCTGTCATTCTCCCTCTTCCTTTTCATCCGCCTCCCTCCAGCATGATGCACTGTACAGGGTCCATCGTCCAAATTTGCACTGATGTGTCCGCTGTCTTCTCAACAGCATTTCATCCTGGCCTGCAGGGTGAGAGGTCCTGACCCCACGGAGGAAAAGACAGAGCTCAGCCTCTGGGCTTGACAGATTCTTACCCACCTGGGTCCACCTCCCCTGGGCCCAGCTAATCTGGTCCTGGTCTCTCCTGCAACAGCTGCTCTTTCCACTGGACTACTAGGGAAGGACAATACCCTTTTTTTTAAATTCCGAAAACAGTGGATGCAGCTAAGCCCCCAGTCTACTCCTGCATTTGGATTTTCTAACTCACCCTTGTCTGTGTGTTTCTCTGGTGTAACGTCAGGCATCTGCCCCTTGCGCAGGTCTCCAGTGTCTCTGAGTGTGTCAGTCTGTGTTTCCCAGGCATTTATACATTTCACTTCCTCTCCCAATGGACTCATGTACTTGCTCTTACCTTTACCAAAATCACAGGAGACAAAGACCTTTTGATCAACTTCTCCTTGAACCTCACACCATGGCTGACCATCTCTGGGCCGAGGATCGATGGTGACATTATCGGAAAGAGAATGAGCATCTGTGAAGGCAAAACACAGTGAGGGTGAGGTTGGGGAAAAAAAACCTGTAGGCCCCTTCCCCCAGTTATGTGAGAGTGGAGTAAAGTGCAGGGCTGGGCTGACAGAGCAATGACACCCCACGACACACACCATACAGCCAATGCCCCTCCTCTCCTTGTGGAGAAGGAGGAGTCCCCTGCCTGGCGAATTTCACACAGCCTGGGTGTGTCCCCTTGTCCACCAGGTCCGTTCCCAGCATCATAACCTTTGCCGAGACGTGCCAGGCTGCTATGCAGGAAAAGCCCAGATGACAGAGGACTGTCAGAATCTAACCCCGGGTCCTGTGAGAGATGGGGAGCCTGTGGGGATGCCCCTGAGGAAGCAGGATCATAGGGAGAGGAGCAAAGAGGCGACGGGTGAGCACAGAACCTCAAGTTGGAGAAGGAAGAGTTAATAATTACGGTCACAGGACTTAGCAAGGCTGGGGAGATGCTACTGATCTCCCACTAGGATGGGTCTTGGAAGCCTGGAGAAAGGCCTGGCCCACATGGCATGAAAGAGAAAATCCAGAACTTCCGAGGCAGGTGGTAGAGGAGGGGATCAAAGCCTTAGAGAAGTGAATCTGCCAGGGCGGACACCGGATGAAAGGACAGGAAAGTGCGCAATCCACTAGCTCCATGGGACAGCCTGATGGACTCTATGGAGCCCGAGAGGAAAGCATGGATGGGAAGCATCTCCAATAGCTCAAGGTTTACTTTTGTGGAAATCAGGGATAGTGGTAGGAGACCGTGTTCCTGTGGCCTTCTTGCAGGACTAGGGATGGAAAATGGGGAAAGATCAGATTCTGGGTGGAGTGTTGTATGTCAGGAGCAAAATTGGTACAATGATCAAAGTGATTAGTGAAAGTCGCTCAGTCGTTTCAGACTCTTGTGACCCCCATGGACTATACAGCCCATGGAATTCTACAGGCCAGAATACTACAGTGGGTAGCCTTTCCCTTTTCCAGAGGATCTTCCCAATTCAGGGATCGAACCCAGGTTTCCGCATTGCAGGCGGATTCTTTACCAGCTGAGACACAAGGGAAGCCCAAGAATACAGGAGTGGGTAGCCTATCCCTTCTCCAGTAGATCTTCCCGACCCAGGAATCAAACTGGGGTCTCCTGTGTTGCAGGTGGATTCTTTACCAACTGAGCTATCAGGGAAGCTGAAAGTGATTAGAGAGTCCCAATGCCAGCCAGGGCCTGACTGCCAAGAGCACAATACTGGCTCAGAGCATAGGGTGATCCTAGAGGCAGACACCACTGAGTGACTGAACTGAACTGGAACTGCAGAAGGAGAAACTCTCCCACATTCATTTGAGACCCAGTGTGTTGCTAACACCACGCACAGGAACAGTAGCATGATCCTGGCCCCCGTGCTGTGAAGTGATGCTCCGAGGACCAGGTCCTGCTAACAGTGGTTATCTCTGGGTCCACAGATCCACTCAGTGTCCATTGCACATGTCCTGGACTTCTGACATGAATGGACAGTCTGTGTTGTTAGTAAACTACCATGGGTGAGGGTACCACAGTCGTGAATTCCACATTCACTCTTCTGACCCTGACTCCCCATCCCCTGATAGTATGTGTAAACAACATCACCTCCTGGAGGAAATAATGGAAACGAGTAGCAACCTACAGTCTCCCTAGGCCTGCAGAGCTGTGGTCCCTATCTCATCTCCACTGAATTACCACTGAGGTCCTAGGTTTCCTCTAATGGTACATATGAAACATTTCAGGCTTTGCAGACCCTAGGTCTCTGCTGCAACTGCTGTCCTGGCACAAAAGCAGTCACAATTGATGAATGATGAGTGTGGCTGGACCTGCTTCTTGGGCAGATGACCCAACAGAACCGGTGACATCATAGCTATCTGTGTTTGGAAAGGTGCTACATGCTGTATGAGGCATTTTACTTGGAGGCTCACAACAGACTCCTAGTGTCCTGAAGAAAGGACACACCACTTGCAGTGAGAAAGCCCATACCATTCAGTGTGGCTCCTGGTATGGTCCTGGGGCCTGGCAGAGATGAGGCCTCTGGTCATGGAATGTCAGAGTTGCCCAGCATGATCTGGGTTCACCAACCCCTAACCATTAGTTCAGATAGGCCAGCCGTCATAGGATAGAAGTGATTATGTGGCTTGGCATAACCAGGGCCACAGGGAACAAATCAGATGTACCAGCAGGGGACCTAGGCCTGACACCAGAGTTGATACAGGGCCACTATCCCCTGATCACATCTGTGACTTCATGCAGTGTCCCCTGCGGCTCCTTGAACCAAGGAAGCCAGTCTACAGCAGAGGGGGTGCATTAGCCCATAACAGCCAGATCCACACTCCTATCACAGTCCCACCACCAGAAGCTACAAGGCAGGACAGGGTAAGTTTCTGGTTCATAAACAGAAAACTGAGGCAGCTCTCGGATGATTCTCTAGGGAATGGATCACTCATTACTGGGGTCAGAAACCAGGACAGTGGACAAGTCTGGTTCTCAGTTGATTTATACATTATATTTGGCTCCTGCTGCTCCCCAAATGCGGAAGCTCCTTTTGCACCCAGATACAGATACCAAATTGCCTAATGAGACCTTGAGATTTACGTTCTTCTGTAGAAGAAAAATCTGTCAACTCCTTCCTTAATCAATAACCATTACAGGCTGCTGCTGGTGCTGCTGCTGCTAAGTTGCTTCAGTCGTGTCCGACTCTGTGCGACCCCATAGATGGCAGCCCACCAGGCTCCCCCATCCCTGGGATTCTCCAGGCAAGAACACTGGAGTGGGTTGCCATTTCCTTCTCCAATGCATGCAAGTGAAAAGTGAAAGTGAAGTCGCTCAGTCGTTAGCGACCCCATGGACTGCAGCCTACCAGGCTCCTCCAGCCATGGGATTTTCCAGGCAAGAGTACTGGAGTGGGGTGCCACTGCTGACGGTGTCCCAATTCCTAGACACTATGAATGTGGGAGCAAAGGGTAGAAGTGGGGATGCCCAGCCTCACCCTTGAGCCCTGTGTCGCACTCTGCGAAACTCTGTGTCCGTCCCTCCTAAGTTAGGTCCTGGGGGCCAGGTCGGGGGGGTTTGCTGGGTGAGTTATCAGACAAAGGGATAAGATGCCAGTTGACAGAGGGCATGTTTAGACTCTCTTCAAGAGACAGGAAGCTGTTGGAGGCCCTGAGCTTCTTGGGACCGTGGAAAAATGGGTAATAAATGGTCTTGTAACCAAAAGGGCTCTAGGGCGCCTAAGTGGGAAAGACCCGCCCCCATGGTCTCTGTCTGCCTCTCGTTTGTAGAAAAGTTTTAGTCAGCCAGGCCTCCTGTGAGTCTCAAAATGGTGGTTTAAGAGTTAAGGATTAGAACATGTGAAGATGGAGAAAGGAATACACCTTAGGCTGGGAAACTGGTAACAATTTAGACTGTGAGCAGCCACAGAGCAGTGTCATGAAATTCCCAGTTCCCTGAAAGACAACAAAGAGCTGACACAAGCCTCAAGTTGCTTCTACAGGAAGCAGACCCCCAGCACATACAACTGCTGGCTGCAAGCACGCAGACCCCCAGACTGGTTGAAAGCATAAGCTTGGTGGTGCTGAAACGTTCGCCTTGTGCCAACCACCCTGACCGTGCTCAAGACGCTGATGCGCCCTGCAGCAGCCACCTCTGCCCCCTTTCTAGCCTGGAAACTTGGAGGCGGTCTGAGGACATTAGGCCACTATTTTCCCGGGGCTCCTGAGCAAACCAACTTGTCCTTTTCAACCACTTGTTACCTTCATAGGTGGTAGGATCTGGGTCATAACCAGCTTCAACTAGTAACAGCCTGAGCTGTCTGGGAGGAGCTTTGACTCCAGGGAGGCGCTGATCAGTGGCTAGGCATTGAGTGCCTTCCTCACGATATATATGTAATTAAAAATAAATAAATAAATTGAATTCTTTAATTTTTTCAAGTGTTTAAAAAAATCCATTTTCTACTTAAGCCAGTCTTGAAGACAAGCACAAAATCTATTTACTTTTTTTTTTTTTTTATGCAACACAACTCAGGCATGAATTCTGTGCATAGTAAAAGCTCTTATTTACTATTGACCTGACCAAACCCACTTCTGGCACTGAAAAATACTAGGATCTGGCAAATTTCAGATGTTTCAGTAAATTCCTCTCCTACTTTCCCCAAAGTAAGAAGGCAGAACTCTTATGTATTAAAAAAAAAATTTAAAGGCAACTTCCCATGAAAGAGTAGTTTCTGTTTCTATTGTATTTTTCTCTTTTTTTCCTTCTAGCTTTTAAGTTTTCTTCCGCCAACACTGCTTTTTCTTGTACAAGGAGAGAGCATTTTTTCATTTTTCTTTTCCTAAGACAAAGTATTTCATCTTATAGACAAATAATTCCCAAGACTAGTGATAAATATTAAAAAAAAAAAAAGAAAGAAACTTAGCGGTTTCCCTGGTGGCTCAGCAGGTAATGAATCCACCTGCAATGCAGGAGACGCCGGCTCAATTCCTGGGTCAGAAAGATCCCCTGGAAAAGGGAGAGGCCACACACTCCAGTATTCTTGAGCTTCCCTGGTGCCATCTAGCATCTTTCCTAGACGGTAAAGAATCCACCTGCAATGTGGGAGATGTGGGTTCAATCCCTGGGTTGGGAAGATCCCCTAGAGACGGGAAAGGCTATCCACTCCAGTATTCAACCCTGGAGAATTCCACGGACAGTATAAGTCCATGGGGTTGCAAAGAGTCAGACAGCAGTGAGCAACTACTCATGGCACATTCAAGGATGAATCATCTACCTGGCCGTTAATCACACACCACGGCTCTCCATTTCTGGGCTGAGGATCAACAGCGAAGTTGTAGCAAAGAGAGTGAGCTCCTGTGAAGGAAAACGCAGGTGAGGACAGGTTTTGGAGAAGACCCGTTACCTCCTCCCCCAACTTATGTGAGAGCAGAGGAAAGCTGCAGGGCTGGGTTGGTAGAGCAGGAAGGCCCCTCTGCTCCCAACACCACCTACAGGCTGAACAAGTGGAGAAACCACACAACATTATCTCTACTGTGCTGATAAGGCCAACACAGAACCGAAAGCTACAGAAAGGAGAATTCACAATTGGGGTCACAGGGTTTAGCAAGGCCAGGGAGATGCTGCTGATCTACCACTTTGATGGGTCTTGGGATCCTGGAGAAGGCCTGGCCCACATGGCATGAAAGAGAAAATCCAGAACTTCCGAGGCAGGTGGTAGAGGAGGGGATCAAAGGCTCAAGAAATGAATGTGCCAGGGTGGGCACGGTATGAAAGGGCAGGAAAGTGTGCAGTCCCCCAAGTTCTATGGAGCCCAAGAGGAAAGAACGGATGAGAAGCATCTCCAACAGCTCCAGGGTGACTTTTGCTGAGGGTCAGGGACGGTGGTGGGACTGGTGTTCCTGTGTGTTTGCAGCAGGAGTGAGGATGGAGAAGGGGAAAGAGCTGATGCCAGGGGCAGTGCCCTATGTCAGAAACAAAGCAGATGCAGCGGCCAAGGGGACCAGAGAGCCCCAAGTAGCCAGGCCTCACTGCAGAGAGTACCATGCTGGCTCCTAGCACAGGGCGATCCTAGAGGCAGACAGATGAGCAGTGAGCCCTGCTAAAAACTACAATTGAAAGGAAAAATTATATAAAAAACAGACAAACACAAGGCTGGGTGTTCAGGAACCTGAATGCAGACATCCCAACAAAGTGTCCAGGTCCTTTGTGCAGTATCCAGCACTGAGTCAGGTCTTATATTCAGAATCCATTCCTAGAGACAGAGATGCCAGGCATCAGCAAGGAGGGCCCTCTTATCACCACAGCAAGTGCAAAAGTCCTTCTGGCCTTGGAAGCCACACGGTCATTGACTGGGGTAAGTGTACACTTGGCAGAGAAGCCACCCCCACATCCATAAGGACCTAGAGTGGGACTGTCATCATGTCCAGAGTCTGAAACATCGTCATGGCCCGCCTGTTATTACTGTGGTGCCTGAGATCTGTGTAAGAAATACACATCTGTCCCACGTCCTGCCCACAGGAGTGTCACCCATTCACTGGTCCTCATAGTGCTCATTTCACATCCACTGCATTTGCATATGAATGGAAAATCTTCACAGTTAGTAAATTACCAGCCGGTGAGGGCCACCATAGAAGCGATTTCCAAGTTCACACTTCTGACACTGACCTTCATCCCCCAATAGTACATGTAAGCAATATCATATTCTGGGGAAAATGACAGAGAGGAGTACCAACCTACAACCCTCCAGGGCTGCAGGAGTGTCGACCCTATCCGATCTCCATTTAATTCCCAGTGTGTCCATAAATTTCTATAATTGTACATATGACATATTCAGGCTCTGCAGATCATGGCTTTCTGTTACAACTGCTGTCCTAGCACAAAAGCAGTCACAGATGAGTGGTGAATGATGACCTGCTTCTTGGGCAGATGACCCAGCAGAACCTGTGACATCAGAGGTATCTGTGGTCAGAAAGGTGCTAGTGCCGAATATGGCATTTTACTTGGAGGTTCACAACACAGACCCTTTATGTCCTGAAGCAAGGCCATGAGATTGCAATGGGGAATACGACACCATTTAAATGTGGCTCCTGGTATTTACCTGGGGGCTGGTGGAGGTGAGGCCTCTGGTTATGAAATGTCAGCATTGTCTATCATGATTTGGGCTCATCAAACCCTAATCATTAGTTCAGATAGACCAACCATCAGAGGATTAAAGTGATATTGTGGTTTGGCATAAGAAGGGCCAGAGGCAACAAATAAGAGAGAGCAGCAGGTGGCCTAGGCCTGACATCAGAATTGTTGTAGGACCACTGTTCCCCACGGTCTGCCCCCGTGGCTCAGCAGTAAGGAATCTACTTGCAATGTCGGAGTTGGAGGAGATGTGGGATCTATCCCTGAATGAGAGAAGATCCTATGGAGGAGAGCATGGCAACCCACTCCAGTGTTCTTGCCTGGAGAATCTCTTGCACAAAGGACCCTCGTGGGCTATAGTCCATAGGATCATAAAGAGTTGGACATGACTGAAGCGACTTAGCATGCACACACTATTCTCTGCTCATGCCTGAGGCTTCATGCAGTGTCCCCTATATCTCCATGGACCATGGAAGCCACTCTAGAGCAGAGGGGGTCAGGGGACATCAGCCCATATCTGCTGGACCCACACTCCTTTCACATTCACACCACCCAGAACTTACAAGGTAAGACAGAGCAAGTTTTTGGTTCACCAACAGGCAGCTAAGGAATCCCTTGCACTAGTCCCTAGGGGACGAGTCAGCTGTTACTGTTTTGTGACCCAGGGAAGTCACATGGTTCTTTTGTATTTTTTTCAGGTCGTCTTTGCCTGCTCTTGTAGCACAAATGTGGAGATGTAGAATGCACACAGACACCAAATGGCCTGTGGAGACAAACAGATTTACTCTCTGTCTTTTGAAGAAAAGTTCTCCAACTCCTGTCTTAAATAATAGCTATTCTAGGCCACTGTCTCCGTAGTCTCAGGGAATATGAATGTGGGACTGAAGGGTAGAAGTGGGGGTGCCCGTCCTCACCCTCATGCCCTGTGTCACACACTTTGGGAAGCTCTTCTCCCATCTCTCCTGCTTTATGTCCTGGGGGCTAGGCTGGGAGGCTTCTGCTGGGGTGAATTCTCAGGCAAGAGGATAGGGTGCCAGTTGACAGAGGGCAGGTTTAGGATCCCTTCACAGATGGGAAGTGGTTGGAGGCCCTGAGGTTCTTGGGATGGGGAGGAATTCGGAAAAAATAGTGTTGTAACCAAGCAGGACTCTAAGGAGGCTTCCTAGGACAGACTACACCCATCTCACCGCTACTCCCTCCTACACTGACTCCCTACTCCCCGCCCAAGTGGCGGACTCCGCCTCGACCCTTGTCCATCTCCCGCCGCCTCTCCTGTGGCCAACGCAACTGGTCAGACTCCACCCAGCCTTCCCCTGAACCCCGGTGGGTTCGGTCCCTCGGAAGCGGCCGCCACCTTTCCTGCACCCGCTTCAGTGACTCCGAATCCTGACGGGGGAGTCCGGGCAGCTGCAGCAGCATTTCGTGACGCCGACCTGCCTCTCAGGTCTCCCTGCCTTCCCTCCCTCCTGCGGGGATGCAGCAGGATGGCATCCAGCCGCGAGAGGAGGCGGGGAGCAGAAGCCCAGCGGGAAAGGAGCGCAGGGACCTTTAAAAGCAGCGAGGCGGCCCAGCCGCGGAGTTCCCCGAACCGCCTCGGACACCCCGTCCCTCTGGGGTCTTATGGCCCCATGTCCTCTCCTCGCAGGTTAATCCCCGAACTCACCGCCTCGCGCCGTGCAGAACCGGGGAGCCACGAGGAGCACCAGAGCCGCGAAACCAAGACGCGCTCCGGGGCCAGCCTTCCAGCCCATCACCAGCTGGAGACTGGCTGGATCCGACTTTGCGGGAGCTATTTATAGCCCGCCCCGCATTTCAGTCAGTTCTCCGCCCCGGCCTCCTCCCCTCGTCACTGACGCCGGGCCGTAGCCGCCCCCTTGTGACTCACTCCTTTCTCCTCCGGTCCCTCAGCGTTTCTTTTCTCCTCCGAGTCCTTCTCGCCCCTGAACCTTCCTCCCCATTCCCGCCTGCAGTCTTCCTGCGGTGGTGGTTTACTCGCTCAGTCGTGTCCGACTCTTGCGACCCCGAGGGCTGTAGCCCGCCGGGCTCCTCTGACCATGGGGATTCTCCAGGCGAGAGGACTTCAGTGGGTCGCCATGCCCTCCTCCTTGGGAGTTTCCTGACCCAGGGATCGAAGCAGGATCTCCTACGTTGCAGGATGAGTCTTTACTGACTGAGCTTCGATGGAAGCCCTGCTTTTCTTAAAAGACTCAAGATTGCCCCCTGCAACCCCCCAAAACACCACCCCCATCGGAAAACTCTGCGGATCTGAGGAAGGGCCTGGAGAGAGCCCTTAACTGCAGTGCCATCTGCAATATATTTTCTAGTAGTTTCTGTCCCAGGGTAGTCCTAGACATTTTGTGGGCCAAAGTAACTGCTCATTAGAAAGGGTTTGAGGACTGAGGCCGGAACCGATTTACAGGATCCGCGTGGAGACGGGGAGCCTGTGCCCCCCGGGCGCCCCCTGGCGGTCACTCTGGCTGCTTGTTCTACTCTGGTGCCTTTGTGCATGCTAAGTTGCGTCAGCCATGTCTGACTCCCAGTGCCTCATGGACTTTAGCCCGCCAGGCTCCTCTGTCCATGGGGATTCTCTAGGCAAGAATACAGGAGCGGACTGCAATGCTCTCCTCCAGGGGATCTACACTGTAGTCTGTGTGATCCATTTTCTTCCCCCTCATAATTTACTTCTATGCAGTATCCAAGCAGCATTGAGCATCTCAGGTTTACGTCTCAGGGCTATCCACTGATGAAGAGTGAGATCATCCATCACTCATTGGGGCTGGCAAGACCTCCTGATTCTTGGGAAGGGGGTCTACCAATGACATTGAGAGGTCAACGTCTGTGACAAAGGGATCCACCTCTCTGTTATCATGGGGCTCTTGGCCTCTGCTTCAGGGGTGACTGAGCCCTGAGCTCGGAAGGTCGCGCTGACTCAGCACGGGCAGTGCTCCATTTCATGTCTTGTCACTGAGTGAGGCTGGCTTCCCTATTTATAGATGTGGAAATAGATGGGAGCAGAGTTTTACCGAAGCAGCAAGAGCAATCAGGTGGAATTTCATGTTGTTGGAAGTATGCTAGTGGTCAACACTCATTAAAATCACCTCGCAGTTGATTCCACTCCCATCTGGGGTCTAGACTGTGCCCAGGTGCCAGGAGCATGCACGGGTGGGGGTGGCCAGGCCTGTCCAGAGAGCCCCGTCTTCCCCCACCTGGCTGTCCTGACCAGGACTCTAATGCTGTCTTTCTGCCTTTCTCCTGCTCTCCCACTCACTTGGCTCTTCGCCAGCCTCCTCCACTGGGGCTACGTGGTCCCCGTGTTGCCTCTTGCCAGAGATTAAACCCAGGCCCCTGTCCCCAGGCCTATGCACGGGAATCTTCCCCTGACACATCAGTCACCTGAACCCACCAAGTTGCTGCCTCACCCAAGCCTGAGTCCTGTCCTCCTCCCAGCCCCCATGTGTCTCTTGTTCCCAAATTGTTACACACCAGGCTCTTGGCCTCCTTCATCAATAGAAATCAACCAGAGGCCAGGCAATAGAAATAAATCAGGTTTCTTAATCAAAAGAAATTGAGGCTAGGTTTTATTGGGGCTCCTGCTGCAGCTGAGGGGAGAGAGGACAAATGACAGTTTCGTTGCTTGCTCACTCCCCGAGGTGGTGGGGCAAGCTTGTTCCTTCTATGGGGTGAGGGGAGGGGTGCTCCCAGGGGTCAGTCAGAGGGGTGGCTAGGTGACTGGCTGAACCCTCAAGTGTTGTTGTGTGCTGGGGGCACGTGAGCCATCCTGCTTTTGCTCTGGGCTCTTCAAAAGTGGCAGTTGGGTTTTTCATCTCTTTGTGTCTTTTTCCCAGAATAGCTTCAGCTACTCCACCTAAAAAACACTCTATTTTTTAAAACCTTTTTATTTTATGTTGGGTATAGCTGATCTACAAACAGTGTTGGGATAGTTTCAGGTGAACAGGTTAGGGACTCACCCGCACACACACACACACACACACACACACACACACACACACACACACATACATATATATCCATTTTCCCTACATTCCCATCCTGACAGGGCAGTCACATAACATTGAGCAGAGTTGTGAGTTCGTTCTTTGGGCTGGGAAGATTCCCTGGAGAAGGAAAGAGCAACCCACTCCAGTATTCTTGGTTGGAAAATTCCATGGACAGAGGAGCTGGCAGGCTACAGTCCATGAGGACAGAAAGAGTTGGACACACACAGAAAAAGAGCACACACACACACACAGACACACCATGTGCCATACTTAGGCCCTTGACGGCTATCCATTTTAAATAGAGCAGGGTGTATATGACCTTTCCACACTCACTAACGATCTCTTTCCATCATCCCTCCTCCAGCAACTAGAAGTATGTTCTCTAAGTCTGTGAGTCTCTTTCTGAGAATGCAAAACATCCTTACTGCTGATAAGAAGAAAGTTTTATGGGTTTGGCTTGAAGATCCAACCAGCCACAATATTCTCTTAAGCCATAGCCTAATTGAGATCAAAGCCCTAACTCTCTTCATTTCTATGAAGGCTGAGAGAGGTGAAAAAGCTTCAGAGGAAAAATCTGAAGATAGCAGGGGGTGGATTATGGAGTTTAAGGAGAGAAGCCATCTCCATAACATAAAGTGCAGAGTGTAGTAACTAGACCTGATGTAGAAGCTGCTGCAAGTTTTCCAAAAGATTTAGCTAAGACTATCTATGAAGGTGGCTCCACTGAATCAGAGATTTCCAGTGTAGACAAAATATCCATCTATTGGAAGAAGATGCCCACCAGGACTTTGATACCTGGAGAGGAGGAGTCAATGCCTGCCTTCAAAGATTCCAAAAACAGGCTGATTCTCTTGATAAGGACTAATGCAGCAGATTACTGGAAGTCAATGGTCCCTTACCACTTGGAAAATTCTAAAGCCCTTTAGAATTAGGCTGAATCTGTTCTGCCTGAGCTCTGTAAGTGAAACAATGAAGCCTGGATGACAGCATACCTGTTTACAACATTGGCGCCAAGTGTTTTAAGTCCAGTGTTGAGAACAACTGCTCAGAAAGAAAGATTCCTTTCTAAGTATTACTGCTGATTGACAAAGCATCCAAGAATGGATGGAGAAGTACAATGAGATTCATGTTATTTTCATGGCTGCCAACACAACATCCATTCTGAAGCACATGGATCGTGGAGTAATTATGATGTTCAACTCATAGTACTTAGGAAGTACATTATAGGCTATAGCTGTATAGATAGTTATTCCTCTCTTGGATCTGGGCAAAGTCAACTGAAAAATTTCTGCACTGAATTCATTAAAACAACAACAACAACGATATAGTCTTTCAAAAAAACATTTGCTAATTTATTTTTTTGGTTGCATTGGTCTCAATTGAGGCATGCGGGGTCTTTGTTGGGTCATGCAGGATCCTTCACCGCAGCACACAGATTCTCTAGTGGTGCTGCCTGGGCTCAGGAGTTGCGACATGTGGGCTTAGTTGTTCGGCGACATGTGGGATCTTAGGTCTCTGAACAGGTGTCAAGCTATTATTCCTTGCATTGGAAGGTAGATTCTTCACCACTGGGCCACCAGGGAAGTCCGTTTACAGTGGATTCATGATTATAGATTCTGCTGAAAACAGTGAATCATAGGAATAGGTTGAAATGTCAACATTAATGTGAGTATGGGAGAAGTCAATTTCTCCCTTCACAGATGACTTTGAGGGGTTCAGGAATTCACTGGAGAAAGTAAGTGCAGATGTAGTGCAAATAACAAGGAAGCTAGAGTTAGAGGTGGAGCCTGAAGATGTGGCTGAATTGCTGCAACTGAGTCATAAAGCTGAAATGAATGAGGGTTCATTCTTATGCATGAGAAAGGAAGTGGTTTCTTGAGACAGAAACTGTTCTTGGTGAAGAAGCTATGAAGTTTATGGAGATGACAACAAAGGATTTAGAATATAACCTAAACTTAGTTGAAAAAAGCAGCAGCAGACTGCAGAGGATTAACTCCAGTTTTCAAAGAACTTCTACTGTGGGTAAAAACACTGTTAAAGGGCACTGCATGCTCCAGAGAAATCTGTGAAAGGAAGAGTCAAAGGATGTGGCAAACTTCATTGTCGTCTTCTTTTCAGAAATTGCCCTACCCACCCCAACCTCAGCAGGCACCATCCTGATCAGTCAGCAGACATAGACACGGAGACAAGACCCTCCACCAGCAAAAAGATTTTGACTTGTGAAGACAGAGATGATGCTCAAACTACTTTATTTTAGAAACAAAGTGCTGTTAGTGAAATTCTGTATATTGTTTATTTAGTTGTAAAGCTATTGCACACTTAACAGATGTTGGACAGTGTCAATTAAACTACATACAAAGTGGAAAATGAAAAATTTGTGTGATTCACTTAATTATGATATTCAACTTACTGCCCTGGTCTGGAACACAGCCTGGACTATCTCTAAGGTTTTGCTGTATCTACATGTCCTTTGGTCTACATTTTCCATCTGGAACTAACATTGGGTTGTTTGTGTAGTAAGATGGACAAACGATCTACTGTTGAGATACAGTGAAATATACATCTCAAGACAGGATTCAGTTTTACTCCTACAAACAATGTACGAGAACTCCTATGATTGCATTTTTTGTACCATCTGATCCAGATTTATTTTAAAGGCTGTCAGTTATATGAATATATGAGGATCCCAGCAATTTTTTTGTCAGGTTGATTATTCAAGATATGTTCAATTGTTTCATAGGTTTATGGTTCTGTGAAGACATACACGACCTTCTAGAACTAACACCAAAAGAGATGTCCTTTTCATCATAGGGGATTGGAATGAAAAAGTAGGAAGTCAAGAGATTCCTGGAGTAACAGGCAAGTTTGGCCTTGGAGTACAAAATGAAGGCAGGAGAAGGCTATTTTGAGTTTTGTCTAGAGTACACACTAGTCATAGCAAAACACTCTTCCAACAAAACAAGAGGAGACTCTACACATGGACATTACCAGATAGTCAATACTGAAATCAGACAGATTATATTCCTTGTAGCCAAAGGTGGAGAACCTCTACACAGTCAGCAAAGGCAAGACCGGGAGCTGACTGTGGCTTAGATCATGAGTTCCTTATTGCAAAATTCAGACTTAAATTGAAGAAAGTAGGAAAAACCACTAGGCCATTCAGCTATGACCTAAATCAACTCCCTTATATTATACAGTGGAAGTGACAAATAGATTTAAGGGATTATATGTGGTACACAGAGTTCCTGAAGAACTATGGATGGAAGTTCATGACATTTTATAGCAGGTGCTGACCAAAACCATCCCCAAGAAAAAGAAATGTAAGAAGACAAAATGATTTCTGAGGAGGCCTTACAAATAGCTGAGAAAAGAAGAGACGTGAAAGGCAAAGGAGAGAAGGAAAGATCTCTCCATCTGAATGCAGAATTCCCAAGAGTAGCAAGGAGAGGTAAGAAAGGCTTCCTAGATGATCAGTGCAAATAGAGGAGAAAAAAAAAAAAAAAACAGAAAGGGAAAGCCTAGAGATCTGTTCAAGAAAATTTGAGATACCAAGGGAACATTTCATGCCAAGATGGGCACAATAAAGGACAAATCAAAAGGACCTAACAGAAGCAGATGAGATGAAAAAGAGGTGACAAAAACAGACAGAAGAAGTGTACAAAAAGGGTCTTAATGACCTGGATAACCACGATGGTGTGGTCACTCATTTAGAGCCAGGTATCTCGGGGTGTGAAGTCAAGTGGGCCTTAGGAAGAATTACTAAGAACATAGCTAGTGGAGGTGATGGAATTCCAGCTGAGCAATTTAAAATCCTAAACGGAGATACTCTCTAAGATGGCAGAGGAATAGGACGGGGAGACCACTTTCTCCCCCACAAGTTCAATTTTCAGGTGAATAAAATCACTGACAGGCAGTAATGTAGGTGAAATTTTGCCAAGGTCCATATCTGTTTTGGTGCCCTGACATATGGTGGTTTTTCTTTGCTTCTCTGTCTCCCCTTCTGTCTTTGCTCTCACCCCCGGGAAACCACTATTCTCTGGCTTTTCAGTGTCAAAACCCGCACTTTGGGGGTGCTTCCTTGATGATCCAGTGGTTAAGAATCTGCCTACCAGTGCAAGGGTGCTTAGTCACTCAGTCAATTCCAACTCTTCGCAACCCCATAGACTGTAGACTGCCAGGCTCCTCAGTACATGGGATTCTCCAAGCAAGAATACTGGAGTGGATTGCCATTCCCTTCTTCAGGGCCAAAACAAGGGACATGAGTTCAATTCCTGGTCTAGGAAGATCCTGTGTGTCTCAGAGCAACTTGGCCCATGTGCCACAACTACTAAGCCCATGTCTAGAGCCTTCAGGCTGCAGCTCCTGAGAACACACATCAACGACTGAAGCCTGCACACCCTAGAGCCCATGCTCAGCAAAAAGAGAAGCCACCACAGTGAGAACCCCAAGCACCACAAGGAAGAGTAGCCCATAAATAAAATAAATGTCTTAAAAAAAAAAAAAAAAAAACAGAAACTGCACTTTTCAAAAAAGTCCTGTTTAGGAAAAAAAAAAAAAGAGAGAGAGGAAAAAAAAAAAACCCACTGTCCAGAAACCAGTGGGAAAATCATGGTCCTCAAGAAATGAATCAGTGGAACTCTGCTTCCTTGGGTGATTACAAAAGGGGACTGTGTGGGACTTATAAAAGTGTCATTGTTGCTTCTAAATCTGTTAAGTAATTCCAAAAGAAACATATTATACTTGGATCTCCAGAGGGGTGTGTATGTGTGGGAGGGGGAGAGTGTCTGGAAACCAGTGGAAAACTGGTGGTCCCCAGGAAATGAATCAGTGGAACTATAACTGTTTCCCTGAGTCAATACAAAAGGGGCCTGAATAGGACTTAATTACAAAAGTGTCACTGTTACTTTCAAACTCACTGTTTGTTAAGGTTACTAAATTTAAGTAATTCTGAAATAAACACATTATCCTGTATCTCCAAAAGGAGGGGGAAAAAAAAAACCCACATACTGTTTTGACCCAGACTGATCTGCGGTGGCCTCCACCTGCAATTCAGGGCTTTGGTTCTGTAGACTGAGGTCGGGGTACGGCCTTGAGAGCTGAATCCTAGACACTAGACCAGAGGTCAGGGACAAGGCCCTGCCCCTTCGGCTTGGCAGAAAAGAATCCCCACAAAGACGGGAAGCAGTGAAACAAGTGTTTCTTAGGAGGAAAAAGAATGCAGTACCTGTGGACGGACACACAGGCGGATTCAGAGAGAGAGTCATGCCCTAGTGGCAGTCTGAATCACTTTTATGGGACATTTTTTCATTTGGGTGTCCTTTGGCCGATCATTTTGATTTGCCTGGTTGAGAATCCGTATTAGGAATATTTCAGGATTCTCCCACATGTGCACGCACATCTCTCAGGCAAGATGGACTCCACCGAAGAGGTCTATGGGTAGATTTGACATCACTCCCGTTTTGACCTCCAAGGAGCTTTCTAGTTGGGAGGGTCTCCTTGATTTCAAGAATGAGAAATATGTAATATGTGGTCTCTAATCTTTTATCTGGGCAGGGGCCCAGCCTCCTCTCTTGATGGTCCCTCTATGATATTTTGGAGTTTCTGTCCACAGGGAACAAACTCCAATGCTCACCCTGGGTGTGTGTGTAGAGGGGTGGGTATGGGGGACATGAGGTGGAGGGTCCATCTATCTCCTACCTCAAGACCAGAGTTTGGAGGATTTCCTCCACAGGCACTGGAGGTATGAGGTTTTGTTCCCTGTTAAAGGCCTTCTGGGCACTGTTGAACACAGGGAGTAAGTATTTGGGGTTCCTTGGGAGAATCTCTAAGAGAACATTACCCAGGCACCAACATAGTCTGTCTGGGTGCAAGACAGGACTACCAGAGACCACGTGGATACCATCGAAGGAAAGATGATCTCAGAATAAATAGAATAATATGCTTTTTGACTGTTTACTCTGTGCTGCTCACTGTTCCAGGGGTCTTATTTGCATTTCATCCTTTCATCACAGTAATAATGTTAGGAGAACCACTGACTGAAACCGCCCACTCACTCTGGCCACGTTCGACAGGAACCACTTGCATGAGTTACCCTACAGTAGTAAGGAGCATGGAACCTATTGAACTACCTCCAACTGAAAGACTTCAGCAAAGGTCAGAAGAAGGGAGCAGATGCCAGTCTGTATGTCCTACCGTGTGTGTGCGTGTGTGCGCACGTGTGTGTATGCATGTGCGTGTGTGCATGTGTGTGTGTGCACTGTAGCTTCAGTTGTCTCCAACTCTGCGTGACCCCATGGACGGCAGCCTGACATACTCCTCTGTCCATGGGATTCTCCAGGCAACAATACTAGAGGGGGTTGCAGTGTCTCTTTCTGTCTCCTGCATTGGCAGGCAGGTTCTTTACCACTATGTCCTACCAACCTCCCAGAATCCTTCTCGCTAGAATCCATCTTGGCTGAGCAATGTGTGCGCTACCAGGAAGGACGCTGAGTCAGAATGATTGGTCAGAGACAACCTGGAAACTAATCCCATCACCGTAAAGGCCAAGACTGTGAGCCAAGTGGCAGAGCAGTTCTCCTGGGTCCCCTTATCCTGCTGTTCTCCACCCGGGCACCTCTTCCCAGTGAGTTCTTTTACTTTGTCAGCACCTGTGTCTCCTTGGAACATTTGTGCCCGAGTGTTAGACAAGAGCCCAGTCTTGGGCCATGGAAGGGTGTCCCTGTTCATGCCATGATAATACCTTGAAAGAGGCCTTTTGTTATCCCATCTGGCACAGGGAAGTGGTGAATCAAGGATTCAAAAACCAAAGCCAAGCAGAGGCTGCGTTAGACTTTTTCTTTCATTCACTGTTAAACTGACTCACTGAGGGAGGAAAGAAATAGTTGAAATGTGATAGGAAGCTTTCTCAGTTATTTATTAATATCATTTCTCTTTTTAAAATTTAGAAAGAGTCTACTCCCCCTCGCTCCTCTACCCCTACCCCATGGCCTAGAATATCTAGGATAACTTTTATTAAAGGGATTTACAGTTTATTTCATGAAGACTAGATATTGTCCAGTAGCCAAGAAAAAACAATAGGTGATATGTGTCTAGGATCTCCTTTGATGAGATGCAAAGTAATTGTTCGATAGCTCTTAGTGGCCCTTCCTAACATCCGTGTGAGGCCAGAGTGTGGAACAATGCTGATCTTGCTAGGAAGGATGATAAAAATTTGAGGGTTAAAAGGTTAGCAAAATAGTCAATCGTTTTTTTCTTTTTTTTAAAAGAGCCAATCAATTAGCGAGTGTTAGCATCCTAGTGATTGGAGAAGGAAATGGCAGCCCACTCCAGTGTTCTTGGCTGGAGAATCCCAGGGACGGGGGAGCCTGATGGAGTCACACAGAGTTGGATACGACTGAAGTGACTTAGCAGCAGCAGCAGCAACAGCATCCTAGTGAGTACAAAGTATAGTTCTAGGCTTCAGGAGGTAAAGGGAAAGAATATTAAGAAAGGAAGAAATAAAGATGAGAAGGAAGAGGAAGGACAGAAGGAAGAAGAAATGGAAGAAGGAAGAGAGGAGGGAAGGGGGGGAAAGAGGAAGGGGGAGAAATCCTGGTAGCATACAAATGACTGAAATCCCTATCCACTCATCACTCTGTCCCTCATTGAAAATAATTCTAAAGAAATCCTTCATAATCCTTATAAATTCTGTTGTGATAGTATAGATTTTATATATTTTCTTGACCTGTTATCAACAAACATAAATGAAAAACAGAAGACAGATATAGTTATTAATAGCCTTTACTCTTCAAAGATCACATGGGTTCTCTGGAACTTTGTGTATTAGTTAAACAACCCAGGCTGCCTTGAAAACCCTGCTAACTAAATGTTTAGAAAGTCTTTCAATATGTTTTTTAATGTTGTCCTTAACATATATGATTCTTTCCTTTTGTAGTCATTTTCAGTATTGACCCAGATTATATCCCAGGGAATCTGACTGAGGAGGGGTAAACCACAAAACATCTCCTACGTAAGACAGAAGACAATTTGAAATTCGACATTTATTTGGCATTCTCTTTCCCCTAGGACAAAAAGTCAATATTTTTCTATTTATGTTCCTTTCCCAGAAAACCTTTTCTCTAAGCCTCAGTTTTAAAACCCTATTTAAATCCATTTAAGGGGATCTAAAAATGAGATTAATTAGGAGACTAATCATTCGGTCTCATGAAACTTGAGTTTTATCAGGAGGGACCCATGTATCTGTTTGCTCAAGACAGTCTCAGTTTATCTCTGTGGTCCTGGTGTAATTATTATTCCACTTCACAAACATGTTTCAGTGTAGATAATACACCTATCTGTTTGTAAAAGTTAATTATTTATAGCAGACACACCAGTGTGCAATTGGTTTTAAGTTAATAATGACGTTATCAGTGTAAATAACATCCATCCTTTAGTAGGCTTCCGTTACATGTGGCTCCACCTCCAATGCAGGAGACGCGGGTGGGGAAGATTCCCTGGAGAAGAGAAAGGCAACCCACTCCAGTATTCTTCCTGAAGAATCCCCATGGACAGAGGAGCCTGGCGGACTACAGTCCATGGAGTCACAAAGAGTCAGACATGACTGAGCGACTAACACTTTCACACATGGTATTTTAAGACAGCTTAGCTCAATTTTCCACATCTGATGAATGGAAATCAATCTACAGATTTATGAATTTCAAATCTCCTTGAACACTGTCATACTCTGTATCATATTTTACATTGTGACTTCAGATTTAATGTATTACATTAAATAATCATGAAACTCAGCAACATATAATGGACTATCTAAAAAAAGTGTCTTCTTACATTTAAGAATGTGTTGTAGAATAATATTCAGTTAAATGGATGTAGAATATCCTGTTAGAAAGCAGAAAATATGTAACTTTAAATTCAGAAACCTCTTGGGAATTCCCTAGTGGTCTGGTGGTTAGGGCTTGGCACATTCACTGCTGTGGCCTGGGTCTAATCCCTGGTCAGGCAGCTAAGATCCTGAAAGCCGCAGGGTCAGTCAAAGCACAAAGCAAAACAAACAGATCCTCTTGGTCATGGCCAGTCATCTCTCTTACTCATTTCCTTCATAAATGAGGAAACCATGTGAGCTTTTCCATAAGAACACGAGTTTTCCTTATGCTTAGTCAATTTAAAGTGCTGAGAATAGCTGAGAAGGTTAGCTATTAATTTGATCATAATTAAGGTGGCAGCATAATTCTTCTTAAGATGGAGAACCTCATTTATTTTTGTTTTTTTGAGACCTGAATGGGTGATTTGGATGTGAAAGGACAGGTCCTAGAAACTAGTCTTAAAGTATTGCAAAACAAAGCGAGGATTGACTATCGTACATGGAAGATGAGAAAAGGGGTGAGAATTCTGCAGATGGTGAAGAGAGGGGAGGGGAGGGCACGAGAAGGGGTTGGGATAGGCACTCAGTGGAAAGCCTGACCAATGAGAGTTGAGTTAACTTTGAGGGCATTCGTGAATGTCTCACGAATATATATTTATATATATTGTAGTATATATAAATATATACTATTATATATATTATATAATTATATATATGGTGATTATATATAATATAGTGTATATAATTATATAATATATTTATATAAATATACAATTATAAATATACTTATATATTAATATAATGTATAAAATATATTATATAATTATATAATATATACAATATATGTTTGTATATATAATATATATAATTATTTATAAATAATTATAAATAACCACTATAAGACAGTTGCAGTTTGAGAGCAAATAGCTCCTCTTTTGCAGGCTTTGTTATTAGATGGTGGCTTTAGAGTTTTAGGTCTGTGTGCTATCACTGTTATAATTTGGCTGGGGAATTGTCCACAATTTCCTCTTTTTTCTTTCCTTAGTTCTTCTGACCAGAGATGGAATCCCCACCCCCTGCAGTGGAAGTGCAGAGTCTTAACCACTGGACTGCCAGGGAAGCCCCACACGTTTTCCTCTTTAGTCAGCCTTAAATGCCTAATTTTGTTACTTCTTTATAAACACCTTCAGTAAATTTAATACTGAATCATAAGCATTATTTTTACTTGGCATTCATACACACAATTCATAATCTACAGAATAAAGCTTTTCATATCAACTATGAAAATCTAGGTGATCATAGAGACAGATTTGCAATTGCTTGAACAAATATATCCATGAGTGCCAGTTAATAGTCAGCATCCACCTCAAGGGAACTCTCATAGAGGTCTGATCAGTGGCTTGTTCATGATCCTTTTCTGATCAATCTTGGAAGTAAAAGTGAAAGTGTTAGTCGCTCAGCTGTGTACAATTCTGCGACCCCATGGTCTGTCCATGGAATTCTCCAGGCAAGAATGTGGGAGTGGGTTGTTCTTCCCTTCTCCAGGGGATCTTCCTGACCCAGGGATTGAACGGGGGTCTCCTGCACTGCAGGCAGATTCTTTATTGTCTGAGCTACCAGGGAAGCCCTCTTTAAGGCTTAAGATTTATCAATCTTAAATAAATTAAGATTGATCAATCTTAATTCTCAGAAATTTCAGTAAAAATGTATTAATTTTGCAGCTGACACAATGCACAGAGGAATAATAAACATTGGGTTGGCAAAATGTTCATTTGAGTTTTTCATCAGGTTTAACATCTTATAGAAAAACCCAAACAAAAAAATTTTTTTTAAACTTTAAGTTTTGTATTTGGATATATAGCCAGTTAACAATGTGCTGGTTTCAGGTGAACAGTGAAGGGACTCAGCCATACATGAACAAACTTTTTTGCCAAGCCCAATATAATGGATGATACTCAAAGTTCAAAAATTATTTCTGTTGTAGCTGAAAACTACACTTAAGTATAAAAAGGTAAACATATGGCCTTGCAGTCAGGTTCAAATAAATCAATTACACAAACACAGAATGGGGGAGACCTCAAGATGGAAATTTGTGTGGAAAGATGAAGCAGGCTTTGGGTGTTCCTTCTAATGGAAAGCTCAATATGAACCTACCCTGGAGAAGGAAACGGCAACCCACTCCAGCATTTGCTTGGAAAACCCCATGGACAGAGGAGCCTGGCGGGTAACAGTCTGTGGTGTCACAAAGAGTTGGACATGACTCAGCATGCATATTTATAGTTTTTGATGGAAAGCTCAACACGAACCTATAGTGAGAAGCAGATACTAAAATGGTTTATGTAAATGAATCTTCATTAATAGAAGTGAGACAATGTCTGGATCACAGGAGGTAATAGTCTGTCAGGAAGAACCACAGTTTAAGTATGGGTTTCAACTAGGGGGTTCAGATCTTAAGAAGGGCGAGGATGAACCTGAGAAAATCTAAAAAAGGCTGGATGGTGGACAGTCTAAGAGCCAATTCAAATGAGGAACATCGTAAGAACTGGGAGCGTTGAGTTCTGAGAAGACCATTTTCAGTGGTGACATTCATTAAAAAAAAACAAAACGAACTTTAATTGCTGCTGCATAGAATAAAAAGATGTGTTCAGTGCTTTTCCAAAAGGAAGACCCAACATAGATGCACAGAAGTAACAGGGAGGCACATCCTATTGGCCCAGTAATGAGAGCTGATTCAAGATGTCACAGGACATGATGCGAACTAGTGAGCTTTCATCTCTGGAAATACCAGGCAGGTTGCACGACCACTAGAAGGGAGGTGAAAGCAGAGGCTCTTGTATGGATAGGGGACTGGGTAAGATGCTGGTCGAAGGTCTGATCCAGTTCTAAGACTGTATAGTCTTTGGCTAAATCAACGTGCTTAAATCAGTCTTGAGGGACTAGCTGATTACTGTTCTTGTTTTCATCCCAAGAGCAGAGAAATCAGTATTTCCTCACAGTGGGAAGAGCCTGTGGAGATGAAGGAAGGAGGAGACAGCCACCTGCAAGCCAAGGAGAGAGGCCTTAGAAGATGGCAGACCTGCTGACACCTTGACCTTGGACTTCCAGCCTCCAGGACTTGAGAAATGCATTGTTTAAGCCATCCAGCCTGATACTCTGCTATGGTAGCCCTGGCAAACCAACCCAGATTTTTCTCCACCTTCTCTGACTGGAGTGATTTGGATGAAGTTTATCTGCCTAAGCCAGGAAATACTCTTATCTACAAAGAGGCCCAGCAGGGTTAATAAAAAGCCACTTTCCTAAGGACTGAAGACTCTGTTGATACAGCAATTCAACGTCTGGGTATTTATCTGAAGGAAACAAAAACGCTAACTTGAAAAGACACACAGGACTTCCCTGGTGTTCCAGTGGTTAAGAATCTGCCTGCCATGCAGGGGACACGGGTTCAATCCTCGGTCCAGGAAGATTCCATGTGCCATGGGGCCACAAACTGAGCCCACACCGCAACTACTGAAGCCGAGCCGAGTACTCTAGAGCTTGTGCTCCACAACAAGAGAAGCCCCTGCAGTGAGCACCCTTGCGCTGAAACCAGAGAGTAGCCCCTGCTCACCACAACTGAAGAAAGCCCGCGCACAGCAAGGAAGACCCAGAGCAGCCAAAAAGAAAATAAATAAAATTTTAAAAAGATATATGCACCCCATGTTCACTGCCGTGTTATTATGATAGCCAAGATATGGAAACAGCCTAAGCGTCCATCAACTGATAAGAGCAAAATGAAAATATGGTGTACAAAAAGAAGGAAGTTGCCATTTGCAACAACATGGATGGTCCTTGAAGTCATTATGGTAAGTGAAACAAACCAGGCAGAAAAATTAAATGCTGTATGATCTCACACTTACATGGAATCTAAAACAAACAAACAAGCAAAAAACCCCAAACCAAGCTCAGAGATACAGTGAACAGACTGATAGTTGCCAGAGGCAGTGGGCAGGGCTAGGTGAAAGGAGTCAAAAGGTACAAATTTCCAGTCATAAAATAAAAAAGCCATGGGATGTAATGTACAGCATGGTGATTTTAGTCAATAACACTGTCTCTTATTTGAAAGTTGCTGACAAAGGTCTGTCTAGTCAAGGCTATGGTTTTTCCAGTAGTCATGTATGAATGTGAGAGTTGGACTGTGAAGAAAGCTGAGTGCCAAAGAATTGATGCTTTTGAACTGTGGTGTTGGAGAAGACTCTTGAGAGTCCCTTGGACTGCAAGGAGAGCCAACCAGTCTATTCTGAAGGAGATCAGCCCTGGGATTTCTTTGGAAGGAATGATGTTAAAGCTGAAACTCCAGTACTTTGGCCACCCCATGCAAAGAGTTGACTCATTGGAAAAGGCTCTGATGCTGGGAGGGATTGGGGGCAGGAGGAGAAGGGGACGACAGAGGATGGGATGGCTGGACGGCATCACGGACTCGATGGACGTGAGTCTGAGTGAACTCCGGGACAGGGAGGCCTGGTGTGCTGCTATTCATGCGGTCGCAAAGAGTCAGACACAACTGAGTGACTGAATTGAACTGAACTGAAAGAGTTGGACATGACTGAGCAACTGAACTGAACTGAACTGAAGATTCAGAGTAAATCATAACAGTTGTTACCACAAGAAAAAAAAAATTGTAACTTTGTGTGGTGACAGATGTTAACTAGACTTACTGTGATGATCATTGCACAATATATATGTATATCAAGTCATGATGTACTACATCTGAAACTGATATAATGTTGCATGTCAGTTACATCTTAATTGAGTGTAGGTAGGCACTGGACAAGAGGCTGATTCCCATTGGCTGCAATTCCAGCCCAGGTAAACCATATGAAAATCAGTGTGGAGCACTTGATAGGAGGCCTTGATGTCAAACTCTCCTCACTTAATTAACTCAACTAACTCAGGCAGGCCTAATGCTAAGTGAGAAGCTTGCTTTCTGGATCATGTAAAGAGTAAGTTCATTTTGTTGTTATTTTCCTCTCTATGCGCTTTTGTATTTTTCATATTTTCTACTTGGGCTCTGAACTGAAACAAAGAAGAAAGGAAAATACATAATGCTTTTAACATTTCTTAAATGTTTTAAAAACATTTTTTAATCCGAGTCAACAAAACAAAGCATGAGTCTTCCCCCTTGAAGCTTTTATGTGCTCTGGAGAAGTTGACAAAAAAGCAAGAAAGAAGGTAAGCTTTAAAACACACGGCCAGGGTCCTCCCTGGTGGTCCAGGGCTGAGGACTCCATGCACTCACTGCCAAGGGCCTGGGTTCTATCCCTGGTTGGGAAGCTAAGATCCTACAAGCTGAACGGTGTGGCCAAAAATATAAAATAAGAACAAAACACATGGTCAGGATCACAGTTTTCTCAGAAGAAAAGTAAATTGATATAATAAGACACTTTTTCAACAACCATTTTTATGCTTTCTCCATTTTACACTTCTGCCAATTTACAGACATTCGGGGAACGTAAGTAGAAAGATCATTTTGCTGAAACATTAGTTTTCTTTACAATTACAACATGAATTACCTTCATGTCCACTGTCGGGTCACCCTCCCCATCTTGACCACTGTTCCCCCACATGAGAAATCCCTTAGTTTAAACCAGCCTATTAATAGCTAGTGTTGCCCACTACAGTCTGTCTATAAAAACTCTGTAATCCCTTTGTTCCGGGCTCAGAGCATAGAGTGTTAACTCCTCTGGGCCCGCTGGTGTAATAAACCTGACTTCTCCAGCTCTCCAAGTGTGGTGCTTGGTTTCTCAAGTACTGGTTTCTGCAACAGCCTGACATTTGAAGCTAGCAGTAATCCTATTATTTTCTCAGACTGCAAGGAGATCAAACCAGTAAACCCAAAAGGAAATCAACCTTGAATGTTCATTGGAAGGACTGATGCAGAAGCTGAAGCTCCAATACTTTGGCCACTTGATGCAAAGAGCTGACTCACTGACAAAGACCCTGATGCTAGGAAAGGTTGAGGGCAGGAGGAGAAGGGGACAGTAGAGGATGAGATGGTTAGATAGTTACACTGACTCAATGGACATTAGTTTGAGCACACTCCAGGAGATAGTGGAGGACATCCCACCATCGCACGCATGGATGGCATGTGGCAATTCATGGGATCACAAAGAGCTGAACACGACTCAGCGACTAACACAAGGAATCAGCACACTTGCTGTTGCCTAAGGGTACATATTCCTATTGAGAAAATGAGTCCCATTTTTACAGTCATTTAAAACAATGAGGACTAGTACTCAAATTATGCCACATAAGCAACCCCTGCCTTAGAAGACAATTGGTCTGGTTTTTACCCCTTGAGCAAAGAGCCAGTGCCTGATGACTTTATTCTGCTTCTCCCAGGGAAGCAGAGAGATGACAACTGCTTTACTAACAGGCCCTCTTTTAGTTCTATAGAGAACTTTCCTTTGCTTCTGGAAGGTTCATCACTTTCCACACAATGGTTTACTACATTACAAGTCTGGAATCTTTTGTGCCTTGCTGCAAAGCTTGTGGGATCTTAGTTCCCCAACCAGGATTGAACACTCGCCCACTGGGGAACCGGAAGAAGAGCGGAATCCTAACCCCCAGACTGCCAGGGAAGTCCTAGGCCCTCAAAGATTTAACCAAAAATACTTAAGATGGAAAAATCAGATAAGCTCGGAAATATTGCATATATTATAAACCTAATCCTGGCCCTCCTGGAAGAAAAAAAAAAATCACTGTAGTCATTTACTTTTCTTTAGGGAAGCTTAAAGATATGGTTTATGAACACAGTAAAATCTTCATATCCTCTAAATTGGTCCTTGTATCAGAAATAATAGAACTGTATTTCCTCCTCAGTTTAAGTCCAGGCAAATTACACTGTATAATGTATTTAAAAATAAGTCAGAGCTGGGACTTCCCTGGTGGTCCAGTGGTTAAAAAATCCGCTTGCCATGGAAGGGGACACAGGTTCGATCCCTAGTCTGGAAACTAAGATCCCACAAGCAGTGGGGCAACTAAGCTCATACACCACAACTACTGAGCCCTAGAGCCTGAGAGCCCGAGCTCTGCAACAAGAGAAGCTGCTGTAATGAGAGGCCCATGCACTGAAACCAAAGAAAGCCCGAATGCAGCAGTGAAGAGCTGATACGACCATAAATAAACACACAAGTAAATAACATCTTAAAAATAAAACAACCCAGAGCGATTTGGCTTAGGCGACTTAAGCCAGAAACAGGTCTTAAAAATAAACAAATGACAACAAAAAGAGGAAAGGAGTGTGCCGTCATTCAAGAAAAATTTTGACTTAATGAAGAACAAGCTTAAATGTCACTTTGAGTTTTTGTTATAAAAATGAAATAAGCCAGTGTGAAGTACTCTGGAAACACTGATTTCTTTTGACGATCAAGCATATTTGGTATGATCCACAGAGATGAAATAAAACTCACATCCATCTTGATGGAGCATATCAAGGTGGCACTTTACGCAGAGAGGTATATTAACTACTCTGATTTTCTATATGTTGCTCTGAACAACGCCTTATTGACAAGAAAGAGGAATCTGGGTCTTATTGCGTGGGCACCAATAGTCAAGGCTGAGGATATGGAAGTGGGGCCAGCCAGACCAAGAGAAGAGGCTTAGATATTAAAGGTCAAAGTCCATCTTGATTTTTCTGTTTGTTTGCTTTTGTGACCTTTTTTCTTCATAGTGCATTTTTCTTAATTGCAACATGTCAGGAAAAAGTTATTTACAACCACAATATGATTGTCTTCATTTTTGGTGTGTATTGTTGGTCTTTCCCCATCGGAGCTGCCAATAATAGCAATTAATGTTGGTGATGCTGGTGTTTAGCTAGTTGGTCGCGTCCAACTCTTTACCACCCCATGGACCATAGCCCGCCGGGCTCCTCTGTCCATGGGATTTCCCAGGCAGGAATACTGCAGTGGGCAGCCATTCCATTCTCCAGAGTACCTTCCCCACCTAGGGATTGAACCCGGGTCTTCTGCATTGCAGGCAGATTCTTTATCACTGAGTCACCAGGGAAACCCAATAATAAGTAACAACTACTGTTTATTGGGTGATTTCTTTGTACCAGACATCACATGAAGCATTTTTGAGCCATAAATTCACCCAATTTTCACAAGTCTCTGAGGAAACTAGGTCAGATTGGCTAACTTAGTTGCCTAAGACCACACAAGTGATAAATTTGTCAATTGAGATGTCAGCTCAGATCTGTCTAACTGAAAGGCTCCACATAACCCACTATATTTTGGGAGCACTCACATATATTCTATTTACAGTAAATATAAAGTTACATCCTGAATTTAACCTAACTTATTGATATATTCTTACTTATTGATATTTATTCATATATCCTACCATTGCTTGCATCACTGTATAAACTTCACAGTTGTCATTTTAAGTCCCTAGCCTCTACTACTGGACATTACTTTGTTACCAATTTTCTTCATCATCATACATAATGCCATAATAATTTTTTTGCTCACACTTTTCTTTAGCATGGATCATTTTCCTTAAAACATATCTCAGGAGAATGAATATTTTAAGGTTCTCTGATATCTTTCTTGATTGATTTCCAAAAGAGACATTTCAATGTACACTTTCAGTGACCATGTATGATTAGAAGTTCTCCACATGCATACCAATGTAACTCTTCAGTAAACGTATTATTGCCAGTGTAATAACAGCGCATGTGTGTGTGCTAAGTTGCTTTAGTTGTGTCTGACTCTTCGTGACCCTCTGGACTTATACTCTGCCAGGCTCCTCTGTTCATGGGATCCTCCAGGCAAGAATACTGGAGTGGGTTGCCATGCCCTCCGCCAGGGGATCCTCCTGACCCAGGGACTGAAAGAGTCTCTAAGGTCTCCTGCATTGGCAGGCGGGTTCTTTACCACTAGTGCCACCTGGGAACAGTAAGCTGGTATTATCTGCATTTCTCTGCTTACTTCTAAGGTTGAACATTTTTCCATGTTTATCAATTAAATATCCTCTTCTGGAAACTGTTCATATCCTTTGCCTACTTCTTTTTGTTTTTCCTACTAATTCACATAACCAGATCTCCTGCATTGCAGACGGATTCTTTATCAGCTGAGCTACCAGAGAAGCTCCTGATTCACATAAGCTTACTATTAATACAACAAATACACTGGTCTCATATCTTCCCAGACTTCTATTTGCAATTTCTTTTGTTTCTTGACATAATGAAGTTTTTCAAAACATGTGTATACTACATCCTTTCTCTTCGTGATCTCTTTAACTGATGAGAAAGTTATCTTCCCCCCAGATGTGTAATAGTGGATTTATTTTCTTCAAATCTTCTATGTATGGAGTAACCTATGGCCTAATTTTTTAAAAAATTATTTAATTCTTTAACCCATTTGGAATTTCTGTGTGATCAGAGTTGCAGGTCTCAATGTATTCCCACTGGTTATCTCAATAGTATTACATAATTATTTGCAACTCTTTTGTGATATTTATTTGTAACACAAAAGGGAGAGGTTGAAAATGTGAGAAGCATGCAATAGTCAGGCACTCACGGAAGGATGAGCTTTGAACCTTCCCAGGTCAGTTCTTTCCTTTGCTCTTGGAGTAGATGGGAGAGAGGCCTGGGGTGGCTACGCATGGGTTTACAGAGGGGATGGCAGAGTGCTGTCCAACACTGACTTTCCCTAATACAGATGCAAGCCTGACTTCTCAGATTACCCAGTGTTTGCCTAGAGATCCCGGTTTTCAGGCTGAATATCCAGTGGAAAGAGCATAAGGGTGCTGGCCCTTGAGCTCTTGGAGACTGCATTCTCCGGGTCCTCTGAGGTCCTAACCGCTCCACTCCCTCCTTCCTGCTGCTCCTCACTTTCATCAGAAAACATAGACCCCCCCAGGTCCTCCAGTCAGCCACACAATACAGCCAAGCTCTCATAGTGACATCAGGTACGTGGGAACCGCCTTTCTAATTCACAAAGCATGTCCACCCTTGATCCTCATGACAGCCCAGCTGGAAGGCAAGGCCAGCACTCAAGTCCTAAGAGGATGAGCAGGGAACCTCATGGAGAAGAGCCGGCTCTCAAATTCAGGACTCAGGACTGCAAGCCCCCTGCCCTGCCCTTTGCATAGGACTGCAGGCAGATTGCGTCAGTTCAGCACACCTCTCTCTCCAGCATACTCCACTCCTTCCCACCTCCTCCCATCATCCCAGGTAGCTGCTTAGTCAGTCTCACCCTGGAAACTCTGAGGGCATCTCTGCTTCCAGGTGTCCTGATGCTGTTGGAGAAAGCATTCAAGTTGCCCCGGAATACAGCTCCACAACTCACAGAGCACAGCTCACGACTCATATAACACAGCTCACAGCTCACATAACACAGCTCACAGCTCCACAAAACACAGGTCACAACTCACACAACACAGGTCACAACTCACACAACAGTTCACAACTCACACAGCACAGCTAACAACTCACAGAGCACAGCTCACAACTCACAATGCATAGCTCCACAAAGCAGCTGCTATGGGACCTTTGGGCAGGTTACTTTCTCTCACCAAGCCTTCGAGTACCCTGGGGATTATGAGAGAACCGAGATTTGGAAAGGACAGATCTGTGAGGACAGAGTGAGTTCACGTGTCTAAGGAGCTTATAGCAGTACCACTTATCAAACTCAGTACATGTCCACAAAGAACAGGGCTGAGGGGGTCTGCTATAACAACAAACAGGGCTGATGGGGTCCGCTAAAAATGTGTACTGCGCAATTCCACCTGGCCCCCTGCCCTTTTTTCATGGTCCTTGTATTCACCTCAAATGGACCCTAAAACATTTTCTGTAAAATTCTAAACCATTTTTATGCTTCTTTAGCCTTAAACTACTTGTGCTCACAGCTTCAGAAAAACAAAAAAACATTCATGAAGGAACCACTTAGTCTCAGAAGCACAGGGAACTTCAGGAGGTTAAGGATCTAGGTAGGAAAAACACAAGACACTCGGTTAGAGTGACCTTTGCCCTCTCTGCAGACAGAATGAGGGCATTTGGGCCAAGCAGCACCCTTCCATGTGTCCATATTCCTGGGATCCAAAGAACTTGTGAGCAGGGCGGCTCTTTTCGTGAATAAGGACCAAGCCCAGTGGTCATCTGGGTGTACTCTTGAGCATCTCCAAAGTGAATTACTAGACAAACTCCCCCCACCCCCCGCCCAGAGAAAGGAAGGTCAAAAAAGGGAGTAGAAGAAAAAATGATCCAGAAACTTCTACAATAAGCTAAAGTCCCTCCCCCCAACCCCCCATGGTGGATATATTCTTTCCTTGTTTCCACTTTCCTTTCTGTTTCCACTGGCTTATAAGAAAGCTCCATTTGGCAATGCTGGTTTCCTCCAGTTGTGCAGTGAGAAGGGAAAGGGATTTTGTTTCATTGGTGCTGGGATTTATTTTTGAGTCCCTGCTTGGGCAGAGGAAAGATGTGTGTTTAACAGCCATGAGTAGGCTGAGGGACGCATGTGAAAGTGCCTCCTGCCTCCACTTCAGGGAGAAAACTTTGGGGTCCTTTGCAGTGTGTGCCTCAAGGCCTAGAAATCTCGGGTGACCTTGGATGTTTATTCCACTGGAGGTGGGAAGGGAGATGGGCCATTGTGGACACAGATTTCCAGACCATTCTCTTTGGACCTAAAGGTCATGGAGACTCCAGATTTCCAAAGTGGCTGAGGCTACGCCCCTCTAGTCTTGTTATGGTTTCATTCTTGTGTCATCATAAACCAAACAGCAACAGAGCGCAATCAAACACACTCAGCTGAACACAAGCAGGCCCAATCAAGGTTTCAGTTCCTGAGATCTTATCTCCAACTGCCACCTTTTTTTTTTTTTGCCTCCTGTTTGGGTCTTAATTCTCATTCTGATCATCCCCAGAATAAAAACCATCAAACGAGAAGCATCCTTTTTAGCTCCTCTTCAAAAGAGAGGTGCTTTAAACTTCATTTTCAATTAATCGAGTTCCTTTTCTCCCCACTCCTTAAAAAAGAGAACCATAGTTCATGGGAAATAGTCAGACCCACTTCAAAATAACCTTACCTATTCCCTTCTGAATTTTGTCTGATAAAGCAACTTTAGGTGGAATCATGGATCCTGAGAGCCAACCTAAGAAATAAGGGTGTGCTATGAGCAATCTGGCATCTAATTAGATTTTGCTCTTGTAATTACTTGACACAGACCATATCTTATAAGAATCTGAGACTAAAATAGACTTTCCCTCCTGAACTTTTCTCTTCCATTAAATCGAATTTCTGTGAATCCTTTCGGATCAGCATTCCTCCCTCAGCTTAGAAAAATTCCAGAATCAGTCCACCATGTCCGCTTCCACCCAATCTACTGGGGGCTTCTCAAAAACCATCCCTAGGACTGAGACATCAAAGCCAGATGTTTTATTTCTGACTTGACTGAGGAGGGCCCAGGTCTCCCAGACGCAGCCACCAGCAGGTCCAAGGACAGCGACAGCAGGGCCCAAGCGACCAGGCCCTGGTCTCGGGTGGCGTGCTTACCCAGGCGAGATGAGGCCCGGGCGAGGGCCGGGGCACCGGCTTCCAGGCCTTCCTGCTCGCTCTCTGGGGCGCGGCTGAGGCTGTAGCTGCTGTAACCTCGGTGCAGCGCAAACTTGCAGACGCTGCGGCCGCGCCAGGTGCAGTTGAAGAGGTAGCAGCCGAGCGCGGCGGCTGGGGGCGCGGGCCGCAGGGGCAGCTCCACCACGGCCAAGGGGCAGTGTGGCTCGAGGCAGAAAGCCTGCAGGCACTGCCGCCAGTCCCTCACGGCCGCCGGCGCGCTCAAGAAGCTGGCGCCGGCCGCGATCGAGTCCTTGGTGCGGATGATGGCGTCGGGCCCGGCCCTGTAGCCGCCGCCCCCGGGGCCGGGCAGCCTTCCGGGGGTCGCCGCCCGCGCGCAGCTCGAGTTGCAGCTCCTCCTGCGGCCTTTCCTGCTGCAGCTGTCGGCGGAACTCCTCCAGCAGCTGCTCCACCCCCGAGAGCTGCGCATGCAGCTCGGACAGCGGCGCGGAGGGCGAGCCGGCCGCGCGACCACCGGGCAGCCACAAGCACAGCAGCAACAGGCCGGGCAGTGCCCAACGCGGCGGCGGGCGCCTGCGCCCCGAGCCCGCGCCCTCCCGGGCGGCGGAGGCCATGGCGGGCGGCGGCGGAGGAAGCGAGGCGACGCTGGCCGTCAGAGTGCGAGGGAGGCGGAAGACGGGAGAGCGCCGGCCCCGGGGTTCTACGGCGCGATCGCGGCGGGCGCTAGGCCCCGGGGACCTCAAAGCGCGGCCTCCCCGGGGCCCCGCTGCGTCCCCGAGGCCGCAGGCGCGCGGTCGCCGGCGGGAACCGTAGCGGCTGGAGGCATAGCCGGCCCGCCGCCTTGGCACCACTCCTCGTCCCTTCCTGGAAGCCCGAGCGAGACGGCGACTCTCTGCCAGGAGCCGGGGCAGATCGGCGAGAAGGAGGGCGCGTCTACAGGATCAGCTCCCGGAGGTGAACAGCGGCCGCGGGAAGTGGGGCATGTCAAGCCCCGCCCAGCACCGCCCCTCCGGGCCCGCACCCCGCAAGCTCGGGCCCGCCCATATTCGCTTCTGTTTGTTTTGTGTGTGTGTGTGTGGGCAGGGAAGGTAGCTGTCAGATATGCAGATGACACCACCCTTATGGCAGAAAGTGAAGAAGAACTAAAACGCCTCTTGATGAAAGTGAAAGAAGAGAGTGAAAAAGTTGGTTTAAAGCTCAACATTCAGAAAACTAAGATCATGGCATCCGGTCCCATCACTTCATGGGAAATAGATATGGAAACAGTCGAAACAATGGCTGACTTTATCTTTCTGGACTCCAAAATCACTGCAGATGGTGATTGCAGCCATGAAATTCAAAGACGCTTACTGCTTGGAAGGAAAGTTATGACCAACCCAGACAGCATATTCAAAAGCAAAGACATTACTTTGCCAACAGAAGTCCGTCTAGTCAAGGCTATGGTTTTTCCAGGGATCATGTATGGATGTGAGAGTTGGACTATAAAGAAAGCTGAGCACCGAAGAATTGATGCTTTTGAACTGTGGTGTTGGAGAAGACTCTTGAGAGTCCCTTGGACTTCAAGGAGATCCAACCAGTCCATCCTAAAGGAGATCAGTCCTGGGTGTTCATTGGAAGGACTGATGTTGAAGCTGAAACTCCAATTCTTTGGCCACCTGATAGGAAGAGCTGACTCATTGGAAAAGACTCTGATGCTGGGAGGGATTGGGGGCAGAAGGAAAAGGGGACGACAGAGGATGAGATGGCTGGATGGTATCACTGACTCAATAGACATGGGTTTGGGTGGACTCCGGGATTTGGTGATGGACAGGGAGGCCTGGCATGCTGCGGTTCATGAGGTCACAAGGAATCAGACACGACTGAGTGACTGAACTGAACTGAAGGTAGCTGTGGGAAGAAGGCGGTGCCCCAGAGGGGCCTAGTACCTCCCCCACCGGCCTTCACTTCTGGGAGGGCATTCTGGTCCAAGCATGCTGGGCTTATTATTGTTATTTTTTAATTAAAAAAATATTTTTGTCAGTTAATAATTTATTGCCTTTGACTCCAGGTGCACTCTTCAGTACACCCTTGGAGATAAACAAAGTAATTCTTTTAAATCATTATTTTTTTTTTCTAGTAGCAGGGAGAAGACATGATTTTATTTTATGTTTTACCTTTTTTTTTTCTTGAAGTATTATTGCTTTACAATATTGTGTTAGTTGCTGATACACAGCAAAGTGAATCAGCTGTATGTCAGTATGTGGAAACAACCTGTGTCCATTGACAGATGAATTTGAAGATGTGGTACATATATATAAGGGAATATTGTTTAGCCATTTAAAGGAACAAAATTGGATCATTTTTGAGATGTGAATGGACCTAGAGTCTGTCAGACAGAGTGAAATAAGTCAAAAAGAGGAGTGAGTGAAGTAAGTCTAAAGGAGAAGTAAGTGAAGCCAGTGTTCACTTTCTTAATTTATAAGGCTTTGTATTGATTGATTTTTTTGCTATGACTTGTAAAAAAGGAAATCAGTCCTGAATAGTCATTGGAAGGACTGATGCTGAAGCTGAAACTCCAATACTTTGGCTACCTGAATCAAAGAACTGACTCATTTGAAAAGATGCTAATGCTGGGCAAGACTGAAGGCAGGAGGAAAGGGCGACAACAGAGGATGAGATGGTTGGATGGCATCACCGACTCAATGGACATGAGTCTGAGTAGACTCTGGGAGTTGGTGCTGGACAGGGAGGCGTGGCGTGCTGCAGTCCTTGGGGTTGCAAAGAGTTGGACATGACTGAGTGACTGAACTATGATAAAGGAAGTAATTTATTTATCAGTTATAAATATATTTATAAATTATAATTTTTAAAATCAACTCATTTCCATTATTTTGGAAATAAGATAGCTTTGATTTGAAAGCCTAAACATCAAAACCTTATGAATGGACAGAAGAAATTTTATGTGAGGATACAAATGTCAGGACAGTGATCTAAATAGATGGAGATGTTTCTTTGTTTTATAAGATCATTAAAGGTAAAAGTCCAGCAAATTGAGAGTTGCACATTATCCATCAGTTTATTGAAGGTTGGAACGAGGTTGTCATTCTAGTGACTGTCTTAAATGCTTTACAGGCAATAAACAAGTGAAACTAGTGCATGTAAAATCTTTACAAGGGCACCTGGCACATGGAAGATGCTCAATAAATAATAATTATTATGATTTCTTGTTCTACCTTTTAAGTTTATAGGAAAAAACCAGGTCCCAGAGAAATAAGGGAGCTTCCCCAAGATTAGAAGATGTGCAACTAGCTGAAGCCTGAATCCCCTACAACCTGCCGGCCCAGCAGTCATGTTCTTAAGGTCGTCCCCATCCTCACCCCCTTCACAGCGTCTGCTCTGTCCACCTGCCTGGAGCCCCAGCTCCCAGGTGACCCACCTCGTCCAGTGCTGATGGAACCATAATGAATTCCTGGCCCGAGCCCAGCAATCAACACTGTCTCCCAAGGACAGAGAATCTAGGAACAATGGAATCAGTGAGGGAAGTGAAGCTGGGAGGCCAGTTGGGCGAGTGGGGTGTGTGTGTGCACATAGTCCTGTGTGGGGTGATGGAGCAGAGAAGCTGCTCAGCTGAGGGGGCGCAGGGGGCACCTGTAGAGCATGGGGGACACGCAGTCCCGAGAGAGTGAAGGCAGGGGCTGCCTGACAACTTTCTCATCCCAGCAGCTTCCTTGGGCACCTCCCTGGCCTCCTCCTTGGATTCTCTGCACAGACTTGTATATATCGTCACTTAGTGATGGGATTTGTCATGGTAAAATCTCCGTGGATTGGACTTCCCTGGTGGTCCAATGGTTAAGAATCCACCTGCCATTGCAGGGGACATGGGTTCAATTCCTGGTCCGGGAAGATCCCACTTGCCACAGAGCAGCTAAGGCCATTCGCCACAACTACTGAAGCCTGAGCACAGTAGGAGTGGTGCTCTGCAACAAGAGAGGCCGCCAACATGAGAAGCCCAAATCAGAGAGTAGCCCCAACTCACTGCACGTAGAGAAAGCTCACACACATCAGTGAAGACCCAGCGCAGCCAGAAAAAAAAAAAATCAGAGTCTCTGAGTTGCAAACAACAGAAGCCTACTTCACAGTGGCCTGAGGAAAAGCACCAGGGAGCTTCGGCATGTGAGATATGTCACTTATGGGCAGGGCAGGAAGCATCGCCAGGGCCAGAAAGAGGGCTGGCATCCAAGGGCAGAGACCCTCAGCCCAGGGCAGTTGGTCCCCAGAGGGTACTTTCCTTCCAGGCCAGGTGGTCTTGCATCTCCACCCCTCTGAACACAGAATTCCTGTTTCTCTCAATGTCTGATGTTTTCTTCCCTCCATGTACAAAGCCTGCAGTTACCACAACTTAATTTCCCGCAATGCACAGAAACTGAGCCCATGGACTGTGGGTCAGGAGAAACTGTTAGGGTCCAGCTGGGTCCTGGGCGCCCAGGTGCCGTTACTGAGGTGCAGAGGTCTTGAGGTACAAGCATGAATTTAGAAAGATGGTAATGATGACCCTATATGTGAGGCAGCAAAAGAGACGCAGATGTAAAGAACAGAATTTTGGACTCTGTGGGCGAAGGTGAGGGTGGGATGATTTGAGAGAGTAGCATTGAAACATGTCTATTATCATATGTGAAACAGATCGCCAGTCCAGGTTTGATGCATGAGATAGGGTGCTCAGGGCTGGTGCACTGGGATGACCCTGAGGGATGGGATGGGGAGGGAGGTGGGAGGGAGGGTCAGGACGGGGAACACGTGTACACCCATGGCTGATTCAGGTCAATATATGGCAACCCCCCCCAATATTGTAAAGTAATTAGCCTCCAATTAAAAATAAATAAATAAATAAATAATAAAATAAAAAATCCCAAATAAAAAAAAATTCCGTAAAAAAATTTCATTTTATTTATTTATTTATGGCTATACTGGATTGTTATTGTTGCGTGCCAGCTTTCTTTAGTTGTGAGAAGCAGTGGCTACCCTGTAGCTGTGTGCTGGCTTCTCACTGTGGTAATTTATCTTGTTGCAGAGCGTGGGATCTAGGAGACAGGGCTTCAGTAGTTGTGGCATACAGGTTTAGTTTCCCCACTGCACGTGGGATCTTCCTGGACCAGGGATCAAACCCGTGTCCCCTGCATTGGCAGGTGGATTTTAACTGCTGCACCACCAGAGAAGTCCTCAATCCTATCATTTAATGATTCTTCTGTCCCAGTGGTTAAAACTGTGGTATTAATCTTTCTCTTATTTTCAGTGTCAAAAGTACTCAATGAGTAAACTTAGCAGAATCTTTCAGTCTTTTGTAATGTATTTTCCAACTTGAAAGTGCTCAAAGAATAATAGGAAAATAGCTAGATTTTATGTGTATTTCATGCCTTGACTAAGAGTACCATTTTGGTTTTTCACTGATGCTTTTAGACTGATAATTGCTTTCAATAAGATTTAACTTGTTTTCTTCATTCGATATTACATTTGTAATGCAGCATTTTAAAAATTCCAATAAATTGAATGGGATGTTCAAACAAGATCTAAGGTAAGTATAAGAATTCTGTTTATTTTCAAAGGTAGTGAGAATGGTATGATTTTGTCCTAGCACTTTGAACTACACAAGGCCCAGAATGTACTTTATGGTTAAAGATTTGCCATACGTCATCATGAGGGGATGCTAAGGAATTCAGTTTAAGGTGATGAAATCACTATCTGGTTCTCATTTTCTGTCCCAGAACAAATTCATAAATCCCCTCATAAGGATGCTCCTGTTTAATAAATGCATGCAACTAGTCTTTAGCATGGAAATAATACAGGTTGAACTGTGTACATTTACTTTCTAAGGCAAGGTAAGAAATTAGAATATATGTTGAAAGATGGAAAGTATATTATTTTCAGGTCAAATAAGTTGAATATAGGAAAGATTTGTTCTCTAGTTTTGTGCTCTTACAGCTTACTGAAGGATGTAAACATATTTATCTATATGCCTATATATTTAACAAATAGCAAAATGTGTGTAGCCTATGTGTATGCTATGTTTGCTGCTTGGGTTTCAAATGATAGGCTACTTACTTCCCCATAACAGTCAAAACTACTTGAGTGTGAATTTGTCACCAACTTATTCTTTTTTTGAGTAAATAATTTATTAATTTATTAAATCTGAGTCTAGCTAAAAAAAAAATATATATATATATATATATTTCCAGAGTTTCCAGCTGACCTAGTAGTTAGGATCCCAGGCTTTCCCTGCCATGGCTTGGGTTCAAACCGTGGTTAGGTAACTGAGATCCCACAAACCACAAGGCGCAACCAAAAAAAGAAAAAAAAATTTCCTTGTCTCCTTTATGTGGAGCTCAGAGTTTGCATTTAAAATATAAGCTATACATATACACACTACTATATATAAAATAGATAAACAACAAGGACTTACTATATACCACAGGGAACTATGCCTGATATTTTGTAATAATCTATATGTTATATATATGTATGTATAATATATAACTGAATCACTTTGCTGTATACCTGAAACTAACAAAAGATTATAAATCAACTATACTTCAGTAACATTTTTAAATTAAAAATAAAATAAAATATAAGCTACTATTAGCACAAACAGTGCACTGTGTTACCATGTGCATATTTAGTGTTTGTAAATATGATGTTTATAATAAAGTATTTTGAGTCCATCAAGAAGAAAAAGGGCCCAGGTGAATAAAGAAAAAAATTGCTTAAGAAAAGGAAGTCAGCATTTCTGCAAAGGGAGAGATTTGGGATTCTCTAGTCAGAAGGGAGTAGAGGGCTTCTCTCTGGGGGATCCTGGAGAGTTTAAAAATAACTGAAGCTTCTTCAGTCAATGAGGAGAGCTGATATTTGTTGAGCATCTCTTGGGCACCAAGTGAAACCTAAAGTCGTGTCTGACTCTTTGCAACCCCGTGGACTATACAGTCCATGGAATTCTCCAGGCCAGAATACTGGAGTGGGTAGTCTTTCTGAGCTATCAGGGAAGCCCGCTCTTGGGCACCCAGGGCTTGGCAAATTTGACCTCACTTTTTCCTCACTCCTTGGTGAAAGTGGTCCTGCTTCTCTCCCTGAGCGACTGAGGAAGAAACTGAGGTGAAGTGAGGCTGCCCACTCACCCAGCTCACCAGTCGGAAAGGAGTCACGAGGGGAGGGGTGGGCAGCTCTGGCTGTGGCTTGAGTTTTGTTTCACCTCCATGCTTTGCGCCTCTGTAAGACAACATGACACTTAGGACAGTAGGAAGTGGAGTCACCGCTGCAGATGAGTGTGGAGGAGCGTCCGCAGAGAGAGAGTGAAGTTGGGGGTATTTCAGGGAGAAATCTCTCTGGACACCCCGGAAGCTGTGGGTGAGCCCAGCGGAGCAGCTATGACAGCCCAATGGCAGCCTGGCTGATGACGCCCTCTGTCACGGGCTTGGGGTGGGCACTTCCTCTTGGTCCAGAGTGAGGGTGAGGGAGAGAGCAGTGACTGCAGGCAAAACCCTCAGCTATTGGGGCACACGTGGCTCATACCAGGCTGCGTGTTGCTTCCTGTTGTCTTGAAGCTGAGGCAATCCACACAGTGACTCACACCACCTACTTGATGTCTCCTGTTGACATCGGTCAAAGCTGAGACAACAAGGATCTGACCAAGATTAGCTCAGTCCCCAGGCTCTCCTGATCCCTGACCACACCCACCACTCCTTATAAGGAGCTCAGCTGAGCTGAGAGACACCTAAATTAACACCCTTACTGTGAGAACACAGGCCAGAGTCTGAACCCAGAGGAAGTGCAGCTCTCATTCACTTTCCCCAATGGGATGGCCTGCGTAGAGCCCGCCTCCCTGATCAGAGAGCCCAGAGCAAAAGGCTCCAGCAGCTTTATGGACCCTGAGGTGGGGGTAGGGGAAGAACTCAGTGTAAAGAGACCTGGGCCTGAGTCCGAGTCGGGACAGGGGTCTTCAAGCTTTCTCCATTCTCTTCTCTTATGGAGGCCTTAGCAGAGGCACCACAAGAGAACCTTGGCCCAGGGCCTCAGAAAATGAGACTAGGAAGGAGGAAAGTGTGAGCAGTGTGAACATCTCTCAGGTCCGGGCCCTGAGAGAGACTGCAGTGCCCAGCCGTCAGCAGTCTGGGGTGAGGAGGGCAGCTCTCCACGTGAGGCTGGCCAGAAAGGTCACACAGGTTTTCAGCCCAGAGTTGGACTCTTCACCTCTCTGTGGAGAGGGTTGCTTCTTTTGTTTGCCCATCACCTTTCTGTTCACTGGCTTGTACCATCTCTTCCATTCCATCAAGAGTTAATTCCAGTCCCTGCCGGAAGTTTTGGGGAGTTCTGGAAAAGTGTCAGCACACAAGCTTGTACCCTTTCTCAGGCTCTGGAGAGCAGGGCGGCCTATTGGGCAACGCACACCAGGATGAGGGGTCTTCCAGCTTTAGGCAATGTCCCAGGCCCACGTTTTCAGATCCTCATTGTTGGCATTTAGAGCTATCCCCATCCTTCCCTACCCTACCAGCCCAGTGGCAAACACCCAGATCATCATTGCCCGGGTATGGCCTCTCTCTGCGGCTGCTCCTGCTGTAAACCAATGACTCAGAGCAGAAATCAGGTGCAGGAAGGGTCAGGGTTGAGGCCTGCTGCCAGGAAAGTAGGGTCAGTGATGAGCCAGAATTGTGCCCCCTTAACTGTTTTGTGTGTGTGATAAAATACACATAGCAGAATCTACCATCTTAGCTAATTTTTTAAGTTAATGAATTAATTTATTTTTGGCTATACTGGGTCTTGGTTGCTGCACACCGGCTTTCTCTAGATGTGGTGAACATTTGTTGCAGTGCACAGGCTTCGGGCTTCACATTGAAGTGGCCTCTTTTGTTGTGGAGAACAGGCTCTAGGCACACAGGCTTCAGTAGTTGCCATGTGAGGGCTCTAAAGCATGCCAGCTTCAGCAGTTGTGGCATGCAGCCTCAATAGTTGTGGTGCTTAGTTCCTCCGCAGCACATGGAATCTTCCTGGACCGGGGACCGAACCCATGTCCCTTGCATTTGCAGGTGGATTCTTACCCACTGTACCAACAGGGAAATCCCATCTTAGCTATTAAATATTTTAAAGTGTACACTCCAGTGATATTAAATGCTTTCACATTGTTCTGCATTCATTACCACCATCTTCCTCCATAGACCTTATCACTGCAAAACTGTAACTCTGTACCCATCAAACATTAACTCCCCATTTCACCTTCTCCTTGACCCATGAAAACGACCATTCTACTTTCTGTCCTAGTATTTTGTCTACTCTAAGAATCTTGTATATGTGGAATAACACAGTATTTGTCTTTTTGTGACTGTCTTATTTCACTTAGCAGAATGTCCTCAGTTCAGTCCAGTCACTCAGTTGTGTCTGACTCTTTGGGACCCCATGAACCGCAGCATGCCAGGCCTCCATGTCCATCGCCAACTCCTGGAGTCCGCCCAAACTCATGTCCATTGAGTTGGTGATGCCATCTAAGCATCTCATCCTCTGTTGTCCTCTTCTCCTCCTGCCTTCAATCTTTCCCAGCATCAGGGTCTTTTCAAATGAGTCAGCTCTTCACATCAGGTGGCCAAAGGATTGCAGTTTCAGCTTCAACATCAGTCCTTCCAATGAACACCCAGGACTGATCTCCTTTAGGATGGACTGGTTGGATCTCCTTGCAGTCCAAGGGACTCTCAAGAGTCTTCTCCAACACCACAGTTCAAAAGCATCAATTCTTTGGCGCTCAGCTTTCTTTATAGTCCAACTCTCACATCCATACACAACCACTGGAAAAACCATATCTTTGACTAGTTGGAGCTTTGTTGACAAAGCAATGTTTCTGCTTTTCAATATACTGTCTCGGTTGGTCATAACTTTCCTTCCAAGGAGTAAGCGTCTTTGAATTTCATGGCTGCAGTCACCATCTGCAGTGATTTTGGAGCTCAGAAAAATAAAGTCTGACAGTGTTTCCCCATCTATTTGCCATGAAGTGATGGGACCGGATGCCATGATCTTAGTTTTCTGAATGTTGAGCTTTAAGCCAACTTTCTCCACTCTACTCTTTCACTTTCATAAAGAGGCCCTTTCGTTCTTCTTCACTTTCTGCCATAAGGGTGGTGTCATCTGCATATCTGAGGTGATTGATATTTCTCCTGGCAATCTTGATTCCAGCTTGTGCTTCCTCCAGCCCAGCATTTCTCATGATGTACTCTGCATAGAAGTTAAATAAGCAGGGTGACAATATCCAGCCTTGACGTACTCCTTTTCCTATTTGGAACCAGTCTGTTGTTCCAGGTGCAGTTCTAACTGTTGCTTCCTGACCTGCACACAGGTTTCTCAAGAGGCAGGTCAGGTGGTCTGGTATTCCCATCTCTTTCAGAATTTTCCTCAGTTTATTGAGATGTTAGAAAAAAACAAAAAACTTGATCTTTCCCTGTTTCAACTACTTGAATTTCATTCTTTTCTTCATTATCAGAAATGTTTTGACAGAGAATATTTGAGGAAGAAACCATCTCAATCTTGGCTAATACATTTCATAAGGAAAATAGGGAATCGGAATGTTCTTGAATAGTTGTTTCTAAATTTTGATGTGCAAAGAGGCTGAAAAATGTAATGGCAAGTGGATAAAAGGTTCAGAAGAGAATGTAGGTATAATCCTGTTCCAGCGTATTAATACTCCATTAAAATTGACATACAAATACCACCCATATTACATATATTGAAACACTTGCAGGAATATATACTAAATTGTTCACTTTTTAATATGCTCACTTCATTATGTATTTCTCTATTGCTTACACTAGGTTTAAGAGTAAGATTCTTTTAATTTTGCAATCAAAATTTCCAGTCTTTTAGAAAAAAGACATTACAGTTTTAAAGACTTCCTTTGATTCCTTGGTGGTTGTGGATTTTTACTATCCTCTGCCTTAGTTTTTTATCTTTTGATACTGATTGGGCATAGACATCAGAGACAAATGGCATTGCTGTAAATGACTAATTTCCAAAAGCAAATCAAGTGATGAATATCAGAAATCCGTCTCTCTTCTGCTTTATTTTCTATTCCCCCCACCTTTCTCCCTCCTCTTACTTGTTTCTTGCTTCTCCAGTATCTAGCATGACCCTGGAGAAGGAAATGGCAACCCACTGCAGTATTCTTGCCTGGAGAATTCCCTGGACAGAGGAGTCTGGTGGGCTACAGTCCACGGGGTCGAAAGAGTCAGACGCGACTGATCACAGCACACCGCACATCTCGCATGACACTTTAGATGAGGCACTCCTGTCCTTTCTGCCCCTAACGCATCTTCCGGAATTAGCTGTCCCTTGCCTCTTCCCATGTCTCACAGCTGAACTTAACCCAAAGCAATGACAAGGTTGTAGGAAATGGTAACTGGGTGCAGCTCAGTGCCGGAGAGCTAAATTTGGAGTTTCCTGGGTTTTACCACTTTATGTGGCTATTTCCCCCAAAGTTTTCAGGCTTGGTTCACCATTTAATCATTTCCTCAAATTCATTGTCAATTCATCACACGCAGTTGTTTAGAGCCAAAAATTTTGTAAACATCAGACATGTTATCTTTTAAAAAATTCTACTTTAATCTCTTCTAAGAATTTTTCCTTTTACTCATGCATCTAAAGTATAAATGAAAAGCCAGGTGGTAGCAACGATATTCTGATTTTTTTAAAGTCACACTCAAATCTGCTTGAATTACAAGACTAAACAGTGCTGGCTCAGTGATTTCATGTGGTACAATCAATCAGTGCTTTCTGTTTCGATTATCTGCTTCATTAAACATGATGCTTGGCACAAAATCCATGTATCTGCTGGTCAGAATGAATATTGCTTTGAACTTAGGTCTTGGCACAAATTAACAATCCCTGACTTCCTCTTTAGTTAAACATCTATTATGATGTGGCAAAATACAAAACTTCTTTCTATAAAAATTAGTAATGAACAAATAAGAGGTTGTAGTAAAATAGCCAAACAGGACAGAGGAAACATCAGTGAAGCACATGGTAGCTTAACCCTTCATCTTAACAACTGAAATTCTTAACAAGGAAAGCCTCTCACTCTCAGAAAATATGAATAATCCTTTGTCACACATCTTTGTTCTTTTGCTCCCTGTTCTTGAGGTTAGATTCTAGATCCTAGAGATACTCAAAGATGGTGTTATAATTTAGCTATCCATAGCCAGACACTTTTTATCATGTCTGAAAGCTTCTGAAATCCCTTTGATTGGACTCCAGTCATACCCTCCCCACAATTCCCACCCCTCCCAAATTGATACAAAAGGCACACAATTGGCACACAAGATAGAGAGGTTGTTTTTGTTTACTTGCTGGTTCAGTTCAGTTCAGTCGTTCAGTCATGTCCGACTCTTTGCGACCCCATGGACTGCAGCATGCCAGGCTTCCCTGTCTATCACCAACTCCCAGAGCTTGCTCAAACTCATGTCTACTGAGTCAGTGAAGCCATCTGATCATCTCATCCTCTGTCATCCCCTTTTCCTCCTGCGTTCAATCTTTCCCAGCATCAGGGTCTTTTCCAATGAATCAGTTCTTTGAATCAGGTGGACAAAGTACTGGAGGTTCAGCTTCACCATCAGTCCTTCCAACGAATATTCAGGACTGATTTCCTTCAGGATTGAGTGGTTTGATCTCCTTGCAGTCCAAGGGACTCTCAAGAGTCTTCTCCAACACCACAGTTCAAAAGCATCAATTCTTCCACATTCAGCTTTCTTCATGGTTGAACTCTTACATCCATACATGACTACTAGAAAAACCATAGCTTTGACTAGATGGGCCTTTGTTGGCAAAGTAATGTCTCTGTGTTTTAATATGCTGTCTAAGTTGGTTATAGCTTTTCTTCAAGGAGCTTTTCTTCAAGATTCTTGCTTCAAGGAGCAAGAGTCTTTTAACTTCATGGCTGCAATCACCATCTGCAGTGATTTTGGAGCCCAGAAAAATAAAGTCTGATACTGTTTCCATTGCTTCCCCATCTATTTGCCATGAAGTGATGGGACCAGATGCCATGATCTTCGTTTTCTGAATGCTTAGTTTTAAGACAGCTTTTTCACTCTCCTCTTTCACTTTCATCAAGAGGCTTCTTAGTTCTTCACTTTCTGCCATAAGGGTGGTGTCATCTGCATATCTGAGGTTATTGTTATTTTCCCCGGAAATCTTGATTCCAGCTTGTGCTTCACTGAGCCCAGTATTTTGCATGATGTACTCTGCATATAAGTTAAATAAGCAGGGTGACAATATACATCCTTGGCTAACTCCTTTCCCAGTCTGGAACCTGTCGATTGTTCCATGTATGGTTCTAACTGTTTCTTCTTGAGAAACAGTTACAGATTTCTCATGAGGCAGGTCAAGTGGTCTGGTATTCCCATCTGTTTAAAAATTTTCCACAGTTTGTTGTGATCCACACAGTCAAAGGCTTTGGTATAGTCAGTGAAGCACAAGTAGATGTTTTTCTGGAACTTTCTTCATTTTTCTATAATCCAGCAGATGTTGGCAATTTAATCTCTGGTTCCTCTGCCTTTTCTAAATCCAGTTTGAACATCTGGGAGTTCGCAGTTCACGTACCATTGAAGCCTGGCTTGGAGAATTTTGAGCATTACTTTGCTAGCGTGTGAAATGAGCGCAATGGTGTGATAGTTTGAATATTCTTTAGCACTGTCTTTCTTTGGGATTGGAATGAAAACTGACCTTTTCCAGTCCTGTGGCCATGGCTGAGTTTCCCAAATTTGCTGGCATATTGAGTTCAGTACTTTGACAACTCCAATAATTTGGCCACCTGATGCAAAGAACTAACTCATCAGAAAAGACCCTGATGCTGGGAAAGATTGAAGGCAGGAGGAGAAGGGGATGACAGAGGATGAGATGGTTGAATGGTATCACCGACTCAATGGACATGAGTTGGAGTAAACTCTGGGAGTTGGTGATGGATAGGGAGGCCTGGCAGAGAAGGCGATATCATCCCACTTCAGTACTCTTGCCTAGAAAATCCCATTGGATGGAGGAGCCTGGTAGGCTGCAGTCCATGGGGTCGCTAAGAGTCAGACACGACTGAGCGACTTCCCTTTCACTTTTCACTTTCATCCGTTGGAGAAAGAAATGGCAACCCACTCCAGTATTCTTGCCTGGAGAATCCCAGGGATGGGGGAGCCTGGTGGGCTGCCGTCTGTGGGGTCACACAGAGTTGGACACAACTGAAGTGACTTAGCAGCAGCAGGGAGGCCTGGAGTGCTGTGGTCCATGGGGTTGCAAAGAGTTGGACACGACTGTGCGACTGAACTGAACTGAGCTGACTTTGACAACATCCTCTTTTAGATTTGAAATATCTCATCTGGAATTCTGTCACCTCCACTAGCTTTGTTTGTAGTGATGCTTCCTAAGGCCCACTTGACTTCACATTCCAGGATGTCTGGCTCTAGGTGAGTGATCACACCATCGTGGTTATCTGGGTCATGAAGATCTTTTTTGTATATTTCTTCTGTGTATTCTTGCCACCTCTCCTTAATATCTTCTGCTTCTGTTAGGTACATACAATTTCTGTACTTTATTGTGCCTATCTTTACATGAAATGTTTCCTTGGTATCTCTACTTTTCTTAAAGACATCTCTAGTCTTTCCCATTCTATTGTTTTCCTCTATTTCTTTGCATTGGTCACTTACGAAGGCTTTCTTATCTCTCCTTGCTATTTTTTGGAACTCTGCACTCAGGTGGATATATCTTTTATTTTCTTCTTTGCCTTTCATTTCTTTCCTCAGCTATTTGTAAGGCCTCCTCAGACAACCATTTTGCCTTTTTGGATTTCTTCTTCTTGGGGATGGATTTGATCCCTGCCTCCTATACAATGTCTTGAACTTCCGTCCACAGTTCTTCAGGCACTCTGTCTATCAGATCTAATCCCTTGAATCTATTTGTCACTTCCACTGTATGATCGTAAGGGATTTGATTTAGGTCATACATGAATGGTCTAGTGGTTTTTCCTACTTTCTTCAGTTTCAGTCTGAATTTTGCAGTAAGAAGTTCATGATCTGAGCGACAATCAGCTCCTGGTGTTGTTTTTGCTGACTGTATAGAGCTTCTCCATCTTCAGCTGCAAAGAATATAATCAATCTGATTTTGGTGTTGACCATCTGGTGATGTCCATGTGTAGAGTTGTCTCTTGTGCACATTAATTATTAAGTCCCGTCCAACTCTTTTGCGACTGCATGGACTGTAGTCTGCCAGGCTCCTCTGTCCATGGGATTTTCCAGGCAAGAACACTGGAGTGGGTTGCCATTTCCTTCTTCAGGGGATCTTCCCAACCGAGGGCTTGAACTGGTGTCTCCTGCACTGGCAGATGGGTTCTTTACCACTGAGTCACCTGGGAAGCTCCAAGGTAGAAAGGTACAAAATTCTAAAAGAAGAAAAATTCTAGAGAATACAGTCACTGCTCATATTAAAGATATAATAATATAGCTATCTATAAAAATCCTGACTCTGCATTTATAGAGTAATTTGGGGATAAATCCATGATTTGCTGCTGGGAACTCATATGCTTAGCAGTTTGCTATATTACATTATAGCTTTCTTCAGCAGTCTCCAAAGTGCCTTCCAAATCGCTGACAGGACAGTTTTGCTGGCCCTGGATCTGGGGCAGCAGGAATTCCTCGATATGTTTGTTGAACTGATTGTTCCAAGTCTGGCTCTTCCAAGCTTGGGGATACCTGATCAGACTCTTTCTGGGGTGGTTGCCTCAAGACCAACTGTTCCAGCTCTGGCTGCTCCCAGGTGGGATATCCTCGGTACGTTCACTCCGTATAGGCAGGTTTCCAGAAGAGGTCACCAAGCAGTCCTGTGCCAAAAATAGAAACCCAGGAATTCTATGGCCCTGAGTCACAGAGTCACTTGTTTTTCTGGTTCTGGAACCAGGGCTTCACCTGTTTGTAGCTAAGTTTCAGGATATTGGAAAGTTCTTGCATCTGCTGGAGGCTGATTCCTGCCTCTGAAGTCTGTCGTTGAGCACAGACACCTGGGTCTGAGTGAACATGGTTCTGATCTTCTCTTTCTTACCTGGGATCTTCTCTTCTTTCTTTGCTGCACTTTTCTTGGCAGGTATGGGCAATAGTTTTACTCTGGGGTTTGAGGAAGAATCAGGACTGTCCAGTCTCCTTGTCGAGGGTCTCAGCAGATGACCCTTGCAAGGACACCTGGTTTCCTTCAGGCCCAGAAATTTCAGACATTGGTGAAGAGTCCCTGGAATTGGATGCTTTGGGGCCAAGCAGGCTGGGTCCACACTCATGCTGGGGAGTTGAAGCAGAGAGAGAAAAAACCTGTGAGCTAGATGGTAGGAAGAGTTCAGGCTTAAGAACCTAGGTAGAAGAGCTTAGAGAAAGGTGAAGACCTCCAGGTGTAAAAGAATTAAGAAGATGGAATGAATGGAATCAACTGTCAGATAACAGGAGCCAACCAGCCCAATCTAGAGAATGGAAAAAAAAGTCTTGATTCTTAAATGAGGTCATACTCTCCAGCAGGCAGGGGTCCCTCCCTTGCCTGCCCTCCTGTCTTCACCCAGAGTACCGGCTGCCCTCCTAATAATGACTGTGACCAAATTGAAATCAGGTGAGAGATGCTTGCTGAGATGATCCAGTGGAGTTTATGACTCCACCATGAAGTGGATGGTGGAGGTGTGTGATATTGTTGAAAAAGAAATAGAAGATAAAAATCCTCGTCTTTACCTCTATTCTGAGCAGATGTTGTTCCCAGATGCTGTTGTCTTCAGTTTAATAAAAATATTTTGTTGTTGTTTAGCCACTAAGTGGTGTCTGACTCTTTGTGACCCCAAGGACTACAGTCCACCAGGTTCCTCTGTCCACGGGATTCCCCAGCAAGAATACTGCAGTGGGTTGACATTTCCTTCTCCAGGGGATCTTCCTGACCCAGGGATTGAACCAGTGTCTCATACACCTGTCTCCTGCATAGTAGGCGGATTCTTTACTGCCAAACCACCAATAAAAATACTGTTGTTGTTAAGTCACTCAGTCATGACTGACTCTTTGTGACGCCATGGACTGCAGCCAGGCCTCCTTGTCCCTCATCTCCTGAAGTTTGCCCAAGTTCATGTCCATTGCATCGATGGTGCCATCCAGCCATCTCATCCTCTGATGCCTTCTTCTGTTTCTGCCCTCCATCTTTCCCAGCATCAGGTATTAATAAAAATATTAGTTCTTTGCAAATGTACTGCTCCTCCACCACAAGTAGCCACTATTTTCTGACTAGAAACTGAGGGAGAGAAGCAGTTCAGCCCCTGGGCCTGGGGGAGGCATCAGTAGGTAAAGGCAGGTGACCCCCGCTGGCACCTGTCCCCAGGCAGCTATTCTTGTGTGGTATTTCCAGGCTAAAAGAAGAAAAAGATTGACAGGAAATGACAGAGGGTGTCAGTTTCTTCCCTGTCCCTGCCCTTTTTTGGTTCCCTTACAACCTCCCTCCGCTTCCCCCATCCTCACTGGTGTGTCCATTTAACCCCTGATGTGCTGTAGACACATCCACATGGGTGGCTGAGGACTTCCCCAGGGAACATGCTGATGCCACTACAGTAACCCTAACACATATTGGGGAGGGGGTCAGCTGTGTGAAGAGGAGAGTGCCAAGTGACTCAAGAGACAGAAAGCACATGATCCTGAGTCCTGCAGTTAACCACTGAGCTGAAAAAACAAAAACCTTCTGGTGGGAAGTAAACATGATATGATCAGTTGTAGGGTGGCCTCTTGTCAAGATAAAGTCCTTGTATGGGGCCTGGGAGGATGCCAGGAGTAGAAGACTCTGGAAGTAGAGAATTCCTGGAGTCAATGCTGTGGGTGGGGTGGAGTGTTTCCCAAGGAACTTGGCTCAGGCTCCTGAGCCCTGTTTCCCCTGAAACTGCTTCCGCTGCTGCTAGAAAGAGTTCAGGACACATGTGGCCATGAGTATCTAAGGGTGGGGCTGGTGGGGGGCGGTGAGTCTCTCTCTGCAGGTTCCTTGCTCCCTGCCTGAGCTGCTGGACAGAGCTGGCAGAGAGCTTGGAAAATCTGGGATGGGGGTTGGTAAGAGGAAAGACAGGAAGGGGAGGAGGAAGGTGAAGGGAGAAAAAAGGACAAGGGAGCGATTAGGGGACAGTGAGGGGGACCCAGCCTGGAGAGGGGCACAGCAGAGTGCTCCTGGTAGAGGGTTTGCGCCCCGCCCCTCCCCGCCGTGCCCCCCCACTTCCTTCTGTGTCATTTCCACCTCCCGTCTTTGCCCCACACTGCCCATCCCTTGCCACAAACCCCTCTAGACCTCCCCACCTCCGTTCAGTGTCTCACACTCTTCTTTTTTTTTTTTTTTCCACACTCTTCTCACACAAAAAACCACTTCCCTTCCCCACTCCCACCTGTTGCACCCCCAGGAGTCCCTCCCTGTGAGCTTTGTAGGCAGGAGGGGACTGAAGGGAAGACAATTGCTCAGAGGCTCCAGGCTGATTGGAAACTGAAGGAGGGAATGCAGCTCAGCTCCTGGGCCTGGGGGAGGCATCAGCAGGTGAAGGCTGGTGACCCCAGCTGACACCTGTCCCCAGGCAGCTATTCTTGTGTGGCATTTCCAAGCTAAAAGAAAAAAAGATTGAAAGGAAGTGACATGGGGGTGTCAGTTTCTTTACTATCCCTGCCCATTTTGGCTCCCTTACAACTTCAGTTCCAGGTCCAGGCCAGGAATAAGCCTGTTAATTTATTCCAAAGTCCAGGCCAAGGAAAGGCAAGTCATAGGAAGTCAGTTGTTATGGCAACCGCTCCAACAGCAGCCATCACCCGCCTTGGCCCCATACTCCCCATCCATGTTTCTTCTCCCAGCCCCCACCCTCACAGACACCAGCCCCCTCATACTGCACACTGCCCTCCGTCACCCACACTCCACCCTGACTCTCCAGCTCCACCCACTCGTACACCCCTCTTACACTCCGTGCTTCTCACTTATACTCCTTCCACCCTTGTGCACAGAAGCCCTCGAGAAATTTCCCATGCAGGTCTCCTCACACCCTCTCCCACCACACACTCTCCTTCACACACAAGTGCCTGCTTGCCTGCCCTCCACACTCTCCACTCTCTGCCAAGACACACTGGGCTCCCCTCCCACAGGGACCCTGGCTTCCTCACACTGTCTGTACACACCGCTTCACACAAATTCCACACAGAAGGCTCCCAACTACGCCCACTGCCATCCAGAAAATTCCCCCTCACAGGCATTTCCCTTCACTGTCTCTCTCCTCTCTGGGGCCCCCAGGGCACCCACCTCCGGGCCCTCTGCATACGCATACTGTCCACTCCCCTTCTGTCCCAGGCTCAGCTGTCCACAGTCACACACACACACACACACACACACACACACACCATGAAACACCCAACGTCCTGACATACTAATGAGTTGTAGTTGCTCCCCTCACACCCAACACACTCTCCCCAGTGGTCCCTCACTCTCTTCACACTTACCTTCCTCATCACAAATAAGTTTGTCACTGCCACACACACTCCTCTCTTCTGCCCTTCTCTCAGGCACAACCCCCTTTCTATCTCACACACACACACACACACACACACACACACACTCATAATCTGATGAGTCCTCTCCCAAGACAGGGGGCCCTGCAGCAGTCTCAGAGCCCACACAGAGCTTGGGGTGGTTCTGGGGAAAAGCTGGCTGCCAGGACTCTGCCCCAAGGCTGAGCCAGGAATTTTAGGTCTCTACCAGTCAGTCCTAAACTAAATCAACCTTGGATATTCATTGTAAGGACTGACGCTGAAGCTGAAGCTCCAATACTTTGGCCACCTGATACAAAGAACTGACTCATTGCAAAAGACCCTGATGCTGGGAAAGATTGAGGGTGGGGCAACAGAGGATGAGATGGCTGGATGGCATCACTGACTCAATGGACATGAGTCTGAGCAAACTCCAGAAGATAGCGGAGGACAGGGAAGGCTGGCGTGCTGCAGTCCATGGGGTCACAAAGAGTCGGACGTGACTTAGTGACCCAACAACAACCTGGATCCTACCCAAAACGGTGCTTTCTCCTTTTTACTGCTCCAGCCCCACACCTAAAGGAACTCACCAAATGTACTCTTACTAGCGTACAGCCCTGAGACCCCAGGAATAGTCACATTCATGTATTAATCAACCTAAAATTAATTTTTGTATATTGTGCCAAATAGAAATTCCTTCTTATCTACATTATTAACCAGTTATCCCGTTCCTGTGTACTGATCAGCACACCCTTCACTGCTATTTCTTGCCACACCTACTAGATGTCAAGTTTCTAGACATCCCTGGGTCAATTTCTTTGCTGTTTTCTAAAACTGGTCTCCTGTCTGCATTATAACTCACCTACTACCATTTGGTGTTGGGAATGCAGCTCAAGAAGATGCCGGCTGGGTTGGAAGTGAAGTCCTTTCATAAAAATTACCAGACTCAACAGCTGAAAACAATCAAAATTTATTCTTTTGCAGCTGTGGAAAATAGAAGTCTGAAATAATTTGTGTCCTTGATTACAGGAGTTTTAATAAAAACATGTGATTCTCATCCGAAAAGAAAAATGTACAGCATCTTCATAACCGAGTTAACTGATTTTATTCCAGACAGGAGAAAACTTCCAATTTGTCTAGATATTAGTGAAAGCTGAGATATTAATTTTTTGTTGAAATGTGACACCCCTACAGTTTAGTGCACAAATCTCAACAAATGGCCAGTCAGTCAGTTCAGTTGCTCAGTCATGTCTGACTCTTTGTGACCCCATGGACTGCAGCACGCCAGGCCTCCCTGTCCATCACCAACTCCCGGAGTTCACCCAAACTCATGTCCATTGAGTCTGTGATGCCATCCAACCATCTCATCCTCTGGCATCCCCTTTTCCTTCTCTTTTCTAATGAGTCAGCTCTTTGCATCAGGTGGCCAAAGTATTGGAGTTTCAGCTTCAACATCAGTCCTCCCAATGAACACCCAGGACTGATCTCCTTTAGGGTGGACTGGTTGGATCTCCTTGCAGTCCAAGGGACTCTCAAGAGTCTTCTCCAACACCACAGTTCAAAAGCATCAATTCTTCAGCGCTCAGCTTTCTTTATAGTCCAGCTCTCACATCTATACATGACCACTGGAAAAACCATAGCCTTGACTAGATGGACTTTGTTGACAAAGTAATGTCTCTGCTTTTATTTTTTTTTTAATGTAAAGTTTTATTTTATTTTATTTTTTATTTTTATTTTACTTTGCAATACTGTATTGGTTTTGCCATACATTGACATGAATCCACCATGGGTGTACATGCGTTCCCAGACATGAACCCCCCTCCCACCTCCCTCCCCATAACATCTCTCTGGGTCATCCCCATGCACCAGCCCCAAGCATGCTGTATCCTGCGTTGGACATAGACTGGCGATTCGATTCTTACATGATAGTATACATGTTACAATGCCATTTTCCCAAATCACCCCACCCTCTCCCTCTCCCTCTGAGTCCAAAAGTCCGTTATACACCTCTGTGTCTTTTTTGCTGTCTTGCATACAGGGTCGTCATTGCCATCTTTCTAAATTCCATATATGTGTGTTAGTATACTGTATTGGTGTTTTTCTTTCTGGCTTACTTCACTCTGTATAATTGGCTCCAGTTTCATCCATCTCATCAGAACTGATTCAAATGTATTCTTTTTAACGGCTGAGTAATACTCCATTGTGTATATGTACCACAGCTTTCTTATCCATTCATCTGCTGATGGACATCTAGGTTGTTTCCATGTCCTGGCTATTATAAACAGTGCTGTGATGAACATTGGGGTACATGTGTCTCTTTCAATTCTGGTTTCCTCGGTGTGTATGCCCAGCAGTGGGATTGCTGGGTCATAAGGTAGTTCTATTTGCAATTTTTTAAGGAAACTCCACACTGTTCTCCAAAGTGGCTGTACTAGTTTGCATTTCCAACAACAGTGTAGGAGGGTTCCCTTTTCTCCACACCCTCTCCAGCATTTATTGCTTGCAGATGTTTGGATCGCAGCCATTCTGACTGGTGTGAAGTGGTACCTCATTGTGGTTTTGATTTGCATTTCTCTAATAATGAGTAATGTTGAGCATCTTATCATGTGTCTGTTAGCCATCCGTATGTCTTCTTTGGAGAAATGTCTATTTAGTTCTTTGGCCCATTTTTTGATTGGGTCGTTTATTTTTCTGGTATTGAGCTGCATATGTTGCTTGTATATTTTTGAGATTAGTTGTTTGTCAGTTGCTTCATTTGCTATTATTTTCTCCCATTCAGAAGGCTGTCTTTTCACCTTGCTTATAGTTTCCTTTGTTGTGCAGAAGCTTTTAATTTTATTTAGATCCCATTTGTTTATTTTTGCTTTTATTTCCAGAATTCTGGGAGGTGGATCATAGAGGATCCTGCTGTGATTTATGTCGGAGAGTGTTTTGCCTACGTTCTCCTCCAGGAGTTTTATAGTTTCTGGTCTTACATTTAGATCTTTAATCCATTTTGAGTTTATTTTTGTGTGCGGTGTTAGAAAGTGATCTAGTTTCATTCTTTTACAAGTGGTTGACCAGTTTTCCCAGCACCACTTGTTAAAGAGATTGTCTTTACTCCATTGTATATTCTTGCCTCCTTTATCAAAGATAAGGTGTCCATATGTGTGTGGATTCATCTCTGGGCTTTCTATTTTGTTCCATTGATCTATATGTCTGTCCTTGTGCCAGTACCGTACTGTTTTGATGACTGTGGCTTTGTAGTAGAGCCTGAAGTCAGGCAAGTTAATTCCTCCAGTTCCATTCTTCTTTCTCAAGATTGCTTTGGCTATTCGAGGTTTTTTGTATTTCCATACAAATCTTGAAATTATTTGTTCTAGTTCTGTGAAAACTATGGCTGGTAGCTTGATAGGGATTGCGTTGAATTTGTAAATTGCTTTGGGTAGTATACTCATTTTCACTATATTGATTCTTCCGATCCATGAACATGGCATATTTCTCCATCTATTTGTGTCCTCTTTGATTTCTTTCATCAGTGTTTTATAGTTTTCTATATGTAGGTCTTAATTTCTTTAGGTAGATATATTCCTAAGTATTTTATTCTTTTCGTTGCAATGGTGAATGGAATTGTTTCCTTAATTTCTTTTTCCACTTTCTCATTATTAGTATATAGGAATGCAAGGGATTTCTGTGTGTTGATTTTATATCCTGCAACTTTACTATATTCATTGATTAGCTCTAATAATTTTCTGGTGGAGTCTTTAGGGTTTTCTATGTAGAGGATCATGTCATCTGCAAACAGTGAAAATTTTACTTCTTCTTTTCCAATTTGGATTCCTTTTATTTCTTTTTCTGCTCTGATTGCTGTGGCCAAAACTTCCAGAACAATGTTGAATAGTAGCGGTGAAAGTGGGCACCCTTGTCTTGTTCCTGACTTTAGGGGAAATGCTTTCAATTTTTCACCATTGAGGATAATGTTTGCTGTGGGTTTGTCATAGATAGCTTTTATTATGTTGAGGTATGTTCCTTCTATTCCTGCTTTCTGGAGAGTTTTTATCATAAATGGATGTTGAATTTTGTCAAAACCTTCTCTGCATCTATTGAGCTAATCATATGGCTTTTATTTTTCAATTTGTTAATGTGGTGAATTACATTGATTGATTTGCGGATATTGAAGAATCCTTACATCCCTGGGATAAAGCCCACTTGATCATGGTGTATGATCTTTTTAATGTGTTGTTGGATTCTGATTGCTAGAATTTTGTTGAGGATTTTTGCATCTATTTTAATCAGTGATATTGGCCTGTAGTTTTCTTTTTTTGTGGCATCTTTGTCAGGTTTTGGTATTAGGGTGATGGTGGCCTCATAGAATGAGTTTGGAAGTTTACCTTCCTCTGCAATTTTCTGGAAGACTTTGAGTAGGATAGGTATTAGCTCGTCTCGAAATTTTTGGTAGAATTCAGCTGTGAAGCTGTCTGGACCTGGGCTTTTGTTTGCTGGAAGATTTCTCATTACAGTTTCAATTTCCGTGCTTGTAATGGGTCTGTTAAGATTTTCTATTTCTTCCTGGTTCAGTTTTTGAAAATTGTACTCTTCTAAGAATTCTATTTCTTCCACGTTCATTTTATTGGCATATAACTGCTGATAGTAGTCTCTTATGATCCTTTGTATTTCTGTGTTGTCTGTCTCTCCATTTTCATTTCTAATTTTATTGATTTGATTTTTCTCTCTTTGCTTCTTGATGAGTCTGGCTAATGGTTTGTCAATTTTATTTATCCTTTCAAAGAACCAGCTTTTGGCTTTGTTGATTTTTGCTATGGTCTCTTTTGTTTCATTTGCATTTATTTCTACCCTAATTTTAAAGATTTCTTTCCTTCTACTAACTCTGGGGTTCTCCAGTTCTTCCTTTTCTAGTTGCTTTATTTGTAGAGTTAGGTTATTTATTTGACTTTTTTCTTGTTTCTTGAGATAGGCCTGTATTGCTATAAACTTTCCTCTTAGCACTGCTTTTATAGTGTCCCACAGGTTTTGGGTTGTTGTGTTTTCATTTTCATTAGTTTCTATGCATATTTTGATTTCTTTTTTGATTTCTTCTGTGATTTGCTGGTTATTCAGAAGTGTGTTGTTCAACCTCCATATGTTGGAATTTTTAATAGTTTTTCCTCCCGTAATTGAGATCTAATCTTAATGCATTATGGTCAGAAAAGATGCTTGGAATGATTTCGATTTTTTTGAATTTATCAAGTTTAGATTTATGGCCCAGGATGTGATCTATCCTTGAGAAGGTTCCATGAGCACTTGAAAAAAAGGTGAAATTCATTGTTTTGGGGTGAAATGTCCTATAGATATCAATTAGGTCTAACTGATCTAATGTATCATTTAAAGTTTGCATTTCTTTGCTAATTTTCTGTTTAGTTGATCTGTCCATAGGTATGAGTGGGGTGTTAAAGTCTCCCACTATTATTGTGTTATTGTTGATTTCCCCTTTCATACTTGTTAGCATTTGTCTTACATATTGTGGTGCTCCTATATTGGGTGCATATATATTTATAATTGTTATATCTTCTTCTTGGATTGATCCTTTGATCATTATGTAGTGGTCTTCTTTGTCTCTTTTCACAGCCTTTGTTTTAAAGTCTATTTTATCAGATATGAGTATTGCCACTCCTGCTTTCTTTTGGTCTCTCTTTGCATGGTATATCTTTTTCCAGCCCTTCACTTTCAGTCTGTATATGTCCCTTGTTTTGAGGTGGGTCTCTTGTAAGCAGCATATAGAGGGGTCTTGTTTTTGTATCCATTCGGCAAGTCTTTGCCTTTTGGTTGGGGCATTCAACCCATTTACGTTTAAGGTAATTATTGATAAGTATGATCCTGTTACCATTTACTTTATTGTTTGGGGTTCGGGCTTATACACCCTTTTTGTGTTTCCTGTCTAGAGAATATCCTTTAGAATTTGTTGGAGAGCTGGTTTGGTGGTGCTGAATTCTCTCAGCTTTTGCTTGTCTGTAAAGCTTTTGATTTCTCCTTAGTATTTGAATGAGATCCTTGCTGGGTACAGTAATCTGGGCTGTAGGTTATTTTCTTTCATCACTTTAAGCATGTCTTGCCATTCCCTCCTGGCCTGAAGTGTTTCTATTGAAGGATCAGCTGTTATCCTTATGGGAATCCCCTTGTGTGTTATTTGTTGTTTTTCCCTTGCTGCTTTTAATATTTGTTCTTTGTGTTTGATCTTTGTTAATTTGATTAATATGTGTCTTGGGGTGTTCCGCCTTGGGTTTGTCCTATTTGGAACTCTCTGTGTTTCTTGGACTTGGGTGATTATTTCCTTCCCCATTTTAGGGAAGTTTTCAACTATTACCTCCTCAAGGATTTTCTCATGGTCTTTCTTTTTGTCTTCTTCTTCTGGGACTCCTATAATTCAAATGTTGGAGCATTTCATATTGTCCTGTAGGTCTCTGAGATTGTCCTCATTTCTTTTAATTCGTTTTTCTTGTTTCCTCTCTGATTCATTTATTTCTACCATTCTATCTTCTATTTCACTAATCCTATCTTCTGCCTCCGTTATTCTACTATTTGTTGCCTCCAGAGTGTTTCTGATCTCATTTATTGCATTATTCATTATATATTGACTCTTTTTTATTTCTTCTAGGTCCTTGTTAAACCTTTCTTGCATCTTCTCAATCCTTGTCTCTAGGCTATTTATCTGTGATTCCATTTTGATTTCAAGATTTTGGATCATTTTCACTATCAATATTCGGAATTCTTTCTCAGGTAGATTCCCTACCTCTTCCTCTTTTGTTTGGTTTGGTGGGCAACTCTCCTGTTCCTTTACCTGCTGAGTATTCCTCTGTCTCTTCATCTTGGTTATATTGCTGCGTTTGGGGTGGCTTTTTTATATTCTGGTAATTTGTGGAGTTCTCTTTATTATGGAGCTTCCTCACTGTGGGTGGGGTTGTATCAGTGGCTTGTCAAGGTTTCCTGGTTAGGGAGGCTTGTGTTGGAGTTCTGGTGGGTGGAGCTGGGTTTCTTCTCTCTGGAGTGCAGTGGAGTGACCAGTAATGGGTTATGAGACATCAAAGGTTTTGGAATAACTTTGAGCTGCCTGTATACTGAAGCTCAGGGGAGTGTTCCTGTGTTGCTGGAGAATTTGCATGGTATGTCTTGTTCTGGAACTTGTTGGTCCTTGGGTGGAGCTTGGTTTCAGTGTAGATATGGAGGCATTTGATGAGCTCCTATTGCTTAATGTTCCCTGAATTCAAGAGTTCTCTAATGTTTTCAGGCTTTGGACTTAAGCCTCCTGCTTCTGGTTTTTAGTTTTATTTTTACAGTAGCCTCTACACTTCTCCATCTATACAGCACTGATGATAAAACATCTAGGTTAAAGATGAAAAGTTTCTCCACATTGAGGGACACTCAGAGAGGTTCACTGAGTTACAAGGAGAAGAGAAGAGGGAGGGGGTAGTTAGAGTTGACTGGAATGAGATGCGGTGAGATCAAAAGAGGAGAGAGCAAGCTAGCCAGTAGTCACTTCCTTATGTGCGCTCTATAGTCTGGACAGCTCAGAGGTATTTATGGAGTTATATAGGGAAGAGGAGAGGGAGGAAGTAAACAGAGGTGGCCAGGAGGATAAGAGAGAGGAATGAGAAGGAGAGAGACAAATCCTGCCAGTAACCAGTTCTCCACCCTCTGGAACACACAGAGATTCACAGAGTTGGACAGAGAAGAGATGGGGGAGAAAAGAGACAGAGGCCACCTGGTGGAGAAAAAGGAGAGTTCAAAGGAGGAGAGAGTGGTCAAGCCAGTAATCTTGCTCTCAGGTAAAATTGGGTAGTGAAGTTTTGGTTTTTAAATGTACAAAATTGACAACAAAAACCAAAGAGCAAATATTAAAAATCTAGAGTAGAGGTTGGATTTTCAAAAATACAATATTAAAGAAAAGAAGCAGAAGGAAAAAGGAAGAAAGAAAAAAAAAAGAGAGAGAGAGAAAAAAACACAAGAATTATTAAAAAACAAACAAACAAACAAACAAAAAAACCACCAACAACCACCCAGAGACTATATATGGTGTTTGCCTTAAAAAAAAAAAGAGTTTTTTTAAAAAATAGTAATAGTAGGTTATAGAAATAAAAATTAGAGGAGAGATAGAAGACTTAACAATTAAAAAAAAAGGTTAGAAAAAAAAAGGAATGATTTTAAAAATAGTAAAAATATCTGGCCCTTCTCTGATGTTGTGGGCAGTGTGGGGTCACTTCCAAGGCGGTTCCCTGTGTTTAGCTTCTTCTGTTTGCTGGTTTTTTAGGCTCACTAGTTCAGTCGCTCTGTGGGGAGGGGGGATGCTGCAAACAAATAGCGCTGTCGTGTGCACACAGTGTCTCAGCCCCGCTGGACCTGTCCCTTCTCGCGGCACAGAAACCGCTCCGGCTCTATGATGCTCAGCCGGGAACCGTCTGAGGCCGGCCCTAGGCTGCGTGCACTTACCTGGTCTAAGCCGCTCAGGTTCGGCGCTCAGGTAGCCCTCAGAGGCACAGATTCGGTTGAGACTGCGTTTTGTGCCCTTCCCGGGTCCGAGTAGCTCAGGAGTTTGGTGAGCGCCATCGCTGCAACTTGTTGCCTTTTCTGCCTCTGCTGCTCAGTGTTCTGGGTGGACCACTGGCGCCCCTTGTGAGGCAGATGGTGACTGTCCAGCACCCCCAGAAGTCTTAGCAAAGGAGCCTGCTTGCAGTTAGGTAAGTGAAGTCTCTCCGGGTCTGCAATTGCCCCTTTCCAGTCCTTACGGCTCTGGCTGCCTGTCCCCGGCGGGGGATGGTCTGCAGCCGGCTTTTTCCTTTCCGTCCTTTGTTCTGTGCTCGGTCCTGGAGGTGTCCTATGTTCGAGCTTTTCATGCGGTAGCTATCCCACAGTCTGGTTTGCTAGCCCAAGTTAGATCGTTCTGGTTGCGTGTGGGGCGTTCCTGCCCGATTCTTACGAAGCACTTCAGCCCGCGCCTCCCGCGCTTCCCTGCCCTGCCCCCACTTGCTTGTGGCAGATGTAGGCGTCTGTGCTGCTTTTCGGCTGGGGGAGTTACTGTTGGGCTTGTAATCTGTTGGTTTTAATTATTTATTTATTTTTCCCTTCCTGTTATGTTGCCCTCTGTGTTTCCAAGGCTGCCACAGACTCGGCAGGGAGAGTGTTTCCTGGTGTTTGGAAACCTCTCTTCTTAAAATTCCGTTCCCGGGACGGAGCTCCCTCCCCACGTCCTTAGTCTCCTTTTTTGTCTTTTGTATTTTTTCCTACCTGTTTTTGAAGACAATGGTCTGCTTTTCTGGTTGCCTGATGTCCTCTGCCAGCCTACAGAAGTTGTTTTGTGGAGTTTGCTCCACGTTGAAATGTTCTTTTGAGGAATTTGTGAGGGAGAAAGTGGTCTTCCTGTCCTATTCCTCCACCATCTTTACAGTTCCTCTCTCTGTCTCTGCTTTTTAATATGCTGTCTTGGTTGGCCATAACTTTCCTTCCAAGGAGTAAGCGTCTTTGAATTTCATGGCTGCAATCACCATCTGCAGTGATTTTGGAGCCCACAAAAATAAAGTCTGACAGTGTTTCCCCATCTATTTGCCATGAAGTGATGGGACCAGATGCCATGATCTTTGTTTTCAGAATGTTGAGCTTTAAGTCAACTTTTTCACTCCCCTTTTTTACTCTCAAGAGGCTCTTTAGTTCTTCTTCACTTTCTGCCACAAGGGTGGTGTCATCTGCATATCTGAGGTTATTGATATTTCTCCCAGAAATCTTGATTCCAGCTTGTGCTTCTTCCAGCCCAGCGTTTCTCATGATGTACTCTGCATAGAAGTTAAATAAGCAGGGTGACAATATACAGCCTGACATACTCCTTTTCCTATTTGGAACCAGTCTGTTGTTCCATGTCCAGTTCTAACTGCTGCTTCCTGACCTGCATACAGGTTTCTCAAGAAGCAGGTCAGGTGCTCTGGTATTCCCATCTCTTTCAGAACTTTCCACAGTTTATTGTGATCCACACAGTCAAAGGCTTTGGCATAGTCAATAAAGCAGAAATAGATGTTTTTCTGGAACTCTCTTGCTTTTTCCACAGTGCAGCGGATATTGGCAATTTGATCTCTGGTTCCTCTGCCTTTTCTAAAACCAGCTTGAACATCTGGAAGTTCACGGCTTATGTACTGCTGAAGCCTGGCTTGGAGAATTTTAAGCATCACTTTACTAGCATGTGAGATGAGTGCAATCATGCAGTAGTTTGAGCATTCTATGGCATTCCCTTTCTTTGGGATTGGAATGAAAACTGACCTTTTCCAGTCCTGTGGCCACTGCTGAGTTTTCCAAATTTGATGGCATATCGAGTGTAGCACTTTCACAGCATCATCTTAGAGGATTTGAAAAAAGCTCAACTGGAATTCCATCACCTCCACTAGCTTTGTTCACAGTGATGCTTCCTAAGGCCCACTTGACATCACATTCCAGGATGTCTGGCCCTAGGTGAGTGATCACACCATTGTGATTATCTTGGTCATGAGGATCTTTGTTGTACAGTTCTTCTGTGTATTTTTGCCACTTCTTAATATCTTCTGCTTCTGTTAGGTCCATACCATTTCTGTCCTTTATCAAGCCCATCTTTGCATGAAATGTTCCCTTGGTATCTCTAATTTTCTTGAAGAGATCTCTAGTCTTTCCCATTCTGTTGTTTTCCTCTATTTCTTTGCATTGATCACTGAAGAAGGCTTTATTTCTTCTTGCTATTCTTCAAAACTCTTCATTCAAATGGGTATATCTTTCCTTTTCTCCTTTGCTTTTCGCTTCTCTTCTTTTCACAGCTATTTGTAAGGCCTCCTCAGACAGCCATTTTGCTTTTTTGCATTTCTTTTTCTTGGGGATGGTCTTGATTCTTGTCTCCTGTACAAAGTCACGAACCTCCATCCATAGTTCATCAGGCACTCTGTCTATCACATTTAGTCCCTTAGATCTATTTCTCACTTCCACTGTATAATCATAAGGGATTTGATTTAGGTCATACCTGAATGGTCTAGTGGTTTTCCCTACTTTCTTCAATTTCAGTCTGAATTTGGCAATAAGGAGTTCATGATCTGAGCCACAGTCAGCTCCTTGTCTTGTTTTTGCTGACTGTATAGAGCTTCTCCATCTTTGGCTGCAAGGAATATAATCAATCTGATTTCAGTGTCGACCACCTGGTGATGTCCTTGTGTAGAGTCTTCTCTTGTGTTGTTGGAAGAGGGTGTTTGCTATGAGCAGTGCATTCTCTTGGTAGAACTCTATTAGCCTTTGCCCTGCTTCATTCTGTACTCTAAGGCCAATTTGCCTGATACTCCAGGTGTTTCTTGATTTCCTACTTTTGCATTCCAGTCCCCTATAATGAAAAGGACATCTTTTTTGGGTGTTAGTTCTAAAAGGTCTTGTAGGTCTTCATAGAACTGTTCAGCTTCTTCAGTGTTCCTGGTCGGGGCATAGACTTGGATTACCATGATATTGAATAGTTTGCCTTGGAAATAAATAGAGATCATTCTGTCATTTTTGGGACTGCATCCAAGTACTGCATTTTGGACTCTTTTGTTGACTATGATGGCTACTCCATTTCTTCTGAGGGATTCCTGCCCACAGTAGTAGATATAAAGGTCATCTGAGTTAAACTCACCCATTCCAGTCCATTTTAGTTTGCTGATTCCAAGAATGAGAGATGTTCACTCTTGTCATCTCCTGTTTGACCACTTTCAATTTGCCTTGATTCATGGACCTGACATTCCAGGTTCCTATGCAATATTGCTGTTTACAGCATCAAACCTTGCTTCTATCACCAGTCGCATGCCCAACTGGGTGCTGTTTTTGCTTTGGCTCCATCCCTTCCTTCTTTCTCGAGTTATTTCTCCACTGATCTCCAGTAGCATGTAGGGCACCTACGGACCTGGGGAGTTCATCTTTCAGTGTGCTGTCTTTTTGCCTTTTCATACTGTTCATGGGTTTCTCAAGGCAAGGATACTGAAGTGGCTTGCCATACCCTTCTCCAGTGGACCACATTCTGTCAGACCTCTCCACTATGACCTGCCCATCTTGGGTGGCCCCACACGGGCATGGCTTGGTTTCACTGAGTTAGAGTAGGCTGTGGTCTGTGAGATCAGATTGACTAGTTGTCTGTGATTGTGGTTTCCGTCTGTCTGCCCTCTGACGCCCTCTCTTAGTGTCTACCGTCTCACTTGGGTTTCTCTTACCTTGGAAGTGGGGTATCTCTTCACAGCTGCTCCAGGAAAACACAGCCGCTGCTCCTTACCTTGGATGTGGGTACCTCCTCTTGGCTATGTAATCAATAGAAATTGATAAGAGGCCAGACGAGAAATTCAGGCTAGGTTTTATTGGTGTTCCTGTAACTAGGGTCTGGCTGCTTCCCGCTCAAAAGCCATTAAAGAGGTCATGTTGATGGAAAGGAAAGTTTGCCTTATTTTGGATGCCAGGAATGGTGGAGGGGAAGCGGGTAGGGGATTTCCATGGTGGATCAGTGGTAAAGAATCTGCCCAGAATCCACCCATCAGTGCAGGAGGTGTGGGTTCAATCCCTGCCTCAGAAAGACTTCTTGCAGAAGGAAATAGCAACCCACCCCAGTATTCTTGCCTGGAAAATCCCATGGACAGAGGAGTCTGGCAGGCTACAGTCCATGGGGTCACAAAGAGTGATGCGCTTAGCAACTAAACAACAAATGAAGGTGAGGGCATCTCCATCTGTCCAAAGGCTGACTCTATCCAACTGACAATCAGTGGGCAAGAACTTTTATAGACAGAGGGAGGGGGCTGCATGCAGAAACTGCACAGTCAGCTCTGACAGTCATCTCTAAATTGGTCATGGATGGTCTGACCAGAGTCATCTTGATTGTTTCAAGTTCAATTAATCTTTTGTTCCATGGTTGGCTTGTTTTCATCTCCTTGAGGACAAGTCTTAGAATTGTGGCAGCTTATATCATGGCTGCAGTCTGGTCATCATGTAGCTAATTTCTTCCAACTGGTGGGAATTTATGCATCTATAAGACAGCTCACAGGATAGAGCTCAGAATATTATCAACAGCCCTTGAGAAGGACCTCACAGTCCTTGACTATCCTTAACGACTACATTATTCTTATTTGGTCTCTGTTGACTATTTTCCTTAGTTTCTTCATTTTCTCACTTCTCTGATTAAGCTTAGTGTGTGGCTAAATCTTTTCCACAGACAAAAGGCAGGCTGAGGACATGGTGGGGCAAGGACCGTAGGGTCCCACTCTGTTTCATTGGAATTCTTACTACAGTTTGAGGGAAGGGAAACAAGTTCCCTCGCTTGATCCCAAGGGGGACAAGCTGGTCCCTTATGTGGGGTGAGGGTGGGGTGGATCCGTGGGTGAGGCACAAGGCATGGCTTAGGCGGTCTGCCCACCCCATTGGTGGTGCTGTGTGTCGGCTTATACTCACTACCTTGCTTTTGCTCCCAACACCTCAGTACTGGCAGTTGGGGCTTGATCATTTTGTATCTTGTTGCTCATAATTGTCCCAACTGTGCCTGCATGCAGCACTTTTTCTCCCTTTATAGTGTCTTTGCATTTTGATGCTTGATGAGACCTTAGTCCAGGTCCCAGCCTGTCTCAGGTGTGACAGAAGCAGGAGGAGAAGAGGGAATTCTGGCTTGGACTCCCCGGTCATAAACTTTCCCACGGTCTATACTCAACACCCAGAAAATGAGTTCTCAGAATAACTGAACCCCCTTCCATCTGATTTCATCAATCTGGTTAATTGGAAGAACCGCTGTATGGAGTTAATTTCACAGTGTGTAGTGAATTAACTTCTCATCCAGACATCTAAAAGTGGTTCTGGCTACATGCCATCCTTGTGGGATGAACTAAGGAAATAGTCACTGAACTCATTTACTGTGCTCCATGGTTCAGATGAAGAGTGTGGTTGACACGGAGAGAGATCCTGGCCACACTGTGTGAGGAGATGGTCAACAGGGGCAGCTGCTGTCTCTGTTCCTGCCCAGTTCCCATTTCTCAGCAAGAGTCCAATAAATATATATTGAATGACTACAAGTTCAGTTACTGCTTGTTCTCTAGTGTTAATGAATATGTTATCAGTCCAGGATCATCAATAGATGGTAAAATTATGTGCTGAAATATTGTCAGGGGACAGGATATTCCTGTTTTATAATAGAGGAATATTACAATATTCCTATTATTATTACTGTTTTATAATAGAGGAATATCCCTCTATTCTAACACAGAAATGAAGTTTCAACCCACATGTTTTTTTTTTGGTCTGTGCAAATATCAGAATCAAATTCATCTTTTGTTTTTATCATCATCGTCATCGTGATCACTTGCTAGTCTGTATCTTATTGACATTCTGGAGACTTTGGTTTGACCTCCTTTATCCTCACTATTGAGGACTTTTTCTTCCTTAGGTGAGTTGCTGTGTGGTTTCCACTGGCTTTTTTTGAGAAGTGTGACTAGGATAAACTTAATATTTCTTTTAGCTGGACTAAACTTGAGATGAAGCTTGAGCTCATTCCCAGCTCTAGGCCTCTAACTTCCCTTTTCTTAGAATATTTTATTTCAAAATCTTGTTGTCACTTTTTCTCTTACCAGTTTTACAACTCAGGACTGTTTTCTCAAAGCCCTGGGCGCCATCTCTTTCTTTCTTTCTCTTAAGGTGACTTACTAAGGCCATTTATTACTTAAATGCGCTAGCACACTCTATAACCAAGCCCACCCAGATGAAAGGAAGAATGAGAAAGTAAGACAAGCTATACACCTAGTGGAAAAGGAATCAGTGAAGGATACTGATTTGCCAGTCTATGTGACATGAGCTTTCCTACTGGGTATTATCTGATAATGTATAACTTCCCTTGCTGCTGTTTAGTCCCTAAGTCATGTCCAACTCTTTGAGACCTCATGGACTGTAGCCAGCTAGGCTCCTATGTCCAAGGGATTCCCCAGGGAAGAATACTGGAGTGGCATCTGTGACAGATTTTTCTTTTTTGTTGCCCTGGTCCTATGTTTCTGCATGCAGGCTTTCTCCTGCTGCAGCTGGCAGGGGCTCCTCTCTAGTTGCAGTGCTTGGGCTTCTCACTGAGGTGGCTTTTCTTGCTGTGGAGCACTGGCCTGAGGCATATGGGGTTCAGTGGTCATGGTATTGGGTTCGGCAGTTATGGCCTGCAGGCTCTAGAGCGCTGGCCTTGGGAGCCATCTCTTTGAATCTGAAGTTTTAAAGGAGATAGTACTGGCATCTCCCAGTCTCTGTAGGAGTGTAGGAGCCTATATTTGGCTCCCAAGTAGCTCAGCTGGTAAAGAATCCACCTGCAAGGCAGGAGACCCTGGTTCGGTTCCTGGGTTGGGAAGATCCCTTGGAGGAGGGCCTAGCAACTCACTCCAGTATTCTTGCCTGGAGGATCCCTGTGGACAGAGGAGCCTGGAGGGCTATAGTACGTGGAGTCACAAAGAGTCAGACAGGACTGAGCAACTAGGCACAGCACAGCACAGGAGCCTATACTAGTCAGCTGGTCCTGCCATACAGAGGACCACAGACTGGATGGCTTACACAGCAAACACAGGTTTTTCTACAGTTCTGTAGGGAGGAAGTCCAAGATCGTGGTGCTGCAGTGTTTGTATCTTCATAAGAGTAATGTATCTTATTTCTTGATGCATTTCAAACTTGAAGACAATACAACATTTGCCTCAAACACTTCATCATGTAGTTCAGTAACTAATGATCTTTTCTTCCTTTGAATCTGTACTCTGTTTCCCCATGTCACCTTGAACTTCTAATTTAATGAATATTGTGCATTTTCTTTAATGGACTGTATTAATTTTTTAGTTTTAATATTTAAAGGTTAAGGTTTAAAATTTAGTTTCCCCGGATAGAAATTAAGATGCATCATTTTTATTTTCTGGCTGTGCCATGAGGCATGTAGGGTCTTGTTCCTTAACCAGGGATTGAAACCCTACCCCTAGAGTCTAAGCATGGAGTCTTTACCACTGGACCACCAGGGAAGCCCCCCAATCCACCATTTTAATATATATATATGTTTTTATATATATTTATAATATAGATATTATAAATATATTTTATATTTACCTTTTATCTCAGTAAGAGATAAATGATCGCTAAAGGGAGCCTCCCCAGCTGCATAAATAGTACAAATTGAAGAGCTCTGGTCCATGGATGGAAATGAAGAAAGAACATAAGATAAAAATAGACATCAGGAATCAAGACAGCCTTTCATTACCGTCCCTTTTGGTTGTTGTTGTGTTAGTCCTGTTCAGAATGATCATCTCCAATACATTTTTAGGGGATATATCAACCAGGCTCCCCTCTAACTCTCAGAAAACGATAGGGACCTCAGCTCCAGAGTTCTCCCAGAGGATTCATGAACGTGATGTTAGCAAGATCACAGTCATAGGAGAGAAAAACCTCTCCGTCCACCTGGCCTTGAACCTCACACCACGGCTGTCCAGGTCTGGGCTGAGGACTGATGGTGAAATTATAGGAAAGAGAATGAGCATGTGTGAAGGCAAAACAGTGAGGGTGAGGCTGGGAGAAAAAGACCCATAGGCCTCCTCCCCCAGTTATGTGAGAGCGGAGTAGGGCTGCAGGGCTGGGCGGACAGCAGGACGGCCCCACCTGCCCCACCCCCGAGCCCAGCAAGAGTGCCCAGCCCAGACTCAGGCGCGAAGCCTCCAAGGGGAAACCGGGGCGGGGCCCGTCGGCGGAGGGACCGCCCAGGCAGTCAGCGCCGAGGCTGAGGTCCAGACCGCAGCTGCCGGCTAGCTGAAGAGGATCTCAGGTTCTGACTTGGCAGCCTCGCACTCTTGCAAAACTGGGATCCAGGTGGCAAAGGGAGAGATGGGTGACTCCAAGAGCGGTCTTGGCTTCCTCGTTTTGCTTCGGATTGTGTTGTTCAGCGGGACGTCCAGCGGTGAGTTCCGGATGAACCTGCGGGGGAACGCGAGGAGGTTGGATGGGTTCTGACCCGAAAAGGGGATGGGGGTGGTGTCCGCGGGGTTCGCGAAACTTCTTGCATGGTGTCGCCGCCGCCGCCTCCTCTTTCCCTTCCCTCGGCCCCTTTTCTCCTCGGAGGCTCCTCCCGGCTTCTTGCCGGCTCTCCGGGCCAGAACAGGGGCGCCTTGGGTGAAGTAGTGATGCCGGGAGTTTGGGAGGTGACGCTGGGAGAAGCGGGCGGCCGGGACGCGGCAGGAAATGCGGTGAACCGCCCCCACCCCCACCCCCACGGGTCCAGCCCGCCCCTGCAAAGTGGGAGCCCTGGAGCCGGGCGGTTTGGGACCAGTCGGCCTTCCCGGGGAGAAGGGACCCAGATCCACCCCACAAAGCACACCCTCCCGCCCCGACCTGTGCAACAGAGACCCTTCTGGTCCCTCCATCTCCTGGCCCTTGAAGGACCCGCGCTCTTTCCCGGCGGTAAGTTATAAACGCAGAGCCGACCCGGGTGCCCAGGCGGCGGCGGCGGCGGCGCACTCCCGGCTTAAACGTGCTTGAGTTGCTGTTGTCCGAGCCGCGGCTGCTGGTTCCACCCCGGTCCCCGGGCTCCAGCCCAGGACCCCGAAGCTCCGCTGCGCGGCTCCCCTGGTGATCCCAGGGCTCTGCGGCGCAGTTCCTTCCCCGTTCCTGGGCTCCCCTGCGCGGCTCCACCTCGGACCCGGGGCGGGTGCGAGCCTCTACCTGTGCAGGGACCACGTGCGCTGGCCCATTGGTCTATATGCAGAACTTTTTTAATTAGAGAATTGATCTTGTTGGGCACCACGTCTATCCTTTAACCTGTTAGTACCCAGCGAAACAGATGTCCTGCGTTTCACGTGGCCTGCAGAGTCCAAGTTGAGTATAAGCAGGTTTCCAAGTGGACAGTTTCGTGGACCTTCCCCAGGCCAGCATTTCTGCTTGGTGGGGGTGGGGGTGCGAGGGGCACGGGGAGGGGATTTCCAGGCCCTGTATCAGTGATTTGGCTCTAGCTTTCCTTCTCTGCAAAGTAGATGATGAGGTTATGATACTAAATGCCGTGTTACACTGACAGGATTAGTCTGTCAATTGTCAGTATTAGTATTGACAGTAAGTTCTTCAAAAACTTCCCTGCTTCAAAAATTTGAAAGGAAGGAAAATGTGCTACGAAATGTGATGGCTTGTGCTGGGCCTCAGATTCAGAGGAGAAGCCCAGTTCCAGCAGCTGGCTGAGTGTCTCACAGGGCTCCATGCAGCCCTGGGGGCCTGTGTCTGACTGTCCTCTCACAGTCCCCCAGCGTCAGGGGGAAGGTGCCTGCTGAAGCCCGCTTGGAGCCAGGCAGCCACATACATCACCCAGCACCACAGAAGCACATTGTCTTCCAGAACACTGTGCCTTAGGAAAGCCATAGCATCTGAACTTTCTAAGACAGACTTAATAATGTGGAATATTTTCTAGATATCACCTTCATTAGGTTGAACTGAAAGTGTTTGTATAACTTTTGTGACCAAGAAATTTTTAAACAATGTTATAAAATAAATAGTTTTTAAGATTGTTTCAACACAAATACTTGGACTAGCTTAGGGCCAAGTGCTTTTTAGTTTCTACTTCATCAGAGTAATGTACTTGATTCATCCTTGAATGTGCCATGAGTAGTTGCTCACTCCTGTCTGACTCTTTGGAACCCCATGGACTATACAGTTCGTGGAATTCTCCAGGATTGAATACTGGATCGGATAGCCTTTCCCATCTCTAGGGGATCGTCCCAACCCAGGGACTGAACCCAGGTCTTCCACATTGCAGGTGGATTCTTTACCATCTAAGGCACCAGGGAAGCTCACGAATACTGGAGTGGGTAGCCTCTCCATTTTCCAGGGGATCTTTCTGACCCAGGAACTGAGCTGGGGTCTCCTGCATTGCAGGTGGATTCATTACCTGCTGAGCCACCAGGGAAACCCTTAAGTTTCTTTCTTTCTTTTTTTTTTTTTTTTAATATTTATCACTAGTTGGGAATTATTTGTCTATAAGATGAAATACTTTGTCTTAGGAAAAGAAAATGAAAAAATGCTCTAGCCTTGTACAAGAAAAAGCAGTGTTGGAGGAAGAAAACTTAAAAGCCAGAAGGAAAAAAAAGGAGAAAAATGCAATAGAAACAGAAACTGCTCTTTCATGGAAAGTTGCCTTAAAAAATTTTTTTTAATACAGAGGAGTTCTGCTGTCTTACTTTGGGGAAAGTAGGAGAGGAATTTACTGAAACATCTTAAATTTGGCAGACCCTAGCATTTCTCAGTGCCAGAAGTGGGTTTGGGTCAGGTCAATAGTAAATAATCCCTTTTACTATGCACAGAATGGGTGCCTGAGTTGTGTTGCGTAGAAAAAAACAAAAAGTAAACAGATTTTGTGCTTATCTTCAAGGCTGGCTTAAGTAGAAAATGGATTTTTTAAAACACTTGAAAAAATTAAAGAATTCAATTTATTTATTTTTTTAAATTACATATGCATCATGAGGAAGGCGCTCAATGCCTAGCCCTGGAGTCAAAGCTCCTCCCAGACAGCTCAGGCTGTTACTAGCTGAAGCTGGTTATGACCCACATCCTACCACCTATGAAGGTAACAAGTGGTTGAAAAGGACAAGTTGGTTTGCTCAGGAGCCCCGGGAAAATAGTGACCTAATGTCCTCGGACTGCCTCCAAGTTTCCAGGTTAGAAAGGGGGCAGAGGTGGCTGCTGCAGGGCGCATCAGCATCTTGAGCACGGTCAGGTTGGTTGGCACAAGGCGAACGTTTGAGCACCACCTAACTTATGGTTTCAACCAGTCTGGGGGTCTGCGTGCTTGCAGCCAGCAGTTTTGATGTGCTGGGGGTCTGCTTCCTGTAGAAACATCTTGAGGCTTGTGTCAGCTCTTTGTTGTCTTTCAGGGAACTGGGAATTTCATGACACTGCTCTGTGGCTGCTCACAGTCTAAATTGTTACCAGTTTCCCAGCCTAAGGAGTATTCCTTTCTCCATCTTCACATGTTCTAATCCTTAACTCTGAAACCACCATTTTGAGACTCACAGGAGGCCTGGCTGACTAAACCTTTTCTACAAACAAGAGGCAGACAGAGACCATGGGGGACGGGTCTTTCCCACTAAGGTGCCCTAGGGCCCTTTTGGTTACAAGACCATTTATTACCCATTTTTCCATGATCCCAAGAAGCTCAGGGCCTCCAACAGCTTCCTATCTCTTCAAGAGAGTCTAGACATGCCCTCTCTCAACTGGCATCTTATCCCTTTGTCTGTTAACTCACCCAGCAAAACCCCCCGACCTGGCCCCCAGGACCTAACTTAGGAGGGACAGGAACAGGGTTTCCCAGAGTGTGACACAGGGCTCGAGGGTGAGGCTGGGCATCCCCACTTCTACCCTTTGCTCCCACATTCATAGTGTCTAGGAATTGGGACAGCATCAGCCTATAATGGTTATTGATTAAGGTAGGAGTTGACAGATTTTTTTTTCTACAGAAGAAAGTGAATCTCAAGGTCTCATTAGGCAATTTGGTATCTGTGTCTGGGTGCAAAAGGAGCTTCTGCATTTGTGGAGCAGCAGGAGCCAAATATAATGTGTAAATCAACTGAGAACCAGATTGTGCATGGTCCTGGTTTCGCACGCCAGTAATGAGTGACCCATTCCCTAGAGAATCATCCAAGAGCTGCCTCAGTTGTCTGTTTATGAACCAGAAACGTACCCTGTCCTGCCTTGTAGCTCCTGGTGGTGGGACTGTGATAGGAGTGTGGATCTGCCTGTTATGGGCTAATGCACCCCCTTGCTGTAGATGGCTTCCCTGGTGGCTCAGAGGTTAAAGCATCTGCCTCCAATGCGAGTAGACCCGGGTTCGATCCCTGGGTTGGGAAGATCCCCTGGAGAAGGAAGTGGTAAACCACTCCAGTATTCTTGCCTGGAGAATCCCGTGGATGGAGAAGCCTGGTAGGCTACAGTCCACGGGATCCCAAAGAGTTGGACACGACTGAGCGACTTCACCTTCACCTGCTGTAGACTGGCTTCCTTGGTTCAAGGAGCGGTAGGGGACACTACATGAAGTCACAGATGTGATCAGGGGATAGTGGCCCTGTATCAACTCTGGTGTCAGGCCTAGGTCCCCTTGCTGGTACATCTTCTTTGTTCCCTGTGGCCCTGGTTATGCCAAGCCACATAATCACTTCTATCCTATGACGGATGGCCTATCTGAACTAATGGTTAGGGGTTGGTGAACCCAGATCATGCTGGGCAACTCTGACATTCCATGACCAGAGGCCTCATCTCTGCCAGGCCCCAGGGCCATACCAGGAGCCACGCTGAATGGTATGGGCTTTCTCACTGCTGGTGGTGTGTCCTTTCTTCAGGACACTAGGAGTCTGTGTTGTGAGCCTCCAAGTAAAATGCCTCATACAGCATGTAGCACCTTTCCAAACACAGATAGCTGTGATGTCACCGGTTTTGTTGGGTCACCTGCCCAAGAAGCAGGTCCAGCCACACTCATCATTCATCAGTTGTGACTACTTTTGTGCCAGGACAGCAGTTGCAGCAGAGACCTAGGGTCTGCGAAGCCTGAAATGTTTCATATGTACCATTAGAGGGAACCTAGGACCTCAGTGGTAATTCAGTGGAGATAAGATAGGGACCACAGCTCTGCAGGCCTAGGGTGACTGTAGGTTGGTACTCGTTTCCATGATTTCCTCCAGGAGATGATGTTGTTTACACGTAGTATCAGGCGATGGGGAGTCAGGGTCAGAAGAGTGAATGTGGAATTCACGACTATGGTCCCCTCACCCATGGTAGTTTACTAACAACACAGACTGTCCATTCATATCAGAAGTCCAGGACATGTGCAGTGGACACTGAATGGATCTGTGGACCCAGAGATAACCACCGTCAGCAGGACCTGGGACAGGTGTCTATTAATTGCCTGGTCCTCGGAGCATCACCTCACAGCACGGAGGCCATGATCATGCTACAGTCCTGTGCATGATGTTAGTAACACACTGGGTCCTATGTGAATGTGGGAGTGGTTCCAGCTCCCTTCAGTCACTCAGTGGTGTCTGACTCTTTGCGTCCCCATGAACCGCAGCACGCCAGGCCTCCCTGTCCATCACCAACTCCCGGAGTCCACCCAAACCCATGTCCATCGAGTTGATGATGCCATCCAACCATCTCATCCTCTGTCGTCTGCTTCTCCTCCTGCCCTCAATCCTTCCCAGCATCAGGGTCTTTTCCAATGAGTCAGTTCTTCGCATCAGGTGGCCAGAGCATTGGACTGACTTACCCCAGTAAATAACCATGTGGCTCATCGGGAGAGAATGGAAGGACTTCTGTACTTGCTGTGGTGATGAAAGGGCCCTCCTCACTGGGACGTGGCTTCTCTCTCTGGTGATGCCTTCTGAGAAGTAGCTCAGTTCTGGGAATTTTGGTAGGGGTGTTTGGGAGGGATGGCTGCTTTCAGCCTGCTGATCATCCAGTCTTCTGTTTGTCTCTCCCTGGTTTCTGTCTCTCAATCAAGCAGTTTGCATCCAGGTTCACTGGCCATCTCTCTGCCTCTAGATCACCCTGTGCTCTGAGCCAGCATTGTGCTCTCGGCAGTCAGGCCCTGGCTGGCATTGGGACTCTCTAATCACTTTCAGCTTCCCTGATAGCTCAGTAGGTAAAGAATCCACCTGCAATGCGAGAGACCTGGGTTCGATCCCTGAATTGGGAAGATCCTCTGGAGAAGGGAAAGGCTAATCACCAAAGTATTCTGGCCTAGAGAATTCCATGGACTGTATAGTCCATGGGGGTCACAAGAGTCAGACACGACTAGCGACTTTCACTAATCACTTTGACCATTGTACCAACTTTGCTCCTAACATACAACACTCCACCTGGAATCTTTTTTTTTCCCCATTTTCCATCCTGTTCCTGCTGGAAGCCCACGGCAACACGGTCTCCTACCACTATCCCTGATTTCCACAAAAGTCATCCTTGAGCTGTTGGAGATGCTTCTCATCCACGCTTTCCTCTCGGGCTCCATAGACTCCATCAGGCTTTCCCATGGTGCCTGGTGGCCTGGACACTTTCCTGCCCTTTCATTCCGTGTCTGCCCTGGCACATTCACTTCTCTGAGCCTTGGATGCCCTCCTCTACCACCTGCCTCGGAAGTTATGGACTTTCTCTTTCATGCCACGTGGGCCAGGCCTTTCTCCAGGCTCCCGAGACCCATCCTAGTGGGAGAGCAGCAAAATCTCACCAGCCTTACTAAGTCCTATGACCCGTAATTATTAACTCTTCCTTCTGCAACTTGGGGTTCTGTGCTCACCCGTTGCCTCTTTGCCCTTCTCCCTGTGATCCTGCTTCCTCAGGGGAATCCCCACAGGCTCCCCATCTCTCACAGGACCTGGAGTTAGATTCTGACAGTGCTCTGTCATCTAGACTTTTCCTGCAGAGCAGCCTGGCACGTCTCTGCAAAGGTTATGATGCTGGGAACGGACCTGGTGGACAAGGGGACACAGCCAGGATGTGTGAAATTTGCCAGGCAGGAGACTCCTCCTTCTCCACAAGGAGAGGAGGGGCACTGGCTGTATGGTGTGTGCTGTGGGATGTCATTGCTCTGTCAGCCCGCCCTGCACTTTACTCCCCTCTCACATAACTGGGGGAAGGGGCCTCAGGGTCTTATTTTCCCCAATCTCACCCTCACTGTGTTTTGCCTTCACAGACGCTCATTCTCTTTCCTATAATGTCACCATTGATCCTCAGCCCAGAGATGATCAGCCATGGTGTGAGGTTCAAGGAGAAGTTGATCAAAAGGTCTTTGTCTCCTATGACTGTGGTAGAGCTCAGATCAAGTACCTTGGTCCACTGGGAGAGGAAGTGAAAAGTATGAGCGCCTGGGAAACACAGACTGACACACTCAGAGACACTGGAGACTTGCTCAAGGGGCAGATGCCTGACGTTACACCGGAGAAACACACAGACAAGGGTGAGTTAGAAAATCCAAATGCAGGAGGAGTAGACTGGGAGCTTAGCTGCATCCACTGTTTTCAGGTTAAAAAAAAAAAATTGAATATTGTCCTTCCCTAGTAGTCCAGTGGAAACAGCAGCTGTTGCAGGAGAGACCAGGGCCAGATTAGCTGGGCCCAGGGAAGGTGGACCCAGGTGGGTAAGAATCTGTCAAGCCCAGAGGCTGAGCTCTTTCTTTCCTTCAGTGGGATCAGGCCCTCTGACCCTGCAGGCCAGGATGACATGCTGGCGTGAAGACAATGGACACACCAATGCATCCTGGGAGTTTGGCTTCAATGGACAACTGTGCCTCCTCTTTGATTCGGAGAATGGGCACTGGACAATGGTTCATCCTGGAGGGAGACAGATGAAAGAGAAATGGGAGAATGACAGGGCTGTGACCGACTTCTTCAAGAAGGTCTCCATGGGAGACTGTCGGGCCTGGCTTCAGGCTTTCTTGGTGCGCTGGGAGAAAATGCTGAAGACCTCGGGTAAGTGAGAAGAGTAGGAGAAAGTGGTCGTCCTCTCATGGTGACATGGACCCACTCCCGTGTGTGTGTGTGTGTGTTTGAGAATGTGATCTGTCAGAGGTGAGTTGTTCCTGGGAGAGCAATGGCCCGGGGATGCTCTGTCATCCTCCTTCCTCTTCCACTCCTGACGTCTCTCCTCACAGCACAGGCCTTTGGATGACTGAACATGGATTTTTGCTGACCCCAAACCTGTAGACATCTCTTTGATTTCTGGGATTTATTTCTCACTGTACCCTCTTTCCAGAATCTTCTTTCAAATGTCACCTATACTACTTCGGGAAATCTGTCAATACCGCCTCTGCTGTAGCTCCTGAGGACTGCATCCTCAGGTCTCCATCTCTGATGTCACAGCAGGACTGAGTGGCTGTGTTGGAAACCTTGCTCCCCCATTAGCTGTCAGAGCCTCGTGAGGACTGGGCTCCTCCCCTCCCCCCATCTCGCCTGAGGATCTATCACAGGGGCCTCCATGTGATGGGTGCAAGCTGTCTGCACAGTAGGGGTACTGAGTCAGGGGGGCGAGGAGGCATCTGCTGAGTTTAGGGTCTGGACAAGGGCTTCACTCTTACTCTCCTTGCAGCACCACCAACCACAGTCCACGCTACAGTGCAGCCCGCGGCCCCAGCCAGCAACCACATAACCAAGATCGTCCTTGTGGTTCTCGCCGTTTTCGTCATAATAAGCATCGTAGCCTGGATCCTTTACAAGAAGAGGTACTGAGGGCAGAATTCAGAGGGAAAGCAGGAGCACGGGGCCTGGCGTGAAGGCGGGGAGGGAAATCCCAGCCAACCCCTGCCCCTCACTGAACCTCCTCATCCTGGAAATGAGCAGGCGAACAAGGCCTCATATAACCTGAGAGCAAGAACTCAGACAAGCTCAGGCCTCAGTACTGAAAGGTCCTCACTGTCAGATGACAGTGGAAAGTGGGAGGGGGGGGGGTGGCTGGGGGCCTGTTGGAAGTTAAAAGGGTTTAGCCAAGTCCCCTGGCTGAGCACAGACTGCTGGCTGGCAGGGCCCAGGGTAGGTGGTGTGAGAACAGCAGGCACTCAGGGGAAGGGCAGGACTAAGGGGAGTTGAGAGCAGCATGGGGGCTCCACATGATGTGTCAGCGGGGAGGGGACCCCCCCAGGGCCCAAGATGAGAGGGGCCGGGCTTCCATCCCAGGAGGAAGGGGTGGGAAGGCCTTTGCAGACCCAGCTCCAAAGACCTGTTCTCACAGGAAGTGGCGTGGGTCAAGCAGGCAAGCCAGGAGCCCCACAGCAGAGACTGGGGGAAGGGCTGAGGCCAGGCATGTGCTCCTGGAGCAGCTGTAGTTGTGGTTCAGCCTGTCATCTCCATGTCAGCAGCCTCCTGGGGACCCAGAGCCTCCATCACTGAGCGGCCCAGCCTTCAGCAGAGGTGCCTGGGGGTGGTGGGCCTGAGCTGGGGTAGAGGCGCCCAGCTGGGGGGACCAGGAAGAGATGGGAGGCAGGGACCCTGGTCCTTAGAGCTGTGTGTGCTGCTCAGAGTCTGGAGGGGCACAAAGGAAGGAGGTTTCCCTGCAGCCTCCCAAGGCTGTCAGGAAGCAAGGCCCCTCCTCTGGGGACCTGCTCCCTGGTCTTTTAGGCTCCCCTCGGGGAGGATCCAGACCTGAGTAAAGGGAGCAGATTGATTCCTCACTGGCTCCAGTCCTGAGCCTGAGCAGGGGGTTCAAGGCCTGGGGTGACTCTGTGATGCAGGAAGGAAGGAGGAGGTGACAAGAAGCAGCTGGGCCTGGGATGGGGGTGGGGGTTGAGGACATAGGAGCCCCTCAGTGAGGGTGGGGCTGGAGGAGGGGTTGGGGAGGGGCAGCCCCAGGAAAGTGACAGGAGTTCCTCAGCCCCCTGGACCAACACCTGTCTCTTTTCTGCAGGAGGTGGTGCTCCCAGGAAGCCCAAAAGGGGCTCTGTCGGCCTGAGGACTCACTCTCTGCTTGGCTGCTCTTCTCCTGCGTTCACTTTAGAGCCAAGGGACCAGACCTTAGGAATCCCAAGTGTGTCTACCAGTTATGACGACACGGTGGCTGCACCATCTCGAGTCTCTTGTCGCATCTGATGAGCATCCTCCTTAACATCTTTATTTTTTTCAAATCTCCTTTCCCACGTTCTCTTGGTGTTGAGTGATGCAGTCTCTGCACTGATACTTCAACTACTTGTACAAGAGATCACCACAAACATAACACTTTCAATCTTCTTGTTTTTGGAAAATTAGACTTTTCCCTGCATCGTGACCTTATTCTTAAAAATGATGATATTGGTGGAAAAATACATCTGCTCTTGCAGGACTCAGGGTTTTGTTTCTTTATCCAGAGAAACAACTTCATTATATTTTCAAAGGGATACAATTTTACATTGACTGGTTCTCTTCATAATTTATTACCCTATTGGTGCTGAGTCGTGTTCGACTCTTTGCGACCCCATAGACTGGAGGCCACCAGGCTCCTCTGTCCATGGGATTTCCCAAGCAAGAATACTGGAGTGGGTTGCTATTTCCGTCTCCAGGGCATTTTCCTGATCCAGGGATCAAACTCATGTCACCTGTGTCTCCTGTACCTCATTCGTTGGCAGGCTGATTCTTTACCACAAGCACCACCTGGGAAGCCTTTATAGTGATTCTTAAATCAACATCTCTATATTGCAGAAAAGTTAAGACTTCATGCCTGTTTCCTAATCCAGGAGAAAAGTCATCAGTTCAGTTCAGTCTTTCAGTCGTCTCCGACTGTTTGCAACCCCATGAATCGCAGCACGCCAGGCCTCCCTGTCCATTACCAACTACCAGAGTTCACTCAGACTCAGGTCCATCGAGTCAGTGATGCCATCCAGCCATCTCATCCACTGTTGTCCCCTTCTCCTCCTGCCCCCAATCCCTCCCAGCATCAGAGTCTTTTCCAATGAGTCAACTCTTCGCATGAGGTGGCCAAAGTACTGGAGTTTCAGCTTTAGCATCATTCCTTCCAAGGAAATCCCAGGGCTGATCTCCTTCAGAATGGACTGGTTGGATCTCCTTGCAGTCCAAGGGACTCTCAAAGAGTCTTCTCCAACACCACAGTTCAAAAGCATCAATTCTATGGCACTCAGCCTTCTTCACAGTCCCAACTCTCACATCCATACATGACTACTGGAAAAACCATAGCCTTGACTAGATGGACCTTAGTCGGCAAAGTAATGTCTCTGCTTTTCAATATACTATCTAGGTTGGTCATAACTTTTCTTCCAAGGAGTAAGCGCCTTTTCATTTCCTGGCTGCAGTGACCATCTGCAGTGATTTTGGAGCCCAAAGAAATAAAGTCTGACACTGTTTCCACTGTTTTCCCGTCTATTTCCCATGAAGTGATGCGACTGGATGCCATGATCTTTGTTTTCTTTTTTTTTTTCTTGTTTGTTAAATCAAGCTTTATTGATAAAATGGAATTCAGAATATCTTACTAGGAACAGCAGCAGGCCCAGCCAATCATGATAGCAAAAATGTGGCAGTCTCCTACTATTTGTAGGAAGCTGCTGCTTATCAATTAGTAATTAAATGTAAGGACTTGTAAAAGAGGTGCAAAGAATCAAGGCATTTTAGCCCCAAGATTGATATTCTTATGAATATACTCTATTACCTGCAATACTCATGGCAACAAGGAGAGAACCTAAAAGACAGTTAAATGAAGGGATCAACTTTATCAACAATTCCAATCCCACTGCCAAGAACATTAAAAGAGTTTTCAATTAACTCCCTGGATATTCAGCTTTGTAGTAATATTTTGGAATAATTCTCCATAATCAGGTGCATATGTGAGTGTCTAGCTGACACGGCTGCTGCTCTTCCTGTCCCAACCCCAAGTCCAAACACAACATGACCTGAAAGGGCTATATATCTGTTGCATCACACAATAAGCCAAATATTTCTTATAACTTCGATAGTGATTTAAAGCAGTTCATAATTAAATATGAGCATTTTGTACAAGGACAATTACACTTTACAAAAAACAAAATCATACAACAAAAATTGCTGGAGTCTGATTTACAACATATGAATTATGGTTTGAAATCACGTTTACATAAGTCTCAAATTTACAACAACAACAAAAAATCAGTTCTGGCCTAGCTGTTGTACTGCTGAAGTTCTCTGGTGTCATCACTCTCACCCACGTCATATATGCCCTTCTTTAAAGTTGAGGATGTATGTTTAAAAGGTTCAATGAAGTTGAGCTGCACTCTCCTTTGGAGGTGAAGGTAAACTCCGTGGCTAGATGAGCAGTTTTACCACATATCATCAGTTGATGTAGAGTCGGTGTCATCATTTTTATATGGATTCAGTCTATTGTAAACGGCTTCAATTACATTCCGCTTGCTTGCCAGTTCACCCCCTGGTGGGAGGCTGGGTATGTTCTCACTCGCTAATGTGCGCATCACATGGACTAAGTCAGGGACGCCTTCCCCCTGCTTCTTTATGATTTCTTCTACTCTGCTTTCCAGGTATTTGTCCAACTCTTCCTCCTTCTTCACTGCTTCTGGTGATACTTTGGGCGCATTTGGAAAACAGATCAATATCACACTCATGTTGTCTCGACTTCCCTTATACAAACAGGTGTCGACTACTTCATTGCAAGCTGCTCTCTGTGACCTTTTCCATGGACACATTTGTAATCAAAGTCCCCAAGGGCCCTCGACACAGCCAGAGAGCCATTCACCCGCTGAATCATTACAGAACCACCTGCATTCTGAATTCGTTCTTTTTCCAGCGGATTACTTGGTTTGTGATCTTGTGTGAAGAAGTAAACTTTCCTGTTCCTACGCAGTAACCCTCTTGAGTCTCCACAGTTAATGAAGTAGGTGTGTTGAGGAGAAATGAGGACACCCACAGCTGTTGACCCACTTCTGTCAGCACCGTGTTTCTTCTCCGACATAACTCTCATATGTTCATCAATCTCCAGGAAACCTGTTCTGATTCCATTCTTCACATTTTCCACAGAAGGTGCTCCTGCAGACCCTTTAAAATCCTGGTTATTGGTGATGTGATCTAACAAATGCTCACAGCAGTATTTGGCAACCTGAGAACCAGCATGCCCATCATACACAGCAAAGAACGACCATGTTTCAAGTCCACTCGGCAAACCGATCACAGCAGTATGTGCATCCTCCATTTCAACTCGCCAGCCTTGCATGCTGCTTAGCCCATATCGCAACCCATTACCCTGCCCCTGGGCATTATGTTTTTCCATCTTTGGTTTGTCTAAAAATGCTCCCATTATGTCTTGATTCTCTAGGTGCGGAGCGGCCGCGGACGGGCAAGTCCCTGGTCCGCCGAGGCGGCGGCGGCGCCGACGGCGGCCGGGGAGGGGGCGGGAGGGGGGTCACCGCGGCGGCGGCCGGCCAGGTCAGGCCGGGGAGGCGGCGGAGGAGGGGAGAAGCCGGGCTGCGTCCTGGCCCCCGGCTCTCTGCGCCCTCGCGGCTCAGATCATCCGGGCGTTGGAGCGGGAGGCGGAGAGCGGGTCCGGGAGGAGGAAGAGCCGAAGAGTCATAGCTTTCGCGCCCCACCTGCCTGGCGCCCCCCCCCCCCCCCTCCCCAACCACCGGTTCCCGAGCTGCAGCCGCCGGAGCACCCGAAGCTGCAAGCCGGGCGGGCACCGAGACCACAGCTGATCTTTGCTTTCTGAACGTTGAGCTTTAAGCCAACTTTTTCACTCTCCTCTTTTACTTTCATCAAGAGGCTTTTTAGTTGCTCTTCACTTTCTGCCATAAGGTGGTGTCATGGTATTTCCCATTCCTCCACATTCTATAAATAAAACCAATGGTAATGCTTTATTTCTTGTGGAAAAAGAATTTAAGGATCATTCCTAAAGTAACATGCAGTCCAGCTGTGAAGTGATGCTTAAATTTTCTGGATTTTTAAATGTATATTTCACCATATCCCAATAGTAGGTCATGTGTTCACCCTACTATGCAGCCATCCAAGTGTTAGTTCCAGGCTGGGAAACGTAGACTAAAAGCCATGTAGATAGAGGCCAACCTCAGAGATACTGTGGGCTGGGTTCCAGACCAGGGAAATAAAGTAAATTTCACAATAAAGGGAATCACACAAACTTTTTCATTTCCACTGCACATAATATTGTGTTGACATGGAAGTCTGTTAAGTGTGCAATACCTTCATGTCTAAATAAACAATGTCCAGACCTTAATACACAACACTTTGTTTCTAAAATAAAATATGTTGAGCATCATCTGAGCCTCCAGTGAGTCACCATGTTTTTGCTGGTGGAGGGTCCTGTCTCAGGGTCTGTAGCTACTGACTAATCAGGGTGGCGGTTGCTGAGGGTGCTGGTGGGTGGCACAATTTCTGAAAATAGGACAACAGTGAAGTTTGCCACATCATTTGACTCTTCCTTTCACAGAAGGATTCTCTGAGCAGCAATGCTCTTTGACAGCGTTTTACCCATAGCAGAACTTCTTCCAAAATTGGAGGTAATCCTCTCAAATCCTCCTCCTGCCTTTTCAACTCAATTTATTCTAAACTTAAAAGATTCTAAGTCCTTTGTTGTCATTTCAACAATCTTCACAGAATCTTCACTGGGAGTAGATTTTATATCAAGAAACCACTTTGTTTGCTCATCCATTAGAGTCAACTCTCATTTATTCCAATTTTATCATTAGATTGCAACAGTCAGTCCCATCTTTACATTAGGCTCCACTTTAATTCTAGCTCTCTTGCTATTTTCACCACATCTGTAGCTACTTCTTCAACAGTGAACTCTTGAATCCCTCAAAGTCATCTAAGAAGGTTAAAATCAACTTCTTCTAAATTTCTATTAATGTTGAAATCTCAACCTCTGTTCATGAATCACGAATGTTTTGGGTGGAACTTATAATCCTGATTTCGCTTGAGAAAGTTTTCAATTGACTTTGCCCAGATCCATCAGAGGAATCACTATTTGTGGCAGCTATAGCCTTACAGAAACTGTTTCCTAAATGCCACGACCTGAACATCATGACTACTCCTTGATTCATGGGCTGCAGAACAGATGATGTGTTACCAGGTGTGAAAACAATGTGAATCTCATTGCACTTCTCCATCAGGGCCCTTGGGTGCTTTCTCAATGAGCAGTGATATCTTGAAGGGAATCCTTTTTTGGGAGCACTAGGTCTCCACTGCAGATTTACTATTTTTGGTAATCGGTGTTGTAAACAGAGATGCTGTCATCTCGACTTTGTTGTTCCATTTGCAGAGCACAGGCAGAGCAGATTTAGCAGAATTCTGAAAGTCACTAGGATTTTCAGAAGGTAAGTGAGGCTTGGCTTCAAGTCACCAGCTGCATTAGGCCCTAACAAGAGAGTCAGCCTAGCCTTTGAATCTTTGAAGCCAGGCACTGAGTTCTCCTTGCTAGCCATGCAAATCCTCGGGGGCATCTTCTTCCAATAGAACACTCTTTTCTCTACACTGGAAAGCTCTAATTTAGGACAGCCATCTTCAGGATTATTTTATTAGCTCCTCTGGATGACTTGCTGCAGCTTCGGCATCAACTCTCTCTCTTCCACTCTGTGCTTAAATTACGAAGATGGCTTCTTTCCTTAAAACTCATGAACCAACCTCTACTGGCTTTCAACTCTTTTTTCCTGCAGCTTCCTCACCTCTTTCAGGCTTCATAGACTTGAAGCAAGCTAGGGCCTTGCTCTGGATTAGGCTTTGGCCTAAGGCAGTGTTGTGATCTTTCCTCCAGTCCACTGAAAGATTCTCCGTATCAGCAGGAAGGCTGTTTTGCTATCTTCTCCTTTGTGTGGTCACTGGAGGAGCATTTTTGATTTCCTTTAAGAACATTTCCTTTGCCTTGACAACTTGACTATTAGGGGGAAGAGGCCTCGTTTCTGGCCCCCCATCTTGGCTTTGACATGCCTTCTTCAAAAGCTTAACCATTTCTATCTTTGGATTTAAAGTGAGAGAGGCGTGATTCTTCCTGTCAATGGGACATGTAGAGGTAATGTTATTAATTGGCCCAATTTCGATAGGCTGTGTCTCAGGGACTCAGGAGTCTCAAGAGAGAGATGGACGGGTCAACGGAGCAGTCAGGACACACACACATATCGGATGGCAATGTGCCCATGGATCCTGGCAGCTCAAAACAATTGCAATACTAACATGAAAGATCATTGATCACACAAAGGCAAAATCAAGATGGCCAAGAAGGACGCCCTGAGCTCCACTCTCCCATGAACACACCAAAACTGCCACCACATACAGAACAGCTCTCTTTTTGAGAAAATGACCTAAAACCAGCAGAACATCCCCTCTACAACCAGCATAGAGAAAGAACCACGCTGAGAAGGGCAGGAGCAGAAAAGAAGGCATCTAGTCAGGACCCTTTGGCCAGGTACTCTCCAACAGAGGGGTCATCACAAACTGGAGCATTCTGCCTAAGGAGCAGGAGGTTTTGGCCCTACATCAGGCACCCCAGCCCTGGGGCTGCGCTGGGAGAACCAGCACCACGTCCCTACTCCCTCACTCCTGTTTTAGAAACCAAGAGGGTTTATGATCTGGAGCACTGGAGGACTGTGGGAAATGGAGACTCCACTCTTAGAGACCACGGGCACAGAATTACTTGCTTCCGGCCCCAGCAGTCAGCAGATTGCAAAGTGTCTGGTGCTCTGGCCAGCATTTGGAGACCATGCCTAGCATTGGCTGGGGCTCACAGCCAAAAGAGTTCCAGACAGGAGCCTCCTGGCAAACCATCCCCCCACCAACACACACACAGACACACAGGGAGAGGCCAAAGCTTGGCTCTAGTCAATCTCTCAGCTCTGCCCCACCTCCATGTGACGCCAGCCCAGGCTAAGACAATCACTGCAGGTCCCTGGGATCCTGATGAGTTGTGTGACTGCATTGCCACACGCACGCTTATCTGAAGCCCTGACTCACACCCAGTCTGGCACCAGGCTCTACCTTGGGGTCACCCAGCTGCCGCTCACGGAGAGCTCCAACCTCGTGAATCAGCAGGTGCAAAGGAGACAAGAAGGTTCTCAATGGACTCACTAGAGTCTCTGTGTGGGACGGACCTGTGCTAGGAGGCTGGTTGGAGGACAAGAGACCCACAAGGGTGCGCTGGACTCAGGGTTGGGTGGGGCAAGAGCTTGGTGGGGCCAGGTGAGCTGCGTGGGAAGAGACTCCCTTATGAAGGGCTGGGGGCAACAGCCTGGGTTGAATCCCCCAGAGGAGGCAACCTGGAAGCCCCTGGTAGACTCAGACCACAGGGAGGAAGGACTGGGAGAACAGGAGGAAGTCAGAGGCTGCCGCCACAGATGGGCCGGGTCGGCCCCGGGTGAGGAGCACAGGCTCCAGGGACCTGGGCACCCAGACTCACCCCATGCATACCCCTGACCCCCGGGCTTACTCCACATCCCCAGGCGTGAGATCAGAGGTGGAGGGCTGGGGAGGTTGCAATTAGTACCTGAGGCAGTTTCATGGATGTGGACTATAGATACCTCCAGAAACAGGAATCGGGACAAAATTCTGACTGTGCTAGATTCTTCATCTTGCCATGCCTCAACTTACACATTTGTCAATGGGAAATGCTACCTACAGGAATGAACAGAGGCTGAACATTCATTTAGGACCTGAGGAGATTATGCAGGTGGCCCCGAGTGTGTATATGCTGAGGACTCGCCAACCCCTGTCTCAGGAGTTGTTGTTGTTTAGTCACTAAGTCGTATCTCTGTGATCATGTGGACTGTATGCCTCTAGCCTCCTCTGTCCATGGGATTTTCTCAGGCAAGAATATTGGAGTGTGTTGCCATTTCCTCCTCCAGGGGATCTTCCCCATCCAGGGATGGAACAGACATCTCCCACATTGACAGGCAGACTCTTCACCACTGAGCCACCTAGGAAGCCCCTTAACAGGTGTTTTTGTCGCTAAAAGAAACACAGGGAACATGGGGATCCAGAGAAGGGGCTGGATAGAAGAAAGGTGAGGGACAGATCATTGAAATTTTGAGGAACACCAGTCCCACAGAGGGTGTGGGGAGCCCCCAGGAGAGACTCCAGTGGGAGGACTCTGGGGACTGATTCCCTTCTCCACTGGCCAACCAGGCTCCTCCCCAAGGGTGGGTCACCCCGGGGCTCCAGGTGGCAAGGGGTGCTGGCACCAACTTCAGTCATGCTTCCTGGTCCTGCTTCTGCAGGCCAACTGTGCCCACGAAGCAAGGGTGGTGAGCTCCTGGTGAACCTGCTGGGAGAGGGCGGGGATGATGCATTATAACCAGAGAGCAGGACCAAGCTGCCTTGATTAGAGAGCCCACGGGCATGGTGTAGCCTCCACCTCCTCCTCCTCAATCCGTAGGTCAGCTCCTTTCCTTGTTGGCAGCTGCTGGGCTGGTTGGCCACTTTCAGGCCAGCGAAAGGGCAAACTGGTTGAAATAACAATGCTCAGACAATGGGAGGTGGGGAGGCGAGAGGACAAGGAGAGCATGGCAGGAAACACGGCCATCCCTAAGCTCCCAGCCCCTCAGCCATGCCTCCAGGAGTGGGAGCCCCCGTGGCAAGGCTGGGACAGGAGACCTTCCTGAGGGGAGGAACCCAGACACCCCCTGAAAAGCACACACCACTCATCTCATCTGTCCACACAAACCCTTCTCCTCCACACGACCCCCTGCCCTTGACTCCCAGGCCTCTTTACCAGCCATGAAACACCGGTGCCTTCCCGGGCTCTCCCTTCCCCAGACACATCCTCTTAGTGGCCACAGCCCCTCCCCCGCAGCTCACTAAATTCATTCCACATCTCTGCATCTGGAGAAGCCCAGGGCCTCCAATACCTTCCCACCTGTGAAGGGACATGAATCACATTCTCCATCACTGACATCTTATCCCCTTGCCTGAGGATTCACCCTAACAAAAGCCTCCCAGCCTGGTCCCCAGGAGCGACAGGAGCCCATTCTTCCAAAGTGTGACATGGGGCTTGAGGATGAGGAGGAGCACCCCCACTTCTGCCCTTTGGTCCCACATTCATATCGTCCACAGACTGTGGAGATGGCAGCCTATAATGGCTATTGATTAAGACAGGAGCTGGGGAACTCTTCTACAGAAGACAAAGCTATTCGTCTCTTCAGGCCTTTTGGCGTCTGTCTCTGTGCACGTCCAGGTTTGTGGTGGGACAACAGGCAAAGACAACGTGAAAAACCAAAGGAACCCCTCTGACCACGGCCCTGGTTTGCAAACCCCAGCACTGGGTGACTCATCACCTGGGGAATTATCCAGCAGCTGCCTCGGCTGCCTGTTTATGAATCCCAACTCTGCCCTGTCTGCCTTGTAGCCTCTGGTGGTGGGAATGTGATAGGAGGGTGGGTCCTGCAGTTACAGGCTAATGCCCCCCTCCTCTGCTGTAGAGTGGCTTCCTGGGTCCAAGGGGCCACGGGGACCCTGTGTAACCACAGAGGTGAGCAAAGGATTGGGAGGTACCACAGTTCTGGTGTCAGGTCTTGGTCCCCTGCTGGTCATCTTACATGTCCCCTGTGGCCCTGCTTATGCCAAACCACACGATCACTTCTATCCTATGACAGCTGACCTCTCAGTAACGATTACCAAGTGGATGAGCCCAGTTCATCAAGACCAGAGGTCCCTTCTCTACCAGACTCAGGACCATATCAGTAGCCATGGTTAAATGTTAGGCTTTCCTCACTCAAGTGGCGTGGTCATGCCTCTGACCCTGTGAGGGGCTGGGTTGTGATGCTCTGATTAGAATGTCACAAGCTGTCTCTGGGGGAGGGCATGGCAACCCACACTGGTATTCTTACCCGGAGAATCCCATGGACAGAGGGACCTGGTGGGCTACAGTCCATGGGGTCGCAAAGAGTCAGACATGACTGAAGTGACCTAGCAGGCAGGCAGGCTACCTCTGGCACGTTTTCCCCACTGATGGACTTCTGTGTCATGGGTGCTGCAGGGTCCTAGGGTCCCAGTGGCAGATCCCGCCACACTCCTTCCTTCATGTCCTTTCCATGAACACCTTCCACAGCTGAGTTGCGCAGTTGCAGAGGCCTCTGGTCAGCAAATCCTGAAATATTTAGTGTCCGGCCATTGATAGAAATGCTTTAGACCAGGCAGATGTAAAAAGGAGATGTGAAGGGATCACAGCCCTGCATGCTTTCAGGTTATGATTGTTCACTAATCTCTGTCATTTTACCCAGAAAAGGGTGGTCTCGCAACATTCTGTTTGTAGCAAAGGAAAGGCAATATGAGAATGTACTCGTACTTCTCAACTATGGCAGCCTTCACCCCATTCCTAACTACAGAGACTTTTCCATCACTGGTTCAAATCTGGAGAATGTGAAATAACCACTGTGTGGGTCTTCACACACCGTGAGACCCCTGTAAGCAGGATGCAGGGCGGTTATGTACTCAGTACCCTGCATCTTGTGCATCACATTAACAACTGCGGGGCCGTGATGATGCTTCAGATCCCTGGACATGATGTGAGTCACACCCTGAGTCCATAGGAATGTGGGGTGGCTTCTGCTTCCCAGTGAGCACTTAGCGGAGTCAATGGCCACATGACTCCCAGGGATGGGGAAGGCCAGAGAACCGCAGCACTGCGCTTGCCATAGTGATGTGGGCCCGCCTGCTGGAAACTGCATCTCTCTCAGGTAACGGGTTCTCGGTTCTGATAACTGGCTCAGTTCTAGAAACTGGGCAAAGTATCCAGACAAGCTATTGCGATGGCTGTTTTGAGTCCTGATCATCCGGCTTGTGTTCTATTTTCTTTTCGTTTCTTGGGTTTTTTGTTTTTTGGTCGGCTGCCTGGTTTTTGGGATCTTAGCTCCCTGACCAGTGATCAAACCGGGCACCTGGCAGTGAAAGCCCGAAGTCCTAACCAGTGGAGCCCCAGGGCATTCCCTGTCTCATTCCTTTCAGTCGTGCAGTTTGTGTCCAGGTTGGCCGCCCATCCGGGTGTTTGCCTCTAGGATCGCCCTGTTCTGGGAACCAGCATCATACTCTCTGCAGTCAGGACCTGGCTGGCCTTCCCATCTCTCTACTCATATCAACCATTGTGCCTGCTTTGTTCCTGACACGGCGCATCCCCACCTAGAATCTGCATATGTTCAACACCTGTTTCTGCTGGAAGCCCATTGGAGACACCATCTCCGAGCAGCATCCTGACCTTCAGCAAAAGCCCTCCTGTGTTACTGACCAGGGCTCCTGGACTCGATCAATAGAAGTTGGTAAAAGGCCAGACACAAATTCAGGGGGGAAAAAAGCTTTATTGGGGCTCATGAGGGAGCAAAAACAAGTAACATGTTCCGTTGCTGGCTCCAGAGGATGGGGGAGCCAGTCCTGCATATGAGATGAGGGTGGGGGAGGGTCCTGGGTTCAGGCCAGAGAGGGTGAGCTGGGTGTTTGTTCCCCCTTGGTGGTGCTGTGTGCAGGAATCATGACCAGTACCCTGCTTTTGCTCCTGGCTGCTCTGAAATCCCCTTGGGTTTTTGGTCTATTTGTATCTTGTTGTTGATTATTCTCTCCAGCTGCGCATGTATGCAATTATTTTTAGCCCCTTATAATTTCTTTGTATTGTGATGCTTGATGTGACTTTTGTCCAGGTACACTCACTGTAGCAAACTGTCCCAGCCTGTCTCGTTACCTACTGAAGGGTTCTACACCCTTATTCTTAACAGTTAAGGGGCCAAAGCTTTCTTCTATCAAAACTCCCTGCTGGACAGGGATCACTGAACTAAGCCTCCCCTCAAGGTGCAGAAGTCCCTCACAAGTACCTACATGGATCTGGGCCACCCTCCACTGGAACGGGCTGTATTCCTTGAGCCACCATGAGTGTTATTTCAAACTGGTAGATCCTACAGACACAAAGTCAATCAAAAGGTTAAATAAACAAGGACTAGAAAGGAAAAAACAGGTCAACTTTTAGAAGACTTTCTTTTTTAAAACTCTTAGCAGAGGCAAAATCTCCCATGACACAATTGTGTCGTCCCTCTACCTGTATAAAGGTGCATATTTACACCTTAATATAAGGCGTAGTAGTATAAGTTGTCTATTTCCTTAATATTGATCTAGAGGGACCACAGTGAGCAGTGCTAAAGAGGGAGCTTAGTTCCCTGCCCAGGAATTGAACCTGGGGAGCTTGGCATAAAATGAGGAGTTCTAGACACTAAACACCAGGGGCAAGATGCAAAGTTCTCTTGGCTCTTACCATCTTTGAAAGCAAGAATGTTTCAAAGAGGCAAAAACTGTAAAAATAGGTACCAACGTTATTACTGAAGATATACAGAAAAACAGTTTGTTTATTTAAGACGGAAGCAAGGAGGAAATATAACCCAGAGAGGAGTGCAGGCATCCCGAATGAGCAGCACAAAGAAGCTAGGCTAGGGATTTAACACACACATACAGGGCTTCCCTTGTAGCTCAGTCAGTAAAGAATCTCCCTGCAGTGCAGGAAACCAGGGCTCGATCCTGGTTTGGGGAGATCCCCTGGAGAAGGAAATGGCAACCCACTCCAGTATCCTTGCCTGGAAAATCTCATGGACAGAGGAGTCTGGTGGGCTGTAGTCCATGGGGTTGCAAAGAGTCGGGCACGACTGAGCGACGAACACTTACTTACTTACATGTCTCTATCTTCCCTGCTGGCTCAGTTGCTAACGAATTTGCCTGCAATGCAAGAGACCCAGGTTCAATCCCGGGTCGTGAAGATCTCCTGGAGAAGAAAATGGCAACCCATTCCAGAACTCCCTTGCCTGGAGATTTCCGTGAAAGAGGAGCTGGCAGCTGACAGTCCATGGGATCCCAAAGAGTCAGACATGACTGTGTAACTAACCTTCTTTCACTTTCACTTCCATACACTCATCTATTCTTCCCCAGCTCCCCTCCCATCCCCACCCAGGCTGCCACATAACATTGAGCAGAGTTCTATGTGCTATACAGTAGGTCCTTGCTGGTTATCCATTTTAAATAAATCAGTGTGTACATGTTGATCCCAGACTCCCTAACTATCCCTTTCCCCTCATCCTTTCCCCCTGGCAACCATAAATTCATTCTCTAAGTCTGTGAGTCTCTTTCTGTTTTGTAAGTAAGAGCACTTGTATCACGACTTTTTGGATTCCACATATAAGGGCCGTCAGAAGGTGCTTCTGCTTCCCTGTCTGACTTATGTTGTTCAATATGACAATCTCCAGGTCCATCCACATTGCTGCATATGGCATTATTTCATTCTTTCTGACGGCTGAGTAATACTACCGTGTGTATATGTCCCACATCTTCTTTATCCATTCACCTGTGGGTGGACGTTTAGGTGGCTTCCAGGTCCCGGCTACTGTGAGCAGCGCTGTCGTGAACACAGGGTGCCCTCTCAGACCCTGTTTCCTCAGAATGTCCAGGTGCACTGAATCCCATAAGATGGAGAAATGGTGAAACATCATGACCTCTCTTGTGGGTTAGAAAACAAAAATATTAAATATTTCAAGTTTTCTGGAGTACAGAGATGTTGATTTAAATATCAGTAGCATAATAAATTGTTTTAAGCCACTAGGTTTTAGAGTAATTTATTATGCATAATAAAAAACTAATACAGAGAATTTCAATATAATTTAGGTCTATAAATATTATAGAAGTCTTTTGCTAAAATCAATTGATAAATGGTTAACTTGATGGATGACACTCTTTCTGTCCAAAGATGTTTGATGGTTGTCACATAGGGCTGTGACTTGTGATAGTTTGTCTAATAATAATCACAAACTCAAAAAACAATAAGACTATTTGATAATCCTTAACAGAACATTCAAATTATTTGAATAACATTAGAGAGACATTTCCAGGCAGGCTAAGAATTCCTAATTCTAGTAGATAATATTGAAAATGTTTATTTTCTGTTTGTGGAAGAAATATCATTTTCTGAGAATCGTCTGGAAAAGACCTCGTTACTCGGTGGTGGTGGCAGTAGCACTGTCACTATGGGTTTAATATTTGGAAATGCCAAAATTGTTTTCATTTTCTCTGATTATCATGAATTCAATCAGAAGAGACTAAGAAAAACAGTTAAATCCTACCATAGACTTCAAAGCCCTAAGATAATCATGGCACTGTAGCAAGTAAGACAGATAAATAGAAAATACACTCTCAATGAATAGGTGAAGCAGAGGGGATTTTTTTAGGGAAGTGAAATTGTTCTATGTGATACTGTAATGGTGGATACTTGTCACTATACATTCATTAACATCCATAGAATACACAACATCAAGAGTGACACCTAATGCAAACTATGGGCTTCGGGTGATAATGATGTGCTAATGTTGGTTCCCTGATTTACAAAAATGTACCACTCTGGAGGTGCATGCTGATGGTTGGAGGGGCTGTGGGAATGGAGGGAGGGGATAAATGGGAACTTCACTGTACTTGTTCAATTTCACTGTGAAGCTACAACTGAACCTACAAGTGCTCTAAAAATGAAGTCTGTCAATAAGAGGAGAAAAACCGTTTCTGCCATCTAGGAATTTTTATCATTTGTTTAACAAATAGTTGCTTGGGTTTCCTTTTTCTATTCTTTTACACTCCATCTTTCCATGTTTTTATGCTTTATATGTCTTATAAATGGCACATAGTTTGGATTTGGGGTTTTATCTAATCCAGGAAGGTCTACACTTAATGAGGAATGTTGAACCATTCATATTTATGATTACTACAAATATATGTGGATTCATTTTCATTATTTTGAGTGTTCTAGATACTTCAATTTTTCTTTGCTTCTTCCCCCCCCTCTTTTTCTATTTTACATTTACTTGGGAAATATACATCTTATTTCAATTATTTTAGTAGAAAGATTTAATATACCTACCTGACTTTAATATTTTGAGTGTAATCACTCGCTTAGATTCCTCCTGACAAAGCAAAGTACTCAGAATTCTGTAACTCAAGATATATATCTGCAGTGCTCCAAGATAGGTCATATAATATTTAATTCCATTTTATTTATACTTTATACCACTTTATGCCCCCCTCTACTGTCATAATTGCTCTTATTATTATGGGGTTATTTTCAGACAGTCATTGGTTCTTTAAAATTAGCAACCTGTTTGCCAATTTCTTTGTTCAATGTGACTTCTTAGATACCGATTCTTCTTGCTAGGTTTCCTTCTTACAGAAGTGCATCTTTTAATTTTTAAAATTTAAAATTTATTTATTTTTTAAAGGAAGGATAACCACTTTATAGTATTGTGTTAGCTTCTGCCAAACATCAACCTGAATCACACATAGCATCTTTTAATATTAAGGGTTTGTGAATAGTCAACTCTTTCAGATTTTGTTGGAAAAAAATCTTTATTTCACCTTCAGTCTCAATAGATAGTAGTATGATTTTTTAAATTTTCCTGCCAGTCATTTGATTGTTCTTCCTTTGTCTACATTATCTGACTCTTAATTCCCCCTCAACCTTTAAATTTTCTCCTTCCAAATTTCACATTAGCATATGCTGAGCATTCTTACTCTCCTTCACTTTCCTTTAACCTGTATTTCACAATTTCTCTAGCTAAATTCTGGTGAAATATTTAAATCTATGTTCTAATTCCCTATTTCTTTAATTATGTCTTATCATAATGACTCAACTTGGCTCAGCCATGACTAGTATTTATACAGTGAAATTATTCAGCTAACTAGAGTTATAATGAAATTATAGTGGGAAAATGAGTGTTTATGAAATGTTCACTTGTGTGGTGAGGGTGAAGAGATCTAAAAGAGCTAAGTCTTGACTTAGGATAGTGAAAAAATAATTAGATAATTCCTACAAGTTAAAAAAGAATAGACATCAAAAAAATTAAGAAGTTGAAAAGTTACCTTCAAAGAAGGAAAAGGAGTGAAATAGAGGCTGGGGACTGATATTTAGTCATAAATCTCAAAAAAGACGTCCTTTTCATTATGGAGGACTGGAATGCAAAAGTAGGAAGTCAAGAAACACCTGGAGTAACAGGAAAATTTGGTCTTGGAATACAGAATGAGGCAGGGCAACGGCTAATAGAGTTTTGCCAAGAAAATGCACTGGTCATAGCAAACACCTTCTTCCAACAAAAGAGAAGACTCTACACATGGACATCACCAGATGGTCAACACCGAAATCAGATTGATTATATTCTTTGCAGCCAAAGAGGGAGAAGCTCTATACAGTCAGCAAAAACAAGACCAGGAGATGACTGTGGCTCAGATCATGAACTCCTTATTACCAAACTCAGACTTAAATTGAAGAAAGTAGGGAAAACTGCTAGACCATTCAGGAATTTAAATCAAATCCCTTATGATTATACAGTGGAAGTGAGAAATAGATTTAAGGGCCTAGATCTGATAGATAGAGTGCCTGATGAACTATGGAATGAGGTTCGTGACATTGTACAGGAGACAGGGATCAAGACCATCCCCATGGAAAAGAAATGCAAAAAAGCAAAATGGCCGTTTGGGGAGGCCTTACAAATAGCTGTGAAAAGGAGAGAGGCACAAAGCAAAAGAGAAAAGGAAAGATAAAAGCATCTGAATGCAGAGTTCCACAGAATAGCAAGGAGAGATAAGAAAGCCTTCTTCAGCAATCAATGCAAAGAAATAGAGGAAAACAACAGAATGGGAAAGACTAGAGATCTCTTCAAGAAAATTAGAGATACCAAGGGAACATTGCATGCAAAGATGGGCTCAATAATGGACAGAAATGCTATGGACCTAACAGAAGAAGATATAAAGAAGAGGTGGCAAGAATACACAGAAGAACTGTACAAAAAAGATCTTCACGACCCAGATAATCATGATGA